>NC_135723.1:57778253-58078253 GCF_964656455.1 Halichoerus grypus
TTTTTCTGAGTAAGACTCCACTTCCTTTTTTCTTTTTCAGTATGTGACTAAGGAGTAGGCTCAAGTCAGGCAATAGAGAATTGATTTGTTTCTATAGTAACTCATATACAGTTACCCTGAGTTCTGTACATGGTGGGGAGGGAGCTATTTTTCCGGCCAGCTGCCAGGCTCCAAACCTTGCAGAACTTGGTAGTTATTGTCTCTGGAAGTTGCTTTCTGGGGCTTCAAGGAGAGGGGGACTTGATGTGATCATCACAGTCTGCTGCATTTTGGGAACAAGTATTAAAAATCTAAATTTCCCAGATCTTTTTTCTGGCACTTAACTATATACTAATATGAAGATTTTAGTGTACATGACTCTGACCCACCAATCCATCTCTTTATCTGTCCTCCCCAAGGTCTAAATATAACAAGCAGCAAACAGCAGAAGGGAGAAACTACTGGGAACTCTGTTCAATGCCCGAAGCATGGAAGAGAGGCAAGGAAAAGAAAGAAAGTTTTTTTAAACGGTGTTGGCTGCAGAGAAATTTGTGAGTGTGAAGCAGTAGAGAGAAGAGGTGTGGGAACCTAGTAGTATTGAAGCTGAAAGGGACCTTTGAGCTCATTCAGTTCAACCCCTTCCCTGAAACATGAGGTAATGGGGCCCAGAGAGGTGCTCTTGGCGCCTTTCTTCTCCCTTCTACACGCACTGAATGCTGGCCATGGCCCATCCTCCGGGAAACACAGGGCTTTGGGTTGGGAAACGCAGGCAGCCCTGCCCGCCGGGGGCTCCCAGCACGAGCTGCTACAGAGTCAAGATCAAACCCAAGTTAGGGCGATTTTGTTTTTGTTCTTATTTTGCTTTGTTTTGCTTTCCCGCTAAGTCACAGCCTCCCTCTCTCCCAGATATGAATCAGTACTGGCTCTCAGATGACTTCTGCTTTATGTCGGTGCTGGTGGGGTTTGGTGACCATTAGATTAAGAAAATAAAGCAGCAAATTCTTGTTCATGTGTTATTCTGGGGAAGCTTGCTGTTACTCTCTTTCTCCCTCCCTCTCCCTCTCTTCATTCCTCTCTCCTTTCTTCCTCCTTCCTTCCTTGCTTCCTTCCTTCCAACATACATTATTTCCTTGAGCAGATTTAGTTACAATTTTTCTGTTTACCATTCCTCCTAACCTTGGCAATGACAAAGAAACATCTTGGCTGGAATCGTGAATCCAAACAGAACTACCACAAGCATACAATTCAAGGGACAAGGGCCATCTACTGACCCTTTTCTTACTCTTGTCTGAAATTTTTACTTCAAATGTAGCTATTCTTTGGAGAATTACAAAATGGGACAAGTTTGCATCTTTTGTCCGTTCCTGGAGCCTGGCATGATAGATTGAAGTTAGAATAGTGAAAGAAAAGGAAGACCCAATACGTTTAAAATAACATCCAAAAGATGAGTCAAGAAGAAGGTAGGCTCTCCTTCCCTGCCCTTAGAATCCCACACCCCTCCCTCCCCAGCCCCAAGCAGTGACAAAAGACAGGTCTAGAACTCACTGAAAACCTGTCCTGCACACCAGGAAAGAGCAGGATCTGGAAGGTTGAGGAGGGCAGGGACACAGCCAGTGTATAAGGGAGAATGGAAAGAATAAAGGGGAGGGGGGAAAGAGAGAAAGGGTTTTCTCTTTGAGAAGCTGCAGGAAATCATCTTGATCCTCTGTGTGCCTCACCACAGCACGGCTCTCCAGCAAGTCCTCCAGCAAGGCTCTCCAACATGTTCCAGATCCATCAGGCCCCTCCTCCACCCTCACCCGGTGCACCATCATCATCCAAGAGGGGCACAGCCTCCTAAATGACCTCTGAGCCTCCATTCTTTCCTCTTTAAAATACATTCTCCCTGGAGCAGCCAGGGTGATCTTTTAAAACCATAAATCAGGGGCGCCTGGGTGGCTCAGTCCATTAAGCGTCCAACTAGAGTTTGGCTCAGATCATGATCTCAGGGTTGTGAATCCTACTTAAGATTCTCTCTTTTCTCTCCTGCCCTTCCCCCACCCCTCCATCTATAAAAAATAAATAAATAAAATAAAAAAGAAAATGAATAAAAAAACCATAGATCAGATTTCCCCAGCTCCAGCAATGGCCCAGAGCTCCTCCCCAACCTTATCCATTACCACTTGATCCCTCGCTCACCCATCCAGCCACACCAGCCTTCTTTCTGTTCTTTGCACATCCAGGCCCATTCTTGCCTCAAAGCTTTCCCACTTACTCATCCCCCCTGCCTGGAACACTCTCCCTTCAGCACCTGCCATGGCTCTCTCTTCCTCATCCTTCAAGCCTCAGCTCCGTCAGTGCTCCCAGGGGTCCTTCTCTGACCACCAGCCTCGCTCTTCTTCAATATTTGTACCATCACCACCACCTGAGCTTACCTTGCTGAGAAAGACTTCTTTCTTTCTCTCTTTCTTTCTTTTTGAATACCTATTTTTTTGTCTGTTTTTCCAACAAGACTGAAAGTTCTAGAAAAGTGCAAGAACAGTGCCTATGTTGTCTGGGGCTATCTCTATGGGGCCTAGCACAGAGCCTGGCACAGAGTAAATGCCCCAAAGTGTTTGTTGAATGAGTGAGTGAGTGAGTGAGTGAATGAGTGAGTGAATGAAGCAATGAGGAGCGGCCTCAAAAGTCCAGAATGAAGGCCCCAGACTAGGGTTGCCAGATTTTGCAAATACAAATACAAAGCACCCAAGTACACTTGAATTTCAGATAAACGATGAATGCATACAATACTAAATTAGTGTATCTCCAAATATTGCCTGCATTCATTTATGTGAAATCTAAATGTAACTCAGTGTCCTTTATGGTATTTGGCAGCTCTACACCAGAGCAATTGAGGAGCTCATGTGAACTGAACAGAGAAAAGCAGACCCCCTCAAATATCTGCCTTGTAGATCCTTATGTGTTGTAATCCACATGAAGTGACATACAGAGCTGTTTTGTTCCTTCTCTTGGACTTCGTGTGTGTGCACATGCACGCTATTGGACTAACAGTAAGGTGGTTTTGATAATGGATTTACCACCATACCCTTCGACCCTAAAGGGTACAAGACAGAATAGGGAACAGTGACTCAAGCTACGGAGCAGATATGGCCACAGAAAGGTGGGGCTTGTTTCATATGGACACAACAACCCCAGGCACACCTCCTCCTGAAGGAGGGCTGTCTTTGCTGGAACTCTTTCTCTTCTCACAGAGAAAAGACGTCCTGAGGTAATTTTTTTTTTTTTTGCAAAAATGGAATAATTAAATAAATCAAATTTTTCTTGGAATTTGTGATTAAAAGAAAAGCTCACGTTTCTCACAAAAACATTTTCAGTTCTTTCAGTTTCAAAAATACCAAACTTTATGAGGAAACCAAATTATGTACATTCCAGTATTATCCTCTTGTGTCCATAAAATGGTTTCAGATGTGGAAAGTGCATTTAAAACTTGCATACATTTCAATCTCCTCCAAAAGTTCCAGTCAAAAGAATAATGTTTCCCCCCATGGCTTCAAAATGTTGAGAATCCCCATGGATCACAAGTGGTCCAGTGGCAGGAGCTCTAGGAGGCTGAGGAAAAGCCCTCAGGCTAAAAGGACAAGAGACATTCTGGCATATGGAACAGGTTGGGTCAAGTCCCTCAACATGTTAGAGGAAAGCAAGACATGGGATACTCTGCTCTGCCTTTTTAAAGGGCTACAGAGCATTGAGTTCATTCTTAGAGCCGTAAGCATTTAATCTGGGGGCAGCCCAGAGTCTTTATGTGTCTTAACAATAAATCTCACATAACTGAAAAATATCTTTAGTTAATGCAAAATAGAATATTGTTAAATAGGTACCTGCGAGTGCTTTATTTGGTTTTGATTTGGTTTGTGAGCCAACAGGGCAGCAAATTAACAACGGTATTCCATGGACTGATCCAGCCAGTTCCAAGGATCTCAGAACACTTCATACATTTTATCTCATCTTCTTCACAATAAATTTTGCTTTTGGTATTAACATCCCCTCTTTGCAATTTTATGGACAGGGCAAATGCCTGACAAATTTAGTCATCTACCGTGAGTTCAAAGCAAAAAGCCTTCTCCTCGCAATCACCTGTAGATGGAAACCAATTCAATACTTCAGTTCAGCTGGAAATTGAGGGAAATACAAAGGTGATTGACCCTCATTCTATTTACCTATCAACCATATTCGACATCTGCCCTCTCCCCATGAACAACATCATTACACATTTCGTATTTATTTTAATTTACATACCCCATTCCAAAAAAAATCTGTGGTGGTTGTAGGAAACACAAAGGAAATATATATACCTTTTTAATATAAATATATAAAATATACAAAGATATAAAAAAGCACCTAATACTTGCATCTGTTCTTGGATCTAAATACATAAAACTCTCTAGAGCACAGACTTGGTGATGGGTTACTCTGTAAAATACCAGATTGGTACTCTGCTCAGTATTGAGAATGGGGACCTCAAAAATCAGGGCTTCAGATGCTAGATGAGTGATACAAGCAGAAAATGGACACATCTTTAAAAATAAGACTTTACAAATATATACAAACATGTACTGTTTTTTCATTGCAAGAAAGATACAACTTCACAAATAATTGAGTCCGAGCTTTTGTATTCCTGATAAAGCTGTTTGTTACCATTAACTCATCTCAATTTTCTCGTAATACCTAGCATTTTCTAAACCCTTCTTCTGGTTAGCTCCTTTGGATAAATGGTATAAGTATACCACAGTGTGAAGTACATTCCTAGAAAAATTGTCAGCTAAAATTTTGTGAATTGAAATGCATTTTAATTATGTTCATCGAATTGAGGACGGAGTTTCGTAGGGAGTCTACTATTTAAAGAAGCCCTTTGATGAAGCCTTTTTTATCTACATGTCACATAATTTTTTATGTTTTATTTGACATTAATTTTTTTCTTATTTTCATAAGTAATACACACTTGCTGCAGTAAGTCAGAGAATCCAGAGAGGTACAAACAGAAAGCAAAAAATCTTTCTGCCAACTCCTATTTCACCCCAGGTAATAGATACTGACCATCCAATGTGGATCTTCCCATGCTCTGCTCATAAAAAAAAAAAAAAATATATATATATATATATATATATATATATATATATACACAAATACACCCCTACACTTACCGAGGGGTGGCAGAACTTTAGTTCTTGTATTCACCCTTCTTATTAAAACAAATTCTAGTGTACACATTATCCTTTCTTTTTTTTCCACTCAATTATTAGCACAGTAATCCCCCCACTTAAGTGCTCATGGTGCTAGCTAATTATGTCTGATAACAGCCAGAGTTACCAAGTATTCCACATGTAAATACATAACGATGTGCTCAACCATGCCCCTTTAGATGGACATTCCGTTTTTCCCTTGTCTTTTTTTTTTTTTTTTTTTACCACCACAAACAATGCTGCAAGCGGCATTCCGCTGCAGCATCTCCTATAGGAGTAGTAACTCTTGTGCTTACTTTCCAGGTTCGGATTGTTCCCTATCAGTTTTCCTTAAAATAATTAGAACTAACTTAATAGAGCATAGAAATATCTTGGAGCAAACGACTATCTCTCCTTTTTAAAATGTGTGTTTTTACATCAGTCGAGCAGAGTGCCGACGAGCTGCCAGCCAGCGCTCTGTCTCAAGCCAGTTCCGCAGCTGCTCGTTGCCGGAGACCGGCAGTGCTCGTCCTGCAAGGCTTTGATCACCCCCTGGCCTTTCCACACTGGGAACAATTTTTCCCCATGCCCTGGCTCTGTAACCGGTTAGTGAACTTTCACTCTTCTGGAAACTTAAAGAGATGGATAAGAAGTCTGAGAACTCAGGCTCAAGATCATGTTGATAATTGAGTCCTTTGTAAAACTGCAACCTATTTATTCGGCTGAGAAGGTGAAGCTCCGGCAATGGTTTGTATGTTTCTTGTGCGCAAACATGTAGGGTGTCAGGGTGCCAGAGAGAGCTACGTGGCTCCGAGACACCTGAGAATATCACCCCAGAGAATAACCATATTTCTTACTGGTCTGGTTGGGATAGTAGAGTTGCAAGATTTAGGAAATAAAAACACAAGATGACCATTTAAGTTTGAATTTCAGGCAGACCACAGATAATTTTTTGTTATTTTCTTATACATATGTAATATATAATACTGGATAATATTGCATAAGACATACTTATGCTAAAAAGTTATTTGTGGTCTATCTGAAATTCAAACTTAATGGGTGTCCTGTATTTTACCTAGCAAGCCTATATGATAGAAGAAATTTTCTCCCTGCTCCCCACCTGGAAATTTCTTTGCTTTAGTCTCTGAGTCAGAGACCAGGTAGCAGAAGGATTCACCTTTTCTTCCTTGGCCTCTCAGCTTCCCTGCAGATTTGGGGGTGTCCATGCCTTGACCCCAGCTCCTGTCAGCATAGGGGGAGCATCCAGTCCCAAAACTCTTTGCCTAAGCACTGAGCTTGCTGGTGGTTGCCTTCCTTTCTGGGTTGATCTCTGTATTCCCAACCTCCTCGGCCACTTTGACCATGAAAAATGGCCCACTCTCTGACTTATGCCTGAACTTTCTGGGTTGCATATGTTTTGTATTCTCTTGTGTCTTGTGCATTTCCGGTGTCTGGAGGATCATCATATCCTGAAACTTCTGAAGCAGCTAAGATGGTGTAGTCAGAAGATCCAAGTTCTGTTACCTACATTATATAAACAGGGAAAGTCACCATCTGAGCCCGTTTCCTATATGTAAATGGGGGTTGGGTTCAATTAGGAGATACTCAAGATATTTTTTTAAGATTTTATTTATTTATTTGACAGAGAGAGACACAGCGAGAGAGGGAACACAAGCAGGGGGAGTGGGAGAGGGAGAAGCAGGCTTCCCGCTGAGCAAGGAGCCCAACGTGGGGCTCCATCCCAGGACCCTGGGATCATGACCTGAGCTGACGGCAGACGCTTAACCGACTGAGCCACCCAGGCGCCCCTGAGATACTCGAGATATATCTGGCTCTGACCCTCTGTGCTTCTAGGGTCTTCTTCCCTCCAGATCCAGGTGTGCTGGCCACAGCCCACATCTGAGAATTCCTCCCTGCCCTAACCCTGCCAGGGTTCCAGCTTGACACTCAGCTTTACTGATAAGAACCATTTAACAGGGTTCTAGCAGTGGGATGGACGATCCCTGTCCTTCTAAACATTTGACTCAGCCAGCATCATAAATTGCCCGCTTTTAAAGTTAGCATAGTGTTTGATCAAGAAACACACCCAACTATTTGTCAGAGGGTCAGCGTAAAACTTCCAGATGGCATAGGCCATTTTGTTTCAAATCACGCTGTTTACATATGAACACAACTGAATACTCCCTAGCTGCAACAACTCTAAACTAGGTCACTTTTCACTAAGTAGAAATCTTTATAAAGAAAGTATTGTGAGGGGGGCACCCGGGTGGCTCAGTCAGTTAAGCGGCTGCCTTTGGCTCAGGTCCTGGGATCGAGAGCCCCACCTTGGGCTCCCTGCTCAGCGGGGAGTCTGCTTCTCCCTCTCCTCTGACCCTCCCCTCGTGCTCGTTCAAATAAACCAATAAAATCTCTCTTTCAAATAAACCAATAAAATCTTCAGAAAAAGAAAGTGTTGTGACCCTGAACATAAATATGTGTTCTTTTTAACAACCAGGTACGATGTATAAACACACATGAACAATAATGGGAAGAGAATTCAAAAGAAAGTAAACATGTTTAAAACTTGGAAATTTAAAAAAAATAAAATTGCTCGTGTTCATAATGGTTGGTTTTAATCACACCAAATATTTAAAAATAGAAGACCTCTGGTGAATATCTAGAAGAGTCCATCTGCTGAGGCATTTCAATTCCTCACAACCTGGACCTTCCAAATCCCAGGAGTATTTCTCTTTTCTACTTACATGCAGAGCATTGTTCAGAAACATGTAGAAGTTTATACTGTGCAAGGAGCATGTGAAACACATTCATTATGGGAATTGGAGAATCACATGAATGGCCCTTAAAGATGATCTAATTCAGTGTTTTGTAAACTTGTTTCTCCTGGCCTACCATAAATACTTTCACAAGAGAATACTTACCGTTACTGTGTGAGGCCATGTGATATTTATATTCTATTCTATTTCATTTTTTTAAATTGGTTGTGACCCACCTTATTGATTTCACTACCCATCAATGGATCACAACCCAGTTTGAAAAACACTAAAAAAAAAACCGACCTCCCTCATCTTAAAAATGGGAAACATCAAAGGACATTGTGATAAATGACCTGACAAAGGTGAGTTCAAGGTAAACATACAACCATGAGAAACCCCTTCTGTTTCCCACTTAAGCCAGCAAAACATTTCACTCCAAATGGCTTGTCTCCCAACATCTGCCAAGCAGAGCCACTTTAGATATGCTTTGGCCTCTCGAGGGGGAATAGGGGCTATATTAGTGGAAGAATGTTGTCCTTACATCCCCACAGAACTCTCTGGGATCTCTGCTCTTACTAAAAAAAGATCCAGAAAGCAAACAAAACAAAACAAAAACATAAAATGAGGTGATTTGGCTAATACCCCCATACCTGGTTCTGAGGACTCTTCAGACAAGGGACAGTCTGTTGCCCTGGTTTAATTTGGGTACTCTTGGCTCCCGGCACAGCAGTACACTACAAATGCTGAATATAATCCTTCTCCTCGTGTTTGTCTGTGTTGCCATGTTTACATGTATGATCTCCAGAAACTTTACTGCTGTTCTGCGGCCACTATCTCATCAAATGAGCCAACAGATGATCCCCCAGCAATAAGAATGAGAAAATCTGGCCTCTGTACAGGTTGAAATAACCACCCCCAGAAACCTGGTGCACAATCAGAACTCAAGCAGTGCTGGAGATCTGGACGGAGGGTGCCCCCGGAAGGCAAGAGTCTGCTCTCCAGCTTGGACTGAAGGATGACCACAGTGGGTACTACATGGCCGGGCAGATGCCTGAAGCCCCATGACTTCATGATTAGGCTTTTGTATCAACATGACTTTATTGTTCGTTGGGGGGAATTATGGCCCATAAAGATAAGGTCTTAAACCAACAAGATCTTCCAATAATACTCATTTATCTGAACAATAGACTCTTGGCCAGTTGTCCTTTCAGGACAAAAGGTTGTTTATCTGGGCAAATAGCCCACCTCTCAGGACAGTAGTCCCCTCGACTGGGCAAATCTGCTCGCCTCTCAAATAACCATTTATTCATCGAGTCTCATTTTGAAACTCTCCTGTCTGTCGTATCCACTGATCCTAAGCAATCTTATCACACACTGTGCCCAATTCTAAATGGATTCCAGAATTTAAAGACCCACCTTAAACCACTGAACTCAGACCCAGAACTCTATGAATAGTCTCCTGAGATACTACGAACCCCTCACTAAGGTGATGCTTTTCCTCATCATAGTAAATAATAGACTCAGCTTTATTTGATCAACAGGTGATTCTGGTGGTCTCACAGGAGAGTCAGCAGATGATAACCTAGATGGTTTAAATAAAGACAATTTAATGAAGGGACTCTTTACAGAAGTAAGGGCAGGATTACTGGAATAAACAAGGGATCATGAGGCACCCAGGGACCCACAAGAGTGGGAAGCCATTGTCATGCTAGGGCTGAAGGGACAGGGGGAGAAAATTGTGTCACTGGAATCCAGTGACGGTGGGAACTGTAGGGCAGTGGGCCACCCAACGCAAGCTGTAGTCTTGGAAGCACACGTCCATGGTCAGAAATGAGGTGCATGTGGGAAGAGAACAGAGAGGAAACACTGCCCCATCTCCCTTCTCTGGCCCTTCGGTTGACTGCTGGTTCCTCCCATCGACCAAACCCAAATGGAAGCCAGCAAGCGGGGGGCCCTGATCATGCAGGAGTCAGCTTCCTGGGGACCGAGCAGAGCAGAGCAGAGAAGGGAGGAGAATGGATCTCTGTGAACATGGAGAGGAAGGGGTGGGGTGAACAAATGGAGAATAACCATAGCACAATGAGTATGTGTTGAGTGAATAAATGAATCCAGCAAGGTACATAGTAATTAATGTTTGGTAATGAATGAATATGAGAATTACTCTGAATATACATTCTTTCTACTTAGGCTTTTGTTCTGGGGGGTCATAATCAGTAAATGTCAATTTTGTTCCTTTGCTTATAACTTCATCCTAAGCCAAGGTCAATAAGGAACTCAAAGAATAAGGAAAATTGGACATGTTTTAGAGATTTCATAGATACCGTCTGTGCTATAATTTGACCTTAAGCATGGACTTAGGAGTTGTAGCACAAATAATTCTTCACCCACTCCCTAAAATATCACCAAACCAAGATTTTGTATCTAGGGAGCTTACCATAATTGCAAGAGCTACCCAGATCACATTTTCTGGAAGGAGTTGAAAAGGTTAGCAAATTTGGAAATACCACCAAATAAGTTGCCAAAATAATCCTTTTGTAACGGTCTGTTTTGAATTACATAGCCTAAAAGAATGTGAGCTGATGAGGGTTAAAGCCAAGCTAGCAAATTAAGTTTTGGAGCTATATGCCATGTGATAGATACTTCCCAGTATAATTGCTAAAAACGTTTAGTTCTGAAACCAGAGTTTTGAGTCTTTGGGCAATGTACTGACTTCCATGCCTCAGTTTCCTCATTTATAAAATGGGAATGACATTCCATACTTCTTTTGGCAATTATTTTCTGGCAACCAGCATTCACTCCCACCCCTTTCAACATTCATCCATATATTCCAGGACTGGAAGGCTGGTAATTACATGTCCCAGACTCCATTGCTTTCATGGTTCTTGGTAAGAGATCAATTCTGACAATGATATATACGACCATGGGCGAGATTTGGAAGCTCAGGCTTTAGCAAATGTGACATTTCCCAGCAACTTCCAAGTTTTCCCTTTCTAGTTACCAGCCTGGGCCCTGCAGGACGGTTGTGACCAGCTGTGACCATGGGCAGCAGTTTCCTGTAATTTTCCTGATATGGGCGGTAACAGCAACTTCTTGTAATGAGACAGCAGTGACGAACCTGAAAGCTAGCAGGTGCCTCCTCTGACCTCATTTCCAACCTCAGACTTTTCAATTTCTTTTTACAAGCATCAAATTCCTGCTGTTGAATCCTTGCCTATTTGAAATACCAAAGGTGGTTTCTGCTTTACTAACTGAACCCTGAGTGATATCTACTAGTGTGTAGGTCTCACTACAGTATGCCTTTTACAGAACTGATCCTTGAATTAATCACTCCAGTAGGCGTCCTTTGGCATGCATATAACTGTTTGTGGGGTATCCTATAAAACTGAAGACCAGAGTTCTCCACGGCAGTGAAGAAAAGTTAGCAAAATTCATTATCCCATTGGCACTTTTAAATCATTCATTTAGTTACTATAACCATTTCTAGCACCTTAATTGTAGAATCATATTATATAAAATATAAGCTGAACTAGGTTTCTTGGTAAGAAAAGTACAATTTATATATTTAGAAATCGAATGACGGTTTTATTTACCCAGAGCCAATAAGAGCCTTTCCTTAAGACAAAACCTTTCACTTTAAATGATTAGTCTGCTCAATGGAAACATGAGTATTTTACATATTTATTGCTCTCCCATCTAAGTTTGATATGTTTATACTTAAAGTTGCAGAAATTCATCAGCAATTTTTGTATTTTCACTAAAAATAGAAGAAAGTTGGACAATTTGTTATAAGCACTGCCATTCTTTGCCAATTCTACTAAAATGTAGTAGAAAAAAGATGGCCTCTTTCAGGCCACTTCCTTCCCTCCTAACCCAGCATTTGCCATAAGTACTAGGTAGTATGTATTTGAAAATACTCCATTCTGTATTAATACAGCATTCCCACCCCTGGTGGATAAGATTGTAGTCTTCTTGAAGGCAGGTTTATCCCTTTTGGGAAACTCTTGGTATGGTGTTCTGCATACTAATAATATTACTGAGGACGTCACGCCTCAGATTTGTAGAGAGAACCAGTCCTCGAGCCTCCTGCAGACTTCCTTTAGTGCCTGTGATTTTCAAAGCCAAATCCAGTCCTCTTCTTGCCTCAAAAATGTAATTAATCTTATCTCTTAACTAATGAAACTGACTACATGGCACTTTGTAAATATCCAGGGTACTCCCCGAAAGGTAAACAGCGGTAATGGTCAAGATCAAAGCCTCAGCTATGGGGTGCTGCTATTACGGTTTGAGGGTCATACCTGCCTGGGAAGAACAATAAACACAGGACGGCTTTGATCGTGTCCCTCCCAAAGCAGAACCTTCAGTGGTTCCCCATTGCCTTCAAAAGCCCACACTTTTTGGTGGATTTACCCTCCATACCCCTGCTGCCTGGCCCCCACCCACCCTCCCAGCCTTATCTCCCCCTGCTTCCCACTCCTATGAACAAATCCACCAAGCATGCTGCACACAGCTCATCGCTGGCTTGGTGGCCTCGACATATCCTCCCTTCTCCTTCCTTTGCCATCATCACCTTGGGCATTCCGCATCCCCCAAACCCAAGAGGGTCCCTCTTCTTCTTCAGACAAAGGTGTAACGATCTGCCCACTGTGTATAGGAAGAGCAAATAATGCCTCTTGTTTACTCACAAAGCATATTCCATATATTACCTCACCTAATTCTCAAAACAACTCTACAAGGTAGGATTATTTCCTCCACTTTATGGATGAAGAAATTAAGCCAAACATGAAGGTATTTCGGGCTGTATGATTCAACTCTCAGACAGTGTTTACAGCTCACTCAGTCTCCAGAAGAAAATGTGGCTAATTTACTCCTAAAAATAGATAAAGGAAATCTGTAACATTTCGTGAACAAAGTAGTCAGTATGTTCAAAATTCAATATAATAATCTCAAAATTGCAATAGTGTATGTGGTATAAAATACTCCATAGCCAATAAATACTGTAAAAAGATACTCACCATCACTAACAATTGGGCAATGCAAGTCAAGCCCATAACAAGATACCACTTCACACTCATTAGGATGGCTACTATATTAAGAAGAAAAAGAAAAACTAATAAATCCTGCATATAACTATGGAGAAAATGTGGAGAAACTGAAATCCTTGGGTAGTGCTGGTGGGAATATAAGATGGTGCTGTTGCTGCGGAAAACAATATGGCAGGTCCCCCCAAAGATTACACACAGAATTACCATGTGATCCAGCTATTCCCCCAAAAATTGAAAGCAGGGGCTCAAAAAGATATTTGTACACCCATGTTCATAGCAGCATTATTCACAATAGCCAAAGATAGAACTCAACCATCTGCCAGCAGATGAGTGAATAAGCAAAATGTGGCATATCCATACAATGGAATAGTATTCAGCCTTAGAAAGGAATGAAATTCTTGCACGTGCTACAACATGGATGAACGTTGAGGGCATCATGCTAGGTGACATAAGCCAGTCACAAAAGGATAAATATTGTCTGATTCTACTTATGTGAGGTACCTAAAGTAGTCAAACTCATACAGACAGAAAATAGGATGGTGGTTGCCAGGGGCTGGGGAGAGGAGAGAACAGGGAGTTACTGTCTAAAGGGCACAGAGGTTCAGTTTGGGAGGATGAAGAGTTCTAGAGATGGATGCTGGTGATGGTTGCATAACAATATAAACGTTCTTAATGCCATTGTACTGTACACTTAGAAATGCTTAAAATGATCAATTTTATGTTATGCATATGTTACCACAATAAAAAACTCTTTATGAAAAATGTTTACATATCATGCATTTGGTCCAAATACCCTGTGGGGAAGTAGAGGAGATAGTAAGATCTTCCACTGCAAAGACATGGAAAGTAAGGCTCAAAGGAATCCACTGACTTGCTTTAGATGTGCCCAGAATCCCCTGGGGACCCTGGCACGATGTACAAGTCAGATTTGGTGGGTCTAGATGGGGCCCGAGACTACATTTCTAACCTATCCTCAAGCAATGCTAGGGGTCTACAGATCACCACCCTGGGTCAAGACCAGGAAGCAGCAGGACTGAGATCAAACCTGATTCTTTAGATGCATGATAGAGAATTCTTTAAACTGTCAAGGAGCCCCTCAGAGATCACTCTACCCTCACAAGGAGCAAAAGAAGAAAAATCCCACTGAGAACACAGATCCTTATCATTTCGATGGATTCATTAACCCAGATATTTCCAGAAGACCATAATCAGATTCACCTGTTTTTGTGAATGCTCCGGACACACAGGGAAAACTAAGTCATGCCCTCATTTTGATCTTGCACACATTAATTTTTTAAAAACACTACTTGTATGTTAGCTAAAATAAAACTGTAATAGAAGGTAATTTGATGGCAAACTAGTTGCAATACTTAAAGCTTTCCTTAACAAGATTCTTTGTCAGAGATAATTCACATGGGGCAGAAGTTCTAATACCGAGATGCACATTAAAAATACGTTGTATAGAGGTGTCCGGGTGGGGCAGTCGATTAAGCATCTGACTCTTGATTTCGGCTCAGGTCACGATCTCAGGGTGTTGAGATCAAGCCCTGCATCCGCCCAGCTCAGAGCCTGCTTAAGATTCTCTCTCTCCCTCTCCTTCTGTCCCTGCCCCCCGCAAAAGAATACCTTGTATATATTCTTTAAAATATTGATGCCCAGGACCCATCCCCAGAGAGATTATTCGATTGGTCTGGTGGGTTTTTGGTGCTGTTTTGTTTTCGTTTTTTTTTTTACGTTCTCCAGGTGATTCTAATACCAGTCAGGGCTGGGAACCATTGCCCCAAGATGAAATGGTAGCCCCAGTTCGAGATATTTAATACATTACATTCGTCTCTATTCTTGGTTGAGATTACGAGGTATCAGAAAAAAAAGTCTGGTATATTTTGTTTACTAACTGCAAATGCAAACAATATATTTCAGACATTTTATTGGGTCTAAATTTACTTAAGGAGCAAACTTTCTGCAAAATAATGCAAGATTGTTAGCAATTGTATGTCCCTAGGAACACCAAGGTTAATTTGAGCACCATAAAACTCCCAATTGGAGTCACTAGTCTATTTAAAATCATGTTTGGGCTTACCAAACTTAATTCAAATCAATAGCTACTTTACTTCCCCTGCTGAAATAAAACTTGCCACAATGGCCATATTGATGCTACCCTTCTTGCTGATTATCATTATTCATATTCAGCCATAATTTGGATATTGCCAACCAACATTTCCAGCCAAGGACACTTCAGGATAATATATATGAATTGTGCATTATTGATCACAGAACATCTGCTGGCCCTTAAGGATGTTGACATATAAACATGAACACAAGTTTGCAAGTTTGTATTTCTGATGTTCATAAAATGATAATTTATAAAAATGAACAATTACGCTTTTTTAAATCACCTTCATAAAGATAAAGTAATATAAGCAAGGGTTTTAAATTATAAAAACCATTGAAAGAATGCAAACTCCTAAAGTTTTTCCTTAAATGATTTATTGAAGGAAAACATTATTTTTCCTTTATACTTGATACCATTTAACTGCATTTTGCCACTTGTATAATGAAAAATAAATTTGCCAAATCATAATTACTGAGATCAGAAATTATAATGTAATGAAAGTGTTTTCTTAAGATACATATTATTATTATATTACATATATATTTTTATATCTTTTCTTATTTTAAGATTTCAGGAGTCCACAGTAAGATTAGTACAGTTGATTTCTTGGAACACGTTTCCCAAAGATATGTTGGCATGTGCAAAATAGAGCACGGTTGTTAAATAAAGCTCAGGGTCAAAGTCTCAACCCCTGTCATGAGGAGACTGCAGTTGAAACTCTTTATTAAGAGTGAAAAGCTGCAACTTCTCCCATAGAAAACAAGATAAACCAGGCAAACAGTGCGCAGGTGTTGACCTGCCCTACTCCTGCTCAAAGTCTAGGATCGAGGCAGGCGACTTCGTTAGAGGGCACCTTCCTAACTCAGGGAAGTGAAGAATGAGTTTCCAGGAGAAATCCAGGAATGATTCATTACCAGACATGTGTTGAGAAGCCGCTATCCTATCACTTCCTTTGCTCTGTTCCCATAGCCAGGGGTAAGCTAACACTCTTGGAGGGTGGAGGGTACATGATGGTCTAGGCCTATCCTAGAAGGTCTAGAAGAATATATGCCACCTATGCTATATAATAAGAATAATATTTTGAAAATATTAATGGTGTGTTTTTTTATTCCACTCCCACATCACATTCCCTGCAGACATTCCATAGCTGCAGGAAAGAGGGAGAGGAAATGCCATCCAGGAAAAACAAGAATACAACCCAGGGATGCTGATGTGCCAGACAACATGGGGAAGTAAAAAAAAAAAGGGCTTCTAGCTCTGAAAGAAAGTCGATGGAACAGAAGCCTAGGGAGCAAATAGTCAGACCCATGGGTCCTGCCCCTCCTCCCACTCTGGACAGAAATCCTGGCATCGGGTGGAAGTGGGCTGTAGAAAGACTGGGGGCGAGCTGGGCTGGAAGGCTTTATTACTCCACTCTTCATGGGGAGCTCCAGGAAGTGACCCCCATCACTGGTGTCATGGTGCTGTTGGGGCCCAGGCACCGCAGAGCAAAAATGGCAGCCCAGCAAAGCTAGACGGAGAAGGGCCCTGAGTCAGTGCTTCTGCACCTCCCTTGGTTCCTGTGTGAGGTTGGGGAGTCGAGGGTACACACCTCCAATGAGCTGAGGTGCTAAGCGATGAGTCAACTCTATGACAGAGGTGAATTCGAGGTCAAAGTTGAAATTCAGACAGGTCCTCGGAGCCAGTGAGGGCCAAGATGGAAAGCTCAAAGAGCAGCAGGCCCAGCCTGTTAGGGCTGGGTTTAGAGCTAGGGTTCAGGTTGGGGTTGGGTTAGTATTGACCTTAGAAGTTTAGGGTTAGGATTGGGTTAGGGTTGGGATTAGGGTTAGAATGGGGTTGGAGTTAGGATTAGGGTTGCTGTTGGGGTTGGTGTTGGCATTAAGTTTAGGGTTTGGGTTAGCGTTGGGATTGGAGTTAGCTTTGGGAATTTTTAGGGTTATGTTTGAGTGTAGTGTTAGTGTTAGCATTTGGGTTGAGTTTGGCATTAGAGTTAGGGTTCCGGTTAAAGTTGGGTTGGGGTTAGGGTTAAGGTTGAGTAAAGCTGCACTGTCCCTGCAGCCCCAGAATCAGCAAGTGCATCCCTTGTCATGACTTATTGTACTCTTTCCACTTGGCCAGAGTTGATACTCAGTAATATTGCCATCTAGGTCTAATAGTTTTGTTAAGATTTTATTTATTAAGAGAGCGCATGACTGGGGGTGGGAGGGAGGGATAGAGGGAGATGGAGAGAGAGAATCTCAAGCAGACTCCCTGCTGAGCAAGGAGCCCCATGAGGGGCTCAATCTCACGTCCCTGAGATCATGACCTGAGCCGAATTCAAGAGTTGGACGCTTAACCGACTGAACCACCCAGGTGCCCCCAGGCTTAATAATTTTTTTTATCAAAGGAGTCAGTTACGTTCATTTTGGGAAAATTAGTAGTTTCACTGACTTCTACCTACTAAATGCCGGTAGTTCCCCACTGCTCCCATGATATTCAAAAATGTCTGCAGATACTGTCAAACATTTTGGGGAGACAAAAATCACTGCAGGATTAGAAACACTGCACCACTTTGAAATGAGATCGAGATTAGAGACCCTGACAAACTGAGCACCCATCCCAGCACAGGAAGAAACAGACACCAGCATTGTCAAGTTTAAGGAACTTGCTTTTCCACCTCACCCACCCACCCCAGGGCTAACCAGCAGAGCTGAAGCCCAAGACCAATAGAAAGTAAAGGAAAATAGAAAATATTAACTCTGGGAAGTGTGGGTTATTGCTCCATTTTAGAGATGAGGAAATTGCATCTCTAAGAGGTTAACCAACCTGCCCAAGGTCATACACCAGTTTGAAGCCAGATTCAAACCCCACTGAGGCTGCATCCAAAGCTATATTCATCTTGATAAGCCAGGCTGGAATTGCCTCTTGCCCACAGGGCTGCATTATAAATGAATGTGTATTTCAGCGTCAACTCCATAAGCTGTGAACTCCTGTAGGGAAGGAATGATATATGCCTGGTTCTATACCAAGCATTTCATTTGTGCTCTATAAATATTTGTTGAATGAATGAATGAAACCCTGCCCTCCTCCCTTGGGCTAAGAAGGGCTTTTTCCAAGGCCAGGCTGCACCTGGGAAAACAAGAAGGGAGATAAAGGCTCAGCGAAAGTTGACAATTGCAGGACCAATGTTCTTTCTCAGAAGGTCCTTGAAAGAGGCAAGAAAATGTATGGCTGTCTTCCAATCAACAGCACTCGTCTGTATGCCAGGAGATAAGCTCCCTGAGCCTGCAGAGAAGGGAGAGGTGGGATGGAGTGGGAGGAGCCACGCGGGAGGTGATGGAGCTTCTGCAGGGTTTGGGTTCGATTTGGAAGGACCAAATGAATGAAGAAGAAACTCTAGGGTTGAGTCGATACACTAAGTAAGAGCAATGAGGAAAAGGCAAGAATGCGAAAAACAAGGAGTCCAGGTGAAGCAGGGAAGATGGGTCTGGCACAATGAAGAGCTGATACTGAGAAATAAGGTTGGGCGTGAGGGTGAACTGATGGTGAACTTGAAGTTCAGGCAAAGATATTCAAGGTTATATGTAGATTTCTGAGTAGCACAGCAATGACCGTGAGCACTGGTGGGGGGTTGCCGCAGGCAGGCACCACTCTGAGCCCTTTACAGGGATGATCTCATACATCCCTTTACAGGGATGATTTCCCCTCTGAGGACCCATGGAGGAGCTCAGACCCTGAGACCATACGTAAGGTGCTCCTGTCACATAATTTGTAAGTGATAGGGGCAGGATGTGAATCCAGGCTTCAGCCCTTAGGAGCCCATGCTCTCAGCCAGCAAGCTACACCAGTTCCTGGTATGTGATGGGATGAAGGCAATTAGCCCTCCACTAAAGAGAAGGTGGATGCATCAGGGTCCCTCCCTCATGTCCTTAATCTGGGTAATAGTGATTCATTCCGTCAGGATGGGGTCTAGGCCGTGGGGAGAAGGAAGATTCAGGATATATTGTAGCAAAAGCTAGCGCTTAAAAGCTATTTGCTAGATGACTACCTCTGATGTGTGTAAGATATGATTACTTCACAGGCAATTATATATGAAGCTTCTTTCTTCCTTGTTCATCTGCATCCTTTTTGCACCTTCCTCTTAGATTTAACACCACTTGGGGTTGTGGGGATGGGGAACATGCTTGTATTATCCCCCTCCTTTCTACAACCTCAGCTTGGCACCACCCTCAGAGAGCATCTGGATGATGGAATTGTGTGGCCACTGATTGTAAAATGTGGAGCCAGCAGTGATTCTTGTTCTTAGAAACACCACCAGCACTGTGGTGGGTGAAAACAAACGATCTCTATGTGTGTGGTGGTGAGAAGGGGGGGCCTTCGTGTGTTTTATTCGTGCAACCATATCTATTGAGTACCTACTACATGCCAGGCACTATTGTAGGGGACTGGGACATACTGTGGATAAAACAAAGATCTCTGCCCTCGTAGACCTGGCATCTCCAAGGCAAAGGCAAATGATAAGCATAAGAAATAAGTAAATTGTATAGTGTGTTAGAAGGTAATACGTGTCTTGGGAAAAAAATAGGACATAAAGGTAGGTAAGAGAGATCAAGAAGAAAGCAGGGGAGTAGTGGAGTAGTTTGTATTAAGCAGGATCATCAGAGAATGTCTGAGCAAAGACTTAAGAATGGGAGTAAGCAAGCTAGGTGGAATTGGGGCAAGAAGGAGCGAGCCTGCTGTACTCAATGCTCAGCTAGGAGGTCAGTGTGGCTGGAGTGGGGGGGAGCATGGAGCCCAGAGACAGTAGGAGAGAGGTCAGATGGAAGGTTTGGGGGAGAGGGCGCATTATGAAGGGCCTTGCAAGCCTTTACTCAGAGTGAAATGGGGAGCCCCTGCCAGGTCAAAAAGCGCAGGAGAGAGATGATCTTTCTTAGATGTAAGAATAGGGTAAGGGTAAGCTATGGCAATAATCGAGGAGAGAAATGGTGGTAGCGGAAGGTAGTCATTTTTTCCCCAGTGCAGTGCCCGTCCAGTGTTGTTCCAAAAATAATTGATGGGATCAGAGTCAACTAAAGCAAATTCTTCATGATGAGTCAGCATGGGAGAAACCAGTGCTGGGGGAGACATGACATACGGTCGTGCACTGTGCAAATAGCGACAGAATGAAGAATCACACACTCAGATCCACCCGGTTATGAAAAACAGTGCCCCACCACCCAGACCACAGCTCAGGCAAGCAAAGCATTAACACCTGCATTATTGAAACTTCTGTCTCTTTGCCCTGCTGAAGATCGTGTAGGCGATCAGCTTTGTCTTTTCACTGTCCTGGAATCTTTCTATGGGGATGAGAGTTGTGTCCAATCTCTCCCCAGATAGTTCCTGCCCTTGTGTGAAATGTCTTGGTTCCCAGTGAACTATCTTACTCTGGGGGAATTCTCCTGGTTCTCACCAGGTTGCTTTAACTAAATACCCGAGGTATAGTTTCTTTCAAACCACAGGGGAACTATTTTGCATTTGTATTGTATTTTTTGCCAAGAAGTCAGTGCAAAGGCTTCTTTGCATTTTCTTGTTTCCTGAAGCAATTTCTTCTGCTGGTGTTTTAGTTACAAAACATTTTATTAAGTTTAAAACTGGATTCTTTTGTGAAATTGGGGTGGCCTTATGTTAAAATATTGACTGAAATGAAAGGCATTACCTGGCAATGGGAACATATTTCTTAGTGTTAAAAGAAAAGTCCACTTGGTTCTGACTTACACAGGACAGCGGCAACCTACGAAGCTGAGCATGTTGCGTGTACATGAAAGCACACTTTTTATTTCCCACCTGTTTGTGTGCTCGATGAGTCATTCTTTTTTTTTTTTTAATATTTTATTTATTTATTTATTTATTTGAGAGAAAGAGTGAGCAAGAGAGAAAACACAAGCAAGGGCAGAGGCAGAGGGAGAAGAAGACTCCCCTGCTGAGCAGGGAGCCTGATGCAGGACTCAATCCCAGGACCCTGGGATCCTGACCTGAGCCGAAGGCAGATGCTTAACCGACTGAGGCACCCAGGTGCCCCATGATGAGTTCTCATTCTTAAATTATCCAGAATTCATTTGCTTTGGCTGCTCCTCTGGAGTGAAAAAGCCCATAGTGTTCTTCTTCTTGGCTTTAGAGGAAAAGGAAGGAAAATCCTGGCTTTTCCGGACCTTTATCACCTCTGCTCTAGTTTTGTGCCCAGCTTCCTGTTCAGGTGAAGCCGGCTGGTGGGTGGGATGTGGCTTTGACTGTTTGGGAACTCGCTCCTTCCGTGCCAACCTGGCTCTGCACTGCCATCTTTGAGCACCTCAACTTATCAGCAAAGGCTCCAGAGAGCATCCTGTGACTCCCTCATGGGCCGGCCAATAGCCCCCATTTCCAACACTGGAGTTGGGGGACCAGTGAGGATTCGTGTGCTGAAAAGGCAGCTCTGTCATTTGCACACTATCGAGCCTCTACTGCATGCCTGGACCCTGCCTTCAAGGGTCTGCCCTGAAGGGTCTGCTATAGCAGATCAGCCTTACCTACTGCGAAGAACGTCAAAAGACTCTGTCTGCAAGCGGAGCTACCGAGCCGCCGTGGAGCCACGGACCCATCCCTGCAGTGCTCCCTCTGTACCAGAAATGCCCAGCACGGGCTACACGGGGGACATTGCCTTACATGCTGTGAAGGACGCAATGAGTAGGAAACTCATCTTCACAGCCACGGTCCAGCACACCAAGTGTGGAGTCAGTCGGGTTGGATTCAAGTCGCAGCCTTGCCACGCACTTGGTGGGAAGCTTCAGTGAATCCTCCTCTTTTGTTCGGGGCTTGGCACATCATAGATGCTCGGGTAACACTCTGTGTATTGGTTCTCAATTCTATTTTAGTGCACAATAGGGAGCAGCGTCTGTGGCTGCCTGAGAGTTGGGGTGGGCAGAACACGGTGCTCATGTTTTAAGACATGAAACCTGCCAAATCCTCCAGTGACCAGGTTTGCTCTGCCTATCCCCAGTGGTTCCAGCCTCAGTGGCAGGTAAGGCACAAACATCTGGATTGAGAGCCGAGGCCATGTATGGAATAGTTGGAATGTCATTGGTGCTGCTGCTGATGTTTTGAATTGAACTTGAGTGTTGTGAGGCAGGACCCACCTGGTCTCTGAGCCCCACACCCCCTGTGGCCTCCCTCCAGGAGCTTCAACGTTATCTCTCCTGCCTTGCTCCGAAGACTTGGGAAGTCTGGCAACCCCTCACTTCCCTGAACATCCAGATGTGCCCACTGAGCAGTGAAGAACTTCCTACAGGTCAGACTGCAACACAGCCAGGACTCTTTACAAGCCCCACCACGTTGGCCATAAACGAGGACTCGCGTGCCTGCCTTCTTGGCACTTAGCAAAGCCTTTGCTTTGGTTCTAAAGTGTGGGTGACATTTGGACCGTGGAGGGAACGCTCCAAGAAGGTCAGGGAAGCTTCTCTTACCTACCAATAAGGCATTTTCTCCACGGTGCGCGGTGGACCTGAAATCCCATGAGTGATTTTTCTCCAGACGTGGATAGGAGGCCATTCTTTTTGTTCATTCTCCTGTAGAGTCCGGTTGATGTCTTGCCAATGTAGCAGGATGCTTCCCCACTCCAGATGGGCAGGAAGCCAAGAAATGCAGTTCTGTGTTTGTCCAGGCACAGATAGTTGAGGAAAAGCCCTAAAGCAAATGTATAGTTTATATCTGTCCAGCGCCTGTTGCAGATAGTCTCTTATTTCTTAGCAACAGGACAGCCCCAGGCAAAATTCAGTTCGACACAAGAAACGTGCTTTTCCAAACCTCCAGAGTCCTACTATGCGTCAGGCTCGTTCAGCGAATAATGTCAGGAGTCCTCACTCTGCAGGGCCACTTGCTTCCATTGTTCCATACGTCCCCTCTCCTGCTTGTGACCTGGGTGACTCTGGGAGAGCAAAAGGACTGTGAACACCCACTTATGTCCCACCTAATCTGGAGGGCAAATCTGCTGCTAACAGCAACACAACAGAAGGTCACTTGATGACTTCCGAAGTCACACATTTGCATTATCAGAGCTCACTGATGTACAAGCCCACACACAAAAGAACCTGCCTCCTCGTTCATCAAATAAGACTTTGGCGAGTCGACAAGAGATTAGAACTTGCTCGTGAATTCCAACTGTAGTTAGTGATTGTTTTTTTCTTCAAGCTCCTAAGTTTGAATTGGGTAAAGTATGTGACTCATGAAAAAGGTTTGATTTAAGGGATTTGGGATCTTGGTTTTAAATGTATGCTTATGGGTATGGGAACACTGTGGGGGAAAAAAAAAAAAACAACAACGTATAATCACGGGTAAATATGCAGATCAGAAATCCAGAATGCATTCCAGCTGTAGGATTCTTGTTGTTGTTGGCTGGTTTTGTTCTGGGTGTGGGGGAGTGGTGCAGTCTATCCAAACTAGCCCCATGTAACTACACTTCCCTCAGGATTTGTTTTTTTTAACAGAACAACAAATGCTCATACATTTAGAAGTGAGAGCTAAACACTGCGTCTTTATTTTGTTTAGTCAGGTGATAGTTTAATCCTACCTTTTTTCGACTCTGGTTTCTAACCTTACCAGTGGTGAGTGTTGAAGAGAAACCCGTCATTTTGGCTGGGGACCTCATAACTTACATCTACTTCAGCAATGCTCATGAGTTTCTTCTGACAGATGCGTCGACGGTTTCCACTCCTTTCCCAGCCCCCCAAGACACACAGGTTTGGTTGGCTTACACTGCTTAGCCTGCTGAAGAAATGGGAATATCAGTTAGGAATTAATGGAGAGTGTTGGGTTTGGCTGAAGACACCAGGCAAGGACCATGTTTGATTCCACTTTAGTCCTCAATGTCGGGATGAAAATTTCAGAGCTGCTGGCCTCTGTAAGGGTGAACCTGACGGCACTTCCGGTGAACGCTGCCTTCTGGCTGCCATGATGTCAACTCGAAGGCAGAGAGGAGAAGCCAAAGCGAGAGAGACCCAGGGCACCAAAGGGGGTTTTCTGGAAGTGTCTCCTCTCATTCCCTGATTCGGGACCTTGGCCTCCAAATCTTCATTTGAATGCAGGTAAATTCGACCATCTCTCAGGTTCCTTCATTCAAGATTGAGTCCCTTTTATGGATCCAACTCTTGGTTTCAGCTCAGGTCATGATCTCAGAGTCAAGATCAAGCCCCACATCGGGCTCTGCGCTCAGCAGGGAGTCTGCTTGAGATTCTGTCTCTCCCTCCCTCTCCGCCCCTCCTCCCACTCTCCTTCTCACACTTGCTCTAAAATACATAAAATGTCAAAAAAAAGTTATAAATTGGGAAGATAACTATCTACTTAAGAGAGGGGTCATAATGAAGTGAGATCATGCATAAAATGTATAGCACAGTGCCAATATGCAGTACTTTCTCAGTATAGATGATCAAAAAAGTAACTAAAACTCTCAAGCAAGCAACTTCCCCCAGGACCTCACAACTCCCGAGGGCAGATCCAAGCCGTGACCCTGCATTCTCTGATTTCAAGTCTAGTGATCATTCCATTGATCATCACACCTACTGAGAAGTCCCCCAAGCTGAGTTGCCTGGCAGTTAACTGTGGTCAGTCCAAAGTAGAAGTTCTGCTTCGACATTCATTACACATGATCTGATTCCAGGTAAAGAATTTAGTCTTAATGTTGGATTCACTCAGGTGGTCGACAGAAATGTATGACATCCAAATTACATGCAGACCACTTGCACCTTCTCCTACATTAGGTAGAGCATTCATGCCTTCACTTATTCCCACTGAGTATTTATTGAGAGCTCACTTAGCGCCATGCCCAAGGATACTAAATCTT
Source organism: Halichoerus grypus (assembly GCF_964656455.1). Taxonomy (NCBI): domain Eukaryota; kingdom Metazoa; phylum Chordata; class Mammalia; order Carnivora; family Phocidae; genus Halichoerus; species Halichoerus grypus. The sequence goes on from NC_135723.1 coordinate 57,803,165, forward strand.
GCATCAGGGCTCATTAAAGAAACGTAAGGCAATGGGCGCCTGGGTGGCTCAGTTGGTTAAGCAACTGCCTTCGGCTCAGGTCATGATCCTGGAGTCCCAGGATCGAGTCCCGCATCAGGCTCCCTGCTCGGCAGGGAGTCTGCTTCTCCCTCTGACCCTCCTCCCTCTCATGCTCTCTGTCTCTCATTCTCTCTCTCTCAAATAAATAAATAAAATCTTAAGAAAAAAAAAAAAAAAAGAAACGTAAGGCAGGGTCCCTAGGCAGCTGATGGGATGAGACAGGCAGACACACGCAAGAGAGGAGCATTGCAAACATTGCCCAAAGGGCCAAAGAGAATTCTACAAATCAGTACCACGCTAACACCACAAAAAGAGGGAGCTCCGTGGGGACTGAGAGATAAGCTACAGTTGTATCTTAAATGTTACTGGAGGGAAAAGGAGAGAAGGACATTATAAAGCAGGGAGAAGCCTACATCAAAGACAAAATTCTCTACTCATCAAAATGGTGTTGATACTTAGAGTTTTCTTTTTCTTTTTTTTTTTTAAGATTTATTTATTTATTTGAGAGAGAGAGAGCACAGAGAGGGAGAAGGAGAAGCAGACTCCCTGCTAGCAGGGAGCCGGATGTGGGGCTCCATCCCAGGACCCTGGGATCATGACCTGAGCTGAAGGCAGATGCTTAACTGACTGAGCCCCCCAGGCGCCCAGATACTTGGGGTTTTCAAGAGTTGTCAATATCTTCTTTTTTTTTTTTTTTTTTTTAATTTATTTGACAGAGAGAGAGACAGGGAGAGAGGGAACACAAGCAGGGGGAGTGGGAGAGGGAGAAGCAGGCTTCCCACGGAGCAGGGAGCCCGATGCGGGGCTCGATCCCAGGACCTGGGATCATGACCTGAGCCGAAGGCAGACGCTTAACGACTGAGCCACCCAGGCGCCCCAAGAGTTGTCAATATCTTCTTACACAGTGGTTTTCAATGTATGGCAACAGCATCAGAATCATTTGGGGAGGTTGTGATATAATAAAATATATTTGGTCTTTGTCCCTGGTCCTTGACACAGAGCTCCTAAAACTCTTGGCATTTCCTGAGTGATAGGAGCATCTTTTGTTATTCATAAAAAAAAAAAAAAAAAACCCCTTCTGAATCATATCTGAGTTTATGCTAGCAGGGCAACTCTTGGTGGGCCCTGAGTTTCAAGGGAAGGGCTGAACGCAACAAAAGATCAAGCACATGATTAAAGGATTGACTCGCAGCCGGTGGGGGGGGGGGGGGTGCTTCAAGATCCAGTCCAATCACAAATGGCCAATGATTGAATCCATTGTGCCTACTAATGAAGTCTGGATAAAAACTCTTAAATGATGAGGTTCTAGGAGCTTCTAGGTTTGTGAGCACATGCACGTGCTGGGAAGATGGCACAGCCAGGTAGGACATGGAAGCTATGTGCCCCCCACTCCTTACCTTATGCTATAGATTTCTTGGTAGACTGTTCCTGAGTTGTGTCCTTTCTAATAAGGCATTAAGTGTAGGACTTTTCCTGAGTTTTATGAGTCACTTTAGCGAATTATCAAAACTGGGGAGGTGGGGGTGGGATATAGAAACCGTTGAATTTGTAGCCAAGACAGACAGGATATGGGTGGCCTAGAGACCCTGCACTTGCAACCAGCCTCTAAAGAGAGGGCCATCTTGTGGGACTGAGCCCTTAAACCTGTGGAATCTGACGCCAACTGCAGGTAGTTCGTGCAGAATACGAGGACCAGTGTTGGGGAATCCGTGTTGATAAACAGCATGAGGATATTTATTAAAATTCCAGTTCCCAGACCCATAGTGCGAACTGTGGAATCAGACTGTGAGTGGGGCCAGGGAAGCTCCTCAGGTGATTCGGAGGCATTCCAGCTTTCCAGAACACCCATCACAGTTCTGCTTTGGCAACCTCCTTATCAAAGCCAGAGTTTGTCCTGCCAGAGGCACTAGGCTCCAGACTCTGGCAGTTAACCAGCTTGCCAACTGTTACTGCCTACCTGGAGTTGGAAAGGCTACACAACAGCTACTTGTAGAGTTTGGGCCCTGCCGTTTCAAGAGTCGCCTGAGTCAGGTCAACCCACGTGGACCCCTTCTGCCTGACTCCGTTGGTGCAGGGTGGGTGGATTCTGTGAAGCCAACAGGAAGAGGGGGGTGGATCCCTCAGTTTAGTTCCTTCCCAAATCCTCTCTGGATTAGGAAGACCCTCACCAGCCCTGACATCGCAGAATTTCCATATCTCTAAAGTGGGGGCTTGTGTCAGGAGCCTTAATGTGGTTGCCCCTCCCTGGAGGAATGCCCAGGGACAATCCCTTGTGTGGGGAGCCCATGAACACAGACCCCCACCTCCACAGGGCAGGAGAGGGCTTCCTCAGGCCCAGGAGCATCTCTGGGCCTGAAGAGCAGGGACATAAAGACATTCTTGTCCTCGGCCAACATCAGTTACCTGGGTGCACACTTTTTTTTAAAGTTTTATTTCTTTATCTGACAGAGAGTAAGAGAGAGAGCACAAGCACAGGAGTGGCAGGCAGAGGGAGAAGGAGAAGCAGGCTCCCCGCCGAGCAGGGAGCCCGATGCGGGGCTCGATCCCAAGACCCGGGGATCATGACCTGAGCCGAAGGTGGACACTTAACCAACTGAGCCACCCAGGCACCCCCTGGGTGCACATTTTTAACACAGAAAAGAATTAAAGCAAAACTAAAACACATAACAGAAATCGTCTGTAATCCCACCACAAGACAATGACCACAGTTGGTCCTGCACTTACATTTCCCTCCAGTCTTCCAGTGTGCTTTTAAAAACCATGGCTGAGATCTATATTCCTGTTCATAACTAGTTGCCAGGGCAGTAAATAGAAAAGCACAGTTTCTTCTTCAGCTTTCCTCATAGAGGAACATGCTGTGTTCAGTATCCAACAGCTTTTGTTCCTTCTGCCATGGAAAACTCACTCTATCAAGGAAGGCTTTTTCGATTTTTATTGGCCTCTTCATCTTTTTATCACCAAAGTAATACCTGTTCATTAAAAAAAAATTCAAGCAGGGGCGCCTGGGTGGCTCAGTCGTTAAGCGTCTGTCTTCAGCTCAGGTCATGACCCCGGGGTGCTGGGATTGAGCCCCACATCAGGCTCCCTGCTCCATGGGAAGCCTGCTTCTCCCTCTCCCACTCCCCCTGCTTGTGTTCCCTCTCTCGCTGTGTCTCTCTCTGTCAAATAAATAAATAAAATCTTAAAAAAAAATTCAAACAATGTAAAAATGTATAGTCTCTCCCCATCCCATGTTTGATGTGTCTGGTTCCAGACCTTTCCTGTTTCATATAACAACGTATGTGATCTATACCTCTATTGTTTTTAATCTATAAAAATGGAATAATAATGTGGATTCTGTCTGATGACTTTCGTTTTTAACCTACCAATATATCGTGGATGCCATACATGTTTTTAGTGTGAAAAAGAGAAAGCAAAAAGAAAAACTGGGCTAGAAAGTGAAAGCAGCCTCTTCAATCTGGATGCCAGGAAGAAAGTCTGTACTGGGTTTGCTATGTTAATTGAAACCACAACCCAAGACTATTATATACTTTGTCCTAAGTATGGGATTGAGAAATGTAACTACGTGGGTTGCTATTTCTTAAAGCACCCAGAACAAATAATAAATGTATGGAAAAGAGGCCTAAGAAAAGGCTTACGTAAGTCTTCATCACATAACTATGCTTCAATATGGCACCGGCCTAAAATTTCACTTTCTTTTTTTTTTTTTAATAGAAAGTACTGCTAAAAAATAGTGAACTGCCTAACATACAGATTTACCTTTTCTTTTCTTTTCTTTTTTTCAGATTTACCTTTTCTTTAAAAGTTCTACAAATATATCTTGTGTCATATAGCATCTATGTGTCAGGAACTGGGCCAGGAGATGGGATATATCGGTGAGGAGCCAAAGACTTTCTCCTCCACTCCTCAAGGTCAGGGGAAGGTGGCAGGTTGAGACAGACAGTCAACGATAGGCATAATTAATAGACAAATTATCTAGCATGTTAATGTGTGCTATAGCAGTGGGAAGAGCGGCTGAAAAGGTAGGGGAAGTTGGTTCGGAGAGGTGGGGCAGACTGGGGCATTAAATGAGACCATCCGACTTGGCTACATTGAGGGGATAGCTTTTAAGCAAAGCCCTGAAGAAGGGGAGGGAGTGGGCCAGGCAGATACAGGGGGCGGGGAGGTGGAGGGGGAGGAAGCTGCCTGGGTGTTTGTGATGGGTTGAATTGTGTCCTCCACGTCCCCCTAAAAAACAGTATATTGAAGTCCTAACCCCCAGCACCAGGGAATGTGACCTATCTGGAAATAGGATGTTTCTCGACGCAATCAAGTTAAGAAGCATTCAGAGGATGGGCTCTAGCCCAACGACTGATGGTCAGCATGCTGACCCTCGCATGAAGAGCTCAGGCTAAATAAAGCTAAATGGGATCTGCAGAATTCCACAAACCACACTGGACTTAAAACCCTCTCCCAACCCCGAAACTAGCTAGGTAACTGCTGGAACCAACTTTAGGACGGTCCCTGCAGCGCTCCGTGCACACAGACCCTCTGGAGCGATGTGCTCATTTTTTCTAGATGGACCGAAAAAGAAGACCAGAAAATTCTATCATTGCTAAGTGTTTGGTGGAATATGTATGAAGATGTTGAAAAATGAAGATGACACAGTGGTTGTGATGACAACTCCTTCCTTCCCGTCTCCCAGCGATTCCCTCTCCTGGCACAGGGGTCCTGTGCGTGACGCTTGGTTCGCAGAGTCTGCTGCAGAGCCCGGATGCCCGGCCTGCCTATCGTGGCTCTGGTGTCACGTAAGCGCGCACCATCCCTGCCGGCGCGCCTCTCAGAAGTCTGCCCCTAACGCTGGGAACTAGACTGCGAACTTTGTCACCAGCCGTACTTGGAGTGATCAGCTGTCACCCTGCCAGTGCAGGAGGAAATACACAAAGCACCATGGAGAAGAACCTGAGCAGAGAGGAGAGCAAGGCTGAAAAGAAGAGATGAGCTGGGCAGATCCTGGAGACCTGGGAGGAAGGTGCTGAAGAGTCAGCCCGGACCCTGACGAACTTCTACTCCAGGGTCTGCCGGGGATGCTTTCTCTGGAAAGCCCTCCTCTTCCCCCTCGACAGGATGAGGACCGTCTAGTGCACCCTCAGCCCTCGCCACGCTGTTCACCCGAGGACCAGGTGGGGGCCCTTTCTTGCTCAGTCCTGAACACCAGCACCTGGAGACAGCGTCGGGCACAGGGCAGGTGCTCCGGAGCAGGGTGCCAGAGAGTAAGTGAGGAGCTGAAGGAGGTGATGCCAAAGGGCACAAGAAGATGCAAGCCAAGTGCCCACATGGAGGGCTGCAGCTAAGAGGAGAGGCTTACTCCTCAATCTTAGTTTTGCGTATGTCTCAGTAGGAAAAGCAAAGCAATAATGTAAGAGACACTTCCTAGGATTGGTCTTCAGAAAACTTCTAAAGGAGAGCTTTCTGGGTTTGCTTGTTTGTGTTTTTTACTACTGGCATCCCCAAAGGGTCAGACATTTTGAACTCATGCATTAAATCTTGGGGCCTCAGAGCATGCTTGTTTCCTTGCGTCCCTTTTTTCCATCCTTTCTTTCTTCCTTCTTTCTTTTTATTTTCCCTTCTTTTTTTCCAGACATTTCTCGAGAACCTATTCTGTGCCAAGCACAAGGAGTGTACCAAGGATATAGTGATGGAGCAGATAGCCCCTGACCCAGAAGAACCTCAAGTCTAATTTATGTTCATGAGGAGAGGCTTTCTGATGCTGAAGTAACAAGTTACTGCCAGTTAGCATGACACAACCTAATTTCTCACTTCTACAGAGTCTCTCATAGACCAGAAGACTCTTGCTCATCCAGTGACAAGGGAATGCGGGCCCCCTCCATATTGGAATGCTACCATCTCACACAGGGCTTCCAGAGCCATGAGAAGACAAGAACAAACATGGAGGTGGCACAATGGTTTTTTCTGGACTTGGGACCAGAAATGATGAATTAGTCCCACTCAGAGGTCACCGGCCTGAAGTAGTCACATGGCCCCAACCTACCTGCAAAGGAGGCTGGGAAATGTCGGGAGCACATGTATATTTACTGAGCATTAAATGTCAGTGTCACACTGATGAAGGACACAGACAAGGAAACAATAATTTCTATGCCAGGTGTTGAGGGCAGTGATCAAGGTATACACAGCACGCTAAGGAGACACAAAGGGCCTTCATCTCAATCTGGGAAGGGGCAGGTGAAAGCTTTTCTAAGGAGATACTTTTTCTTTTCTTTACTATATTTTCAGATCAACAGTGTCAGACAGAGCATACCTCTGCACTACACGAAGACCTAAAATTCAAAGTATATACTATTTCTTTTTTAGAGATACATACTGAAATATTTACAGATGAAATGACATGGTGTCCGGAATTTGCTTCTAAAATTACTGGGGGATTGAGTAGGTGCAGGGGGAGCTAAAATAGGCAGTTTATTAAAAATCGGTGAGACTTGGTGATGAATACATCGGATTCTTTATGCTATGCTTTCTACTTTTTATTTATGTTTCAAATTTTCCATAATAATTTGTTTAATTACATAGCCATCGGGCAGCTGACAAGTATAGAGTGTCTTATTACAAACCACACTGATGTCACCTAAATTTTTAAACAAGCTATTGCTCTGGTTCCACTCCCACCCTTAATCTCAGTCCTCGGCTTCTCACCCCTTCTTTGCTGACTGGCCTTTATTCACATCTGTCTTGCGCTCTGCAGCCACTTCCATCAATGTGGCTTGAGCCCTTGTTCCAGCTGAGCAAACGTGACTCACTGAGGAGCACTGACCCCTCCCACCATGCTTCCCTTCCAAGCAAAAAGCCCTCTTGATGAACTTCTGACAGCGTCTGCCTACATTCACTCTCAATTAATTATGTTGATACAACCTACGCGAACAAAAGCAGCTCTAAAGTTTCTATACCAGCCCTAAATTTCAAGAGCAGGCAACTTCCTGTTTAGGAAAGTAGACATGGCCCCAGACTCAACGAACTCTATGTCTTCTTCCACTTAGACAAAAACCTGATTCATCTTTGTGCCCCTCACACCCAGCGCTGCACAAAGGCTGCCACAGACCGAGGGCTGGGGAAGTTCTTATTGAGGGGATGTGTCTGGTCCCCTCAGTACTGCTCTTAATCCACAGTACTCCAGGGCTGAAGGGAGCTCACAGAGGCAGTTTCTCGCTGGGACCACACTCATCAGCTCACACTCATCGAGAATTTTCAGCTGCCACCAGACACAGAGCCCCGCGTACACTCAGCCACCCTCTTTCCTGAACCCCTATGTGGCCAAAATGTCACTCAGAGACACTCCCCAGTGGGTGCCACATTGTCTCCAGCTTCTTACTCCACAAAAGGGCCTCTCTCCTTTCACAGGTCATTATTTTAACATCTTACTATTTTAGAAGCCTCCTGTTTTTAAAATAGCCAATAGCCAGCCTCCTCCTGCTGAAGCCGCAGCGTCTACTGCTAATGTCTTCACATTCCAGCAGCTCTCTGGGAAGGGGGCAGGCGGAGCAGTCTCCTACACCTACGACAAGAGTCTCTGCTCTGCACGTTCAGTGGCATTTCATATCTAGAAATACATCTGGAATTAGTCCAGAGCCTTAAAGAAAGAGCTTTAGTCCTTATTTGTAACTTTGCTTTTCCCTCCTCCAGGCTCATGAAAACTTTGGCCAACTTGCTTCAATCCATTGAGTTTTACAAATGAACAGGAATAAACATTTTGCTTCTAAGTTTCACTGGGAATGAGAAAGAATGCAAATTAGTCTTAATATATCTTCAAGAAAAAAATGTTTTAACCTTAGCAGAAAATGTACTTCCCTGGGATTTCAAGAGGTTTTCATTTTTCTTTTTAGCTTGTCTGTATTTTCAATTCTTTTCCATGTGGAGCATACATTATTTTGTAATTTTTTAAAAAGTGGTTATCTTTTTTCTTTCTTTTAAACCAAGGTTTCTCAACCTTAGTGCTGTCGACAGTCTGGACTCGGTGATTATTGCTGCAGTGGGGTGGGGAGCCACTGTAGAATGTTCAGCAGCATCCTGGCCTCTACCCCCTAGGTGCCAGCAGCAGCCACACAGCTACAATGATAAAAAAAAAAAGTCTCCAGGCAATTGCCACATGTCCCCTGTGGGGGAGGGAAGCAAAAGCACTTATTTAAAAATCCGCCATTTTAAGAGGAGTCCAAGATGGCGGAGGAGTAGGAGACCTGGAATTTGTCTGGTCTCAGGAATTCAGCTGGATAGGGATCAAACCAATCTGAACACCTACGAACTCAACAGGAGATCAAAGAAAAGAAGAGCAACAACTCTCTGAACAGAAAAGCGACCACTTTCTGGAAGGTAGGACGTGCGGAGAAGTGAATCCGAGGCGATATTCGGGAGGATAGACGGCGGGGGAGGGGCCTCCGTCGGCCGCTTCTGGCAAGTGATAGAGCCGCGGAGCACAAAATCGGAACTTTTAGAAGTCGGCTCCCCGGAGGGATGTCGCTCCAGTGGCTAAGCGGGGGGTGGAACCCTCGCGGGACAGTGTGGTCTCAGGACCCTCGGGGTCACAGGAAGACCGGGGGTGCCTGAGTGCGGCAGAGCTCCCAGGTATCGGAGCGGGGAAGCCGGCTGCAGAGATGGAGCCAAGGCGTGGGCTCTCAGCTCAGGGTTGCCATAAACCATGATCCGCGGCACAGTCAGGCCACTGCTCCTCCAGCAGGGACCCAACAAGCGGCAGATCCGGGGAGACTCACCTTCTTCCCCCGGGAGGAGCGGCGCGGGAGCGCACCGCAGGGATCTGCTGGGTTTGGAGACTCCACATGGGTCCGGTGCCAGAGATAGAAACGCGGGGTCACAGGCCGGGTGAGCACGGAGTGTGGCAGGAGACCAGGGAGATGGGAGTGACTGACTGCTTTTCTCTGGGGGCGCACTGAGGAGCGGGGCCCCGAGTTCTCGGCTCCTCCGGGGCAGAGATTGGGAGGCCGCCATTTTCACTCTCTGCCTCCAAAGCTGTATGGAAAGCTTGAAGAGAACAAAAGCTCCGGAGAGCAAACCCTAGCAGATTACTTAGCCCGGACCCGGCAAGGGCGGGGCAATTCCGCCTCCAGCAAAGACATTTGGGAACCACGGCAACAGGCCCCTCCCCCAGAAGATCAGTGAGAACAGCCAGCCAAGACCAAGTTTACCCATCAATGAGAACAGCAGAACTCCAGCGCTAGGGGAGTAATGCACAGAGAATCCATGGCTTTTTTCGTCTTTCAACTTTAATTTTTTAAATTTTCTCTATTTTTTTCTTTTTTAAATTTTTCTTCTTTCCTTTTTCAACGAACTTCTTATTAATTCCTTTTTTAAAAATCTTTTTTAATTTTCATTTTTACAGTCATATTCTAGCCCTTCATCATATTTAACCTTATTTTTGTATATATATAAGTTTTTCTTTCTTTAAAATTTTGGGATGCAGTTTCTTCTAACAGACCAAAATACACCCAGAATCTAGTGTATAGCTCTGTTCTATTCACCAGCCTGATCATATTCTCTTTTTTTTCTCCTTCCCCAACCCCTGGTTTTGGGTCTTTTCTGATTTGTTTCGTGTATATTTCTCTGGGGTCATTGTTGCCATTTTAGTATTTTGTTCTCTTGTTCATCTATTCTTCTCTGGACAGAATGACAAGATGGAAAAACTCACCTCAAAAAAAGAGAACAAGAGGCAGTCCTGACTGCCAGGGACCTAATCAATATGGTGTCATAAGTAAGATGTCAGAACTAGAGTTCAGAATAATAATTATAAAGATGCTAGCTGGGTTTGAAAAAAAGCATAGATGACACTAGAGAGTCCCTTTCTGGAGAAATAAAAGAACTAAAATCCAATCAAGTCAAAATCAAAAAGGCTATTAATGAGATGCAATAAAAAATGGAGGCTCTAACTGCTAGAATAAATGAGGCAGAAGAGAAAATTAGTGATATAGAAGACAAAATGATAGAGAATAAAGACATTGAGAAAAAGAGAGATAAACAACTACTGGATCATGAGGGGAGAATTTGAGAGATAAGTAATACTATAAAGCAAAACAATATTAGAATAATTGGGATCCCAGAAGAAGAGGAATGGGGGCAGAAGGTATACTGGAGCAAATTATAGCAGAGAACTTCCCTAATCTGAGAAAGGAAACAAGCATCAAAATCCAGGAGGCACAGAGAACCCCCCTCAAAATCAGTAAAAATAGGTCAACACCTCGACATCTAATAGTAAAACTTACAAATCTCAGAGACAAAGAGAAAATCCTGAAAGCAGCTCAGGACAAGAGGTCTGTAACCTACAATGGTAGAAACGTAAGATTGGCAGCAGACCTATCCACAGAGACCTGGCAGGCCAGAAAGGACTGGCATGATATATTCAGGGCACCAAACAAGAAAAACATGCAGCCAAGAATGTTTTATCCAGCTAAGCTGTCATTGAAAATAGGAGGAGTGATAAAAAGCTTCCAGGACAAACAGAAACTAAAAGAATTTGCAATCACCAAACCAGCCCTACAAGAAATATTGAAAGGGATCCTCTAAGCAAAAAGAGAGCCCAAAAGCAACATAGACCAGAAAGGAGCACAGACAATATACAGGAACAGTCACCTTACAGGCAATACAATGGCAATAAATTCATATCTTTCAATAGTTACCCTGAATGTAAATGGGTTAAATGCCCCAATCAAAAGACACAGGGTATCAGATTGGATACAGCAAGACCCATTGATATGCTGTTTGCAAGAGGCTCATTTTAGACCCAAAGTCACCTCCAGATTTAAAGTGAGGGGGTGGAAAATCATTTATCATGCCAATGGAATGCAATCCTTATATCAGACAAATGAGATTGTAAACCAAAGACTGTAATAAGAGATGAGGAAGGACACTATGTCATAATTAAAGGGTCTATCCAACAAGAAGATCTAACAATTGTAAATATTTATGCCCCTAACATGGGAGCAGCCAGTTATATAAGCCAATTAATAACAAAATCAAAGAAACACATTGACAATAATACAATAATAGTAGGGGATTTTAACAACCCCCCCCCCACTGCAATGCACAGATCATCTAAGCAAAAGATCACCAAGGAAATAAGGGCTTTAAATGACACACTGGACCAGATGGACTTCACAGATATATTCAGAACATTCCATCCCAAAGCAACAGAATACACATTCTTCTCTAGTGCACATGGAACATTCTCCAGAATAGATCATATCCTGGGTAACAAATCAGGTCTCAACTGGTACCAAAAAATTAGGATAATTCCCTGCATATTTTTGGACCACAATGCTTTGAAACTGGAATTCAATCACAAGAGGAAAGTTGGAAAGAACTCAAATACATGGAGGCTAAAGAGCATCCTACTAAAGAATGAATGGGTCAACCAGGAAATTAAAGAAGAATTAAAAAAATTAATGGAAACAAATGAAAATGAAACACAACTGTTCAAAACCTTTGGGATGCAGCAAAGGCGGTCCTAAGAGGGAAGTATATAGCAATACAAGCCTTTCTCAAGAAACAAGGAAGGTTTCAAATACACACCCTAAGCCTACAACCAAAGGAGTTGGAGAAAGAACAGCAAATAAAGCCTAAACCCAGCAGGAGAAGAGAAATAATAAAGATCAGAGCAGAAATCAATGAAATAGAAACCAAAAGAACAGTAGAACAGATCAACAAAACTAGGAGCTGGTTCTTTGAAAGAATAAGATTGATAAACTCCTGGCCAGACTTATCAAAAAGAAAAGAGAAAGGACCCAAATAAATAAAATCATGAATGAAAGAGGGGAGATCACAACCAACACGGAAGAAATACAAACGATTATAAGAACATATTATGAGCAACTATATGCCAGCAAATTAGATAATCTGGAAGAAATGGATGCATTCCTACAGATGTATAAACTACCAAAACTGAACCAGGAAGAAATAGAAAGCTTGAACAGACCCATAAGTAGCAAGGAAATTGAAGCAGTAATCAAAAAATCTCCCAACAAACAAGAGACCAGGGCCAGATGGTTTCCCAGGGGAATTCAACCAAACACTTAAAGAAGAATGAATACCTATTTTTCTGAAACTGTTCCAAAAAAATAGAAATGGAAAGAAAACTTCCAAACTCTTTTTATGAGGCCAGCATTACCTTGATCCCAAAACCAGACAAAGACCCCATCAAAAAGGAGAATTACAGACCAATATCCCTGATGAACATGGATGCAAAAATTCTCACCAAAATACTAGCCAATAGGATCCAACAGTACATTAAAAAGATTATTCACCACAACCAAGTGGGATTTATTCCTGGGCTGCAAGGTTGGTTCAACATCTGCAGATCAATCAATGTGATACACTACATTAATAAAAGAAAGGACAAGAACCATATGATCCTCTCAATAGATGCAGAAAAAGCATTTGACAAACTACAGTATCCTTTCTTGATTAAATCTCTTCACAGTGTAGGGATAGAATGGGTCCTCAGTATCATAAAAGCCATATATGAAAAACCCACAGAGAATATCATTCTCAATGGGGAAAAACTGAGAGCTTTTCCCCTAGTGTCAGGAACATGGCAGGGATGTCCACTATCACCATTGCTATTCAACATAGTATTAGAAGTCCTAGCCACAGCAATCAGACAACAAAAAGAAATAAAAGGCATCCGAATCAGCAAAGAAGTCATCAAACTCTCACTGTTTGCAGATGATATGATACTTTATGTGGAAAACCCAAAAGACTCCATCCCAAAACTGCTAGAACTCATACAGGAATTCAGTAAAGTGGCAGGGTATAAAATCAATGCACAGAAATCAGTTGCATTTCTATACACCAACAATGAGATAGAAGAAAGAGAAATTAAGGAGTCGATCCCATTTACAATTGCACCCAAAACCATAAGATACCTGGGAATAAATCTAACCAAAAAGGCAAAGGATCTGTATTCAGAAAACTATAGAATACTCATGAAAGAAATTGAGGAAGACACAAAGAAATAGAAAAACGTTCCATGCTCGTGGATTGGAAGCACAAATATTGTTAAAATATCTATGCTACCTAGAGCAATCTATAATTCAAAGCAATCCCTATCAAAATACCATCAACGTTTTCCACAGAAATGGAACAAATAATCCTAAAATTTGAATGGAACCAGAAAAAACCCCGAATAGCCAGAGGAATGTTGAAAAAGCAAAGCAAAACTGGTGGCATCACAATCTATTACAAAGCTGTAATCATCAAGACAGTATGGTACTGGCACAAAAACAGACACATAGATCAGTGGAACAGAATAGAGAGATCAGAAATGGACCCTCAACTCTATGGTCAACTAATCTTCGACAAAGTGGGAAAGAATGTCCAGTGGAAAAAAGACAGTCTCTTCAACAAATGGTGCTGGGGAAATTGGACAGCCACATGCAGAAGAATGAAACTGGACCATTTCTTTACACCATACACAAAAATAGACTCAAAATGGATGAAAGACCTAAATGTGAGACAGGAATCCATCAAAATCCTTGAGAACACAGGCAGCAACCTCTTCGACTTCAGCTGCAGCAACTTCTTCCTAGACACATCGCCAAAGGCAAGGGAAACAAAGGCAAATGAACTATTGGGACTTCATCAAGATAAAAAGTTTTTACACAGCAAAGGAAACAGTCAACAAAACCAAAAGACAACCGACAGAATGGGAGAAGATATCTGCAAATGACATATCAGATAAAGGGCTAGTATCCAAAATCTATAAAGAACTTATCAAACTCAATACCCAAAGAACAAATAATCCAATCAAGAAATGGGCAGAAGACATGAACAGACATTTCTGCAAAGAAGGCATCCAAATGGCCAACAGACACATGAAAAGTGCACAGCATCACTTGGCATCAGGGAAATACATTTCAAAACCACAATGAGAAACCACCTCACACCAGTCAGAATGGCTAAAATTAACAAGTCAGGAAACGACAGATGTTGGCGGGGATGCGGAGAAAGGGGAACCCTCTTACATGGCTGGTGGGAATGCAAGCTGGTGCAACCACTCTAGAAAACAGTATGGAGGTTCCTCAAAAAGTTGAAAATAGAGCTACCCTACGACCCAGCAATTGCCCTACTGGGTATTTACCCCAAAGATACAAATGTAGTGATCCGAAAGGGCACATGCACCCCGATGTTTATAGCAGCAACGTCCCCAAAAGCCAAACTATGGAAAGAGCCTAGATGTCCATCAACAGATGAATGGATAAAGAAGATGTGGTATGTATGTATATATTACTTGGCCATCAAAAAAATGAAATCTTGCCATTTGCAATGATGTGGATGGAACTAGAGGGTATCACGCTAAGGGAAATAAGTCAATCAGAGAAAGACAGTTATCATATGATCTCACTGATATGTGGAATTTAAGAAACAAGGCAGAGGATCATAGGGGAAGAGAGGAAAAAATGAAACAAGACGAAACCAGAGAGGGAGACAAACCATAAGAGACTCTTAATCTCAGGAAAGAAACCGAGGGTTGCCTGAGGGGAGGGGGGCCAGGGGATAGAGTGGCTGGGTGATGGACACTGGGGAGGGTATGTGTTGTGGTGAGCACTGTGTGTTGTGTAAGACTGATGAATCATAGACCTGTACCTCTGAAACAATACGTTATATGTTAATAATTTTTAAAAAATAAAATTAATTAAATAAATAAATAAAACCACTATTTTAAACTGCAAAAATGAGGGGTCTTTGAAGGGTTTTGGAAGCTATATGGATAAATGAGGACTCTATGGGCTAGAACAAGTCATCAAGCTGCTGAGATTAAATGTGCTAAAGAGGGGCCAGGCATTTCTAAACAATCAATGTCCACCTGCACAGATCTCTCTAACCCTGCAGGCTGGCCAGGGGTTAAGGGAATGTCCCCCTGGGGACAGCAAGTAAGACAGGCTGAGAAGCACAGCCAGGCCCGGGTGCCCCTGCAGAAGTCAGAAAAGACGTCACCAGTGGTGGAACTGGCCTCCCGTGCTCACGCACTGGATGCCATTGCTTCCCAGAGAAGGATAAGCAGGAGAGAGAGAAGAGGCAGCAGCTTCAGGTGAGGGGAACCACTAAGCAACAATGGCGTAAACCTCAGTCTCAGAATTCGCAGGGCGTGGAGTGCTCTGCTCTTCACCCCAGATGACGGGAAGCCCCTTTTCCTTTCAACACCAAGCGTTCTCCGACTCGCACATCTGCTCTGCAGCCTTCGAACGCGGCACAGCTATGGGTGCAGAATGTGGCCGTGGCAAAGGCATGTCACAGCATCCTGCACAGGTCCTAGGAGTGTGTGGGGCGGAGGTGAGTGAGCAGGAGAAACTCACCCACCGACTGTCGCCGCAGAGCGGGGAGAGAGAGTTTCTGCAGGCGTCTGCAGAGATTTGCCAGGAAAAGGAACCGTGACAAAGGCTTGAAGTGTTTGCAGGGCAGAGCGGCCAGGGGGTGCCCCTGAGACAGAAGTGGGATGGGGGGTGGAATTCGGCCCCCTTAGGAAGCACAGCTCACCAGCGTGCCCCGAGACTTTGCCTGGCAGGTTCAGAGCAGCCCCCGGAATTCAGCCTCAGCCAAGGCCTCCGGGGAAAGAGGAAAACTTCTTGCTTTTAAGCAGGCATGGCAGTGGTGACCAGCGTGGACTCAAGATCCCCCAATTTGGGGGCAACCCTAGGAAGGGTGTGAGGAAAACTTGGGAAAGATGGAGATGGGCAGAAAACTCGGGGTACTGGGTGTCGTGTCCTTCCTTGCCTTTGGGCTATTTCACAACTCTGGAGTTGCAGAAAAATGGGTCATGTTAGGGCTTGAATTGTGGCCCCTCAAAAGATATTTTGAAGTCCTAACCCCCAGTACCTTAGAATGTGACCTTTCTTGGAAATGGGGCCACTGCAGATGTAATTAGTTAAGATGAGGCCATCCTGGAGTACAGTGGGCCCCTAATCCAGTATGACTGGTGTCCTTAGAAGAAGAGAAGAGGCACAGAGAGACAGACACACAAAGGGAGAAGGGCCTGTGGTGACAGAGGCAGAGATTGAATGCTACGCCTGGCAGCTGAGGAATGCCAAAGATGGCCAGCGAACCCTCTGGCAGCCTCGAGGGAGGAGCAAGAAAGGGCTCTCCCCTGCAGGTGTCGGAGGGAGTTGGTTCCTGCCCACCCCCTTGATTTTGGAATTCTCGCCTCCAGAAGGGTGAGAGAATAAATTTCTGTTGTTTTAAGCCCCCTAGTTTGTGGTACTTTCTTACGGCGGCCCGAGGAGCTAACCCAGGTCGTAATGCAAATGATTCTTGTCCACTGAAATACAAATGAATTTTGTCCAGTGGAACACTCCTGATTATTGTCCTGTGGGTTACTGACCAGCTCTGGGGCTAGAGGTGAATTCACTTCAGCACTCCTGATGACCTAAATGCACGTGCGATTTTTGAATTCTCCCTTGAACCAGTACATAGTTACATCTTGTTTCCTCAGGAATTAAAGAGTTAAATAAAACCTTTCACCTTGACATTTTATATGTGAGAGTCATGATTTCACCTTTATTGAAAAACTGTCTTTCAACAGGGGGCAGGGCCCCTCAAAGACTGCCCAGGATTAAACTCCTCCTTACCATGATCACAGGGACAGAATTCTATTTAATTCCACTTAGAAAATCGAAGGAATGGAACTATACTTGCACCCAGTGTAGACAAGCAGATTCATAACCACAGCACAGAGAAGTTGGATCTGAAGAGTAGAGAGTGACCCAAAAGCCTAATTTGGGAGACTTTGTTTTATTTAGTTTTGATTCCCAAAGAACAGTTTCATTATTATTGGCCTTATTTTAAATCTGCCGTTTTCATCCAAAGCATTAGGTCTCCACTGGGCCAGCCCCCAAGAGTCTTTGAGAGAAAGTCCCGTGCTGTCCTCAAGGAACCCAAAACTGAGGGCTAAGTACACCACCTGTCACTGAGTGAGTATTCATTGCTTATAAAGGACTATTTCCTCCAAAAGTGGGATGGTAGCATACACCACTAGCTCATGGAGGACTACTTCGTCAGGTTTTAATTGTAGTAGTATACAACAGTGGTCTCAAGCAAGCAAAGCATTTTATGAATCTCTCTGTAGGTAGCAATTCCATATGTTACCAAAAAATCATAATGCAACTATGCGATAGACTGGCTTACTAAAATAAAGAGACTAAGCTGGAAATATTATATAAATCAGTAGTTTTTTTAACAAGGCAGACAGTGATTATATATTTGAAAAAGACTACTTCAACTGAAAATGAAGGAATGATAGCAGCCCTAGGCAAAATTAACATTTCTATAATTGAGTCTAGTGCTCCTAAGTCCTTTTAGTATCCCTTTTTAAACAGTAGCTTTCAAACTGTTGTTATAAAATAGACATGTAAATTCATACTAAGGTGAGAATGACTAACAACACATGATGAGTTATCACTTTGGGAACATATTTACATCGTAATGAGGACAGTTTAATCCCTTAAGCACTTAGGAAGTATCTTCTTTGTTGGAGCATCATGTTGCTGCCGTGAGCTTTATATGATCAAGCCCAGCTCCTGGCACATGTGACATAAAGTTAGTCTGAGTTCCAGACCCAGAGCCTGCTGGATCCTTCTGACCTAAACAAAACTCTTAATCTTTCCCCCGCAACCAGTTCCCCCTCTTCCATCTCAGTAAATAACATGCAGCATCCATTCAGGTACTCAAACCAAAGTAGGTAGTGCTCATGATCCTTCTCCTAATTCACCCTCTACGTCTAATCCATCAGCATATCTGTCTGCTCTGCCTTCAGAATCTATCCCAAGCCCATACATTTCTCTCCATCTCCTAGTCTAAGCCACTATTATATTATATCTGGACCGGAAATGTCCTTCCTACTGGTCCTTGATTCCTTGCTTGCCCCTTCATAATCTAGTACCTACACAACAGCCACAACAGCCTCTTAAAAACATAAATTAGATGGTACTCTCCTTTAATGGTTTCCCATTGCACTGGATGTAAAATGCAAACTTCTTATATTGACCTCAAGGCCCTGCATGATATGGCCCACCACCTCTCTGATCTCATCTCCTGTCTTTCTGACCCTTGCTAACTCGGCTCTAGCCATACTGGTTTCCTTTCAGTTTTCTGAACGGTCCAAAGTGGTCCTGCCCCAGGGCCTTTGCACTTGCTGCTCCCTTTCCCTGGAAAGCTCTTACCTGGGCTTGCCACATGGCTCGCTTTTTGCATCATTTATGTGTCAGTCCGAATATCACCTCCTCACAGAGGTCTCTCCTGATGTAAATACCCCTCCCAATCATGCTCTGCCACAGCACCGTTTTTAGTACTTTCCTCATGCTGGCACCATCCAGAAACCCTGGCTTGCAGAGCCATCTTCCCACATGCTCCACCTTCCAATAAACACCCACTAGAATGCAAGCTCTATGCAAGCAAGGATCTTGCCTGTCTTGTTCATCGCTACATCTCAGTTTATATTAAGCACTTAATATTTATTAAATGAATGAAGATGGAAGATAGAAGGTTTGAGGGAGAAATTATACCTGTCGCTTCAGTTAGTTCCCTCCATGGGCAAGCTCAGCCAGGCCTATGTGGGAGAGAGATTTAAATGATAACTTCCAAGTACAGGTCGTTTTAGAAACGACAAGGAAAGAGGATACACCAGACACAGTTCTAAGTAATAAACAGGAAGGCGCACAGGAAGTATAGTGTAAAAGGATAATCAGAGAGAGTCTGAATAGAGAAGGAAAGAAAAAAATCACCAGGACCTCACTCCACTCGAGAGAAACCTCAGGAACATCCAGGTACTTCTTTGGATACTCCAAAAGGAAGAGTTTAGAAAATAAGACTCAGGAGGTTTGGAGCTCATTTTAACATAACTTTCAAAAAGAACTAGAAAAGAGAGTGGTATGGATCAATAGGGCCAAACCCCCCGTCAGAATTGAAGGATGCCTACCTTCCACCTGGCAGCTTCTTTCTTAGGGATACACAGAAGTAACCACTCGAATGTAAAAATGTCACAACAAAATGCTGTTTGTTGAAGCTCTGTTTCAAAAAGTAGAAAATTGGAAACAGGCTAAAATGGCCACCACTACGAAATGGATTAAATAATTTATGGGAGCACCCATGCAGTTAGGATCTCACAGAGGCATGAAAAAGAATGTGGTGGATCTCTGCGCAATGACTTAGAAAGATGTCACAGTGTTTGAAATGAATGAAGCAAGAGAAAATACAAGTTGTAAAATGATCTTGTTTTTGCAGTTGTATTATATGTTATTAGCCAGAGAAGGAAACAAAAAATCTACAGGAGCATAACCAAGGTAGCCGCAGACATGATGTCTAGAAATTTTGCTTTTCATTACATATTCTTTTTATGCTTTTCTTTACAGTGAGCATATATTATTTTTTAAATCAGAAAACATATATATATATGTTATATATATATATATATGTATATATATATATATATGTTATATATATATATATATGTATATATATATATATATATATATATATATATATATGTTTCTTTATGCCTGCCTGTACTTCATCTCGCTTCATCCTGTGATACACTGGGAGGGGTACAGTAGCATTCACTCTTCCCCACTTCGTACAAAGTTGTGATGCATCTCCACTTGGAAAACTGCAAAGATTTCTGTGGTTAGACCTCAAGGAAGATGCCAAAGGTTTGGAGAAGAGACAGAGAGAAGAAACCAAAGCAGTCAGGGAATGGTGTGATTCGTATACATCAGACAAACAGAGGGTTTGGATGTTAAAGCCATGAGTGTTAAGACCTAAAGTTTGAGGGGTTCCTGGGTGACTCAGTTAAGCGTCCTACTCTTGATTTCAGCTCAGGTCATGATCTCAGAGTCGTGAGATTGAGCCCTGCATCGGGCTCTGCACTAGGCATGGATTCTGCTTAAGATTCGCTCTCTCCCTCTCCCCCTGCCCCTCCCCACCCATGCACATGCACTTTCTCTCTCTCTCAAAAAAACAAAAAAGAGCAAAAGACTAAAGTTTGAAAACTGTGGAAGAAACAGTTATGTGGATCAAAGATCTGTTCTCTAAATTCCAAGACTCTAACATGTAAGGAAAAGATGTGAAACTTGAAAATCCTAGCTCTTGGTTCAATACAAGGTAAGTATTACCTATAGAAAGCATTACACCAAAGCTAACACAAACTGTAGAAACTGACATTTATATCAATCCATAAATGATGTTCTGATAACTGTAATGTGGGACCCCAGGCCCAAGCATGACCTGCCACCAAACGCCCCCACAGGGTCACTGCAGAGACAGAGTTTGGGGCCGTGGGCCACTTCCAGATTCAGTGCCACTTTTATGATGATCTTTTATCTCTTTTCCATTCCCTGAGAGCAATGACTTTTTTTCTAAGATTTTAAATCATGTACTTTGGGTTTAGATTTCTTTCTTCAAAATACATTGTTTTTTGTTTGTTTTGTTTTGTTTTTTAAAGATTTTATTTATTTATTTGACAGAGACACAGCGAGAGAGGAAACACAAGCAGGGGGAGTGGGAGAGGGAGAAGCAGGCTTCCTGCCAAGCAGGGAGCCCGATGCGGGGCTCGATCCCGGGACCCTGGGATCATGACCTGAGCCGAAGGCAGACGCTTAACAACTGAGCCACCCAGGTGCCCCCAAAATACATTGTTTTAAGCTACTTGAATTTGCTTTGTGTCTTTACTTCAGACAGCATCTTCCTTTACACATCAGAACGCTGCTCACTCTCCTATTTGGCATTCAGCAAATCTTAAAACCTTTGGGTTATTCTTCTCATGGATATTATTATTTATTCATTGTATTTTCAAAAGGTACTCTCAAATTGAGCATATCAGAGTTAACAATATCATTGTCCTAAAGATTCAGACTATATTTTATATTCAGCTTTTGTTTAAACATAATCTAGTCTTAGTTCAATCCACGTATCCAAAGCCATGCCTGGAATTACCACCTACTAAATGATTATATCCTGGATTTATGAATATAATTACTTACATAGACAAGCAGTTTAGTATAGTAGAGAAGTATAATTATAGCAGTAAACTCTATAGTAATACGGAGCTCTCATCGGGGAATGTCACCACCTTCAGGACGTGAAGAGGGCACGACCCATCACTAACTCCTCTTCCCACAGCCCCTCAAAATGTTACTCTGTCTTTTTCAATGGAGAGAAATAGAGTAAAACACTCTGCATTTGCCTGTTTATCTTGATTCTGTCCGATTTCTTAAACTAAAATGCGTCTGTCGCCGTGGTTATAGGCCCCAGCACAAAGCAGCATTTGCAGATGCTGGAGTTCAATCTCCTCTGTCCTTCCTCGTTCCCACTGGGCCACGTCTGCCACCGTGGAGGGCAAGTGGAGCGAGAAGATAGCTCACAAACTCCACTTTAGAATGTATTCAAGTCGACTCCATCAATGGATGAATTGATCAACAAAATGTGGTCTATACATACGATGTATTATTTTCAGCCTTAAAAAAGAAGGAAAGACTGTCCTATGCCACAACATGGAATCAGCTCAAGGATATTATGCTAAATGAAATAAGCCAGTCACAAAAAGACAAACACTGTACAATTCCACTTATATGAGGTACCTAGAGTAGCCAGATTATAGAGACAGAAAGTAGAATGGAAGGTGCCAGGGGCTGGGGGAGAAGGGGATCAAAAGTTGCTGTTTAACGGGTTTAGATGAAAGAGGTTCTAGAGATTAGTTCAACAATACAAATACACTTAACATTACTGAACCATACACAAAAATGGGCCTATGATGGTCAGTTTTATACGTATTTTACAAGTAAAAATCTTAGAAATTCTTTTCAATGTGCTAAAATTGTACAAAAGCATTATCTCCACTATAGACAACAGAATCTACATTTTTAAGCAGTGACATTAACCATGTAACTTCACAAAGAAAATGTTTCCTAGTATGTCACAAAGTGTGACATAAGATATGGGGCACCTGCCTGGCTCAGTTGGAGGAGCATGCAACTCTTAATCTTGGGGTTGTGAGTTTGAGCCCCTTGTCAGGTGTAGAGATTACATAAGTAAATAAAACTTAAAAAAAAAGAGAGAAAAGCATAAGTTATATAAAAGTCTCCTGTGAAAAGGCAACATGTATCTTTAATTAGAAAACTTACATTTAAAATTATTTCCAGATTGTGAGGCTATCAACAAACTGATCCTAAACTTTATAGGGAGAGAGGCAAAAGATCCAGAATAGCCACCATGATATTGAAGAAACACATGATATTGAAAGACTGACACTCTCCGACTTCGAGACAGAGTTACAGCAATCAGACAGTGTGGTGTTGGTGAAAGAATAGGTAGCTAGATCCATGGCAGAAAATAGAGAATCCAGAAATAGACCCACCCAAATATAGTCCATGCTGACAAAGGAGCAAAGGCAGTGCAATGGAGAAAAGGTAGTCTTTTCATCAAACTGTGCTGAACAACTGGACATCCATATGCAAAAAAACTAATCTAGATGCAGACCTTACAGTCCTCACAAAAAATTAACTCAAAATGGATTATAGACCCAAATGTAAAATGCAAAACTCCTAGAAGATAATATAGGAGAAAACATAGATGACCTTGGGTGTGGAGATGCCGTTTTGGATACAACACCAAATGCATGATCCATGAACAAAAGAATTGATAAGCTGAACTTGATTAAAATTAAAAACTTCTGCTCTGCAAAAGACACTGTTAAGAGAATGAGAAGATACGCCACAGAACTGGAAGAAAATATTTGCAAAAGACACATCTGATAAAGGACTACTATCCAAAATATACACAGAACTCTTAACTCAATAGTAAGAAAATAAACAAACCTAATTTTAAAGTAGGTTTAAGGCCTGAATAGACACCTGACCAAAGAAGATAAACAGATGGTAAATGAGCATATGAAAAGATGCTCCACATCATATGTCATGGGGGCATTGCAAACTCAAACAATGAGATACCATTATATGTCTATTAGAATGGCAAAAATCCAAAACACTGACAACACCAAGAGCTGGTGAAGATGTGGAGCAACAGAACTCTTACGCATTGCTGGTGGGAACGCAATATGGTACAGCCACTTTGGAAGACAGTTTGGCACTTTCTTACAAAATTAGACATACTCATCATACACTCCAGCAATCACACTCCTTAGTATTTACCCAAAGGGGTTGAAAACTTATGTCCACACAAAAACCTGCACACGGATGTTTATAGCAGTTTTATTCATGACTGTCAAAACTTGGAAGCAATCAAGATGTCCTTCAGTAGATGAGTGGATAAATAAACTGTAGCACATCCAGACAACGGAATATTGTTCACTGCTTCAAAAAAAAAAAAGACAGCCATCAAGTCATAAAAAGACCAAGAGGAAACTTAAGTGCGTATCACTAAGTGAAAGAAGCCAATCTGAAAAGGCTACATCCTGTATGATTCCAACCATATGACATTCTGGAAAAAGCAATTCTATGGAGACAGTAAAAAGATCAGGGGTGGCCAGGGGTTAGAAGGAGGAAGGAACGAATAGGGTGAGCACAGAAGATTTTTAGGGTAGTGAAACTATTCAGTCAGTTCACTAAAATGATGGGTGTAAGACATTATACTTCTGTCAAGACCTATAGAACTGTGGACGTAGTTAATTGTAACAAATGTACCACACTAATGAAGATATTAATAATAGGGAAACTGGGAGGGGAGGGGTGGAGGTTCTATGGGATCTCTGTATTATCTGCTCAATTTTTCCTTGAATCTAAAACAGTTCTAGGGGCGCCTGGGTGGCTCAGTTGGTTAAGCCTCCAACTCTTGGTTTTCCTCAGGTCATGATCTCAGGGTTGTGAGATTGAGCCCTGTGTTGAGCTCCGCAATCAGCTGGGGGTCTGCTTGTCCCTCTCCCCCCACCCTGCCCCTTTGCTTTGCCCACTTGCGAGAGTGCACTCTCTCACATGTGCGTTCTCTCTAAAATAAATAAATTAAATCCTTAAAAAATTAAAAATAAAACAGTTCTAAAAAATAAAGTCTACCAATAAAAAACATATTTTTGCTTTAAAGTATCCTTCTGTCATGAATCTGCGGCTGCTAATCTGCTGCCAGTGCTCTAAGCCCTTTCTCTCAAAGTGGTGAAGGATAAACCCTGCTCCTGCTAACTTCTGAGGTTCTGTCCCAGGAGCAGGGGGGTCAGATCATCTCTTTCCAAGGAGTAGTGGACAGCAGCTTTCCCTTTGGGGAAATACTCCCTCCCCCACCCCATGTGGCCTTTGTGGGACGACCAATCCCAGTGTCTTCTTATCCAGAGGTTGAGCACCTGACCCAAGAGAGGCCAGTCACCCTTCTAGAAACAAAGGAGTTCGCAGGGGAAAGTGATGGGAGTGAGTCATTCTAAGGAAGGTGCTACAGAGAGAATATCTGTTGTTCCAGCTACCTAGTTCTTCCCAAGATCTGACTATTGAGCTCTATGGAAAGGATACCCAATTTCTTTACCAAAAAAGTCTTTTTTATCTTGAGTCAGCCAGAGATGGTTGGGTAGCTTGCAACCGAACCCTAGCTGATACATTTGGGGAAAAAAGATGCTAAAACCCCAGGCTCATTTGGGCCATGAGGAAGCGGCATACTACTAAAGTTTGAAGGAATGCCTACTATGTCCCAGGCTCCGAGCTGGGCACGACAGGGAGAGGTGAACATGGCGTGCTGCCCTTCAGGGGCGCAGAGTCATAAAATGTATAGAATGTTGGCTTGGGACAGACCTGGATCTGCCCTTACTTCCTGTGGGCCCTTCTTTAAGTCACTTAACCCCCATGTGGCTTAGTTTCAGCACGTAAAAGGAACAAAAAATATCTACCTTTCATGCCTTTTGCCAAAATTTAAAATTATGTGTAGCCCCTACCTTTTCGCTTGGCATAGAGTAGATCTTAAATAGATGATAGCGTAAGATGGATAACAAGTTTTTATTCTTTTTTTTAAAGTTTATTTATTTAACTAATCTCCACGCCCAATGTGGGGCTCAAACTCAAACCCTAGATCAAACACATGCTCCACCAACTGAGCCAGCCAGGTGCCCCCAATTTTTTATTCTAAAAAAAAAATTCTTATAAATAATATCAAGCATACACAAAAGTGTAGATAGATAGATAGATAGATAGATAGATAGATAGATAGATAGATAGATAGATAGCTGGATGATAGATAGATGGATGATAGATAGATGATGATGATAGGTAGATAGATAGATAGATGATAGACAAACATGTATATAGAATAAATATACAAACTCTGGTGGCCCTCTGCCTGTTTTTGTAGGACTCATAAGCTAATGGTTTTACATTTTTAGATGTTTGAAAAAAATCTAAAGAAGAATAATATTTCATCATGTGTGAAAATTATATATAATTCAAATTTGAGTCCATAAATACAGTTTTATTGGAACATGGCCACACTCATTCTTTACCTATTGTCTACCACCACTTTCACACGACAGTGGGAGAGTTGCGTAGTTGTAACAGGAACTACACAGCCCTCAAAGCCTAAAATTGTTATTCTCTGGCACCCCAAGGTTGGAAAAGTTTGCCAACCCCTGACTCAAGAAAGGGAAGGGTGGCCATCCCTGATTGCCTTTCCCTCCGTCCTTCCTTCCCCACAAAGAGGTCATCTTTATCCTCAATATTGTCCCATTCCCTTGCTTTCCTGTTTAGCTTTCAGGTCTATATTGCTTGGTTTGCCTGGTTTGGACCTATCGATGAAAGAACTCACGTCACCTCTTGTCTCTAGGTTATGGCTTTCTTTTTTTTCACTCAACAATGTGTTTTCGAGCTGCATCCATATTGATCTGTGTAGCTGTAACTCATTAATTTCATTTCATCACTGAATAGTATTCTATTATATGCATATACCACAACTTATTTATTTATCCCTTCTCATGTTCATGGTCATTTAAATTGTTTCCAGATCTTCGCTGTGAACATTCTTCTGCATGGCACAGGTGCAAGAATTTCTCAGGATCCACCTACGAGGGAAATCGCTGGGTGTGCACATACTCAACTGTACTTAGGTCATGTCGACTTGCTTTCTGAAGTGGTTGTACCAATCTGTACTCCCATCCGAATATCAAAGTCCCCATTGCACCTAACACTGAGCATTGTCAGTCAGACTTTTAAATTTTTGCTAATTTGATGGATGTAAATAGCATCTTACTGTGGTTTTGATTTCCATCTCGCTGATTACTATGAAAGTTAAACAGCTGTTCATATGTCTGCTGGCCATTCATGCTTCTTCTGTGGGGTCCCTGTTTGTGTCCTGTACCTATTTTTCTTTTGGATAATTTGTCTTTTTTTTTTTTTTCTCTCTCTCTTCTTTGGCACACTTTGTATATTCTGGATGCTAACCTTTTGTCAGTTATACATGCGTAAATACTTTCTCCCAATGTGCAACCTGTCTTTTCAATCTCTTTATGGAATCCTTTGTTGAATGTAAGTTCTTAATTTAAACTGGAGTAAAATATGTTCATCTTTGGCAGTATGGATAATTTTTAAATAAAAACTCCCAGTGCACCTTTCTTAATTGGTAAGCCATTTCTTTTCCTGCAGACTATGTACCACCAAGGCTAAGCCGTGAGACGAAGTGTTCCAGGGAAGAAAAGAGCAAGTCCCACTTAGGGTGGGGAAGGAAAGCAGAAGGACATGACATAGGGAGAGTTCTCCCAGACAGAGTGAGGAATCTGAAGCCCTGCCAAGAGGGGTGGTGGTGATAGAAATTTGGAGAGAAGGAGGCAAAGAAGATTATACTTGAGTCTTTCAGACTCAGACCTTACACTGGTCATAAGATTATAACACAGAGTAAGAGGGAAGCCGAACATGAGGCTTGTGCCACTTCTTCTTCAGGACTATGTGGGAAAGCCATTTCCCAGGGTGTTGCCCTGTCAAGGTGGGACAGAAAGAGTCCTGAGCCTCCCCTTGCCCCCTTGCAGCATGGAAGGAATTCACATGATTCACTGGGCTCTCCCGTAGGTGACACAGAAGCCAGTTGATCACTGATCACCCACAGGACTGCCACAGTCCTGGCGTGGCTGTTGTCAAAGTGACACAGAGCAGAGACCACAGAAGAGACACTCCAGGCGAGTACTGGATGGAGAACACGGAAAAGAAGCGGAGAATCTATGGAGCCAGCAAGGGCCAACGTGGCGCTCAGTCAACAAAAAGAAGGCTAACGGTTCCTGATCAGGCTGAGATAGGCCAAGAGTTCGTCAGCTGCAGAGCTCAGCATCCTGCAGACGGCGGCGGAACGCCTGGCGACAAGGTGGAGTCCCCCACTTGTGCGGTGCCCGTGCCGAGGCGGCCCGCGCAGACGTAGAGCACAGCGTCGGACCCTCCAGTGACCCAGCCGCCCGCCCCCGTTGCCACGAGAACATACGAGCCTGCCCTGTAGCTGACACAACTTTGGCCAGGGAAGAGAGGAAAGCTTTGAAAGGAGAGAAGCAGACCAAGCCAACTGGACACAGTCTGAAGAGTTATGTTTTATCCGCAAGTGTAAGTAACTCCTCCTCCCAGGTGCACAGAGTCAGCGGCGGGGTGGGGCCTTGGGACTGGCCTGAGAGTGGCTGGAGAAAACAATAGAAATCTGCTTGTTTCTTTTCTGCACATTGAGAGATACAGTGTACAATTCTACTCTGCTTTAGTTGTTACTATTATGGTCTCCGCTGTACATGGGGAAGCCAGACAGCAAAAAAAAGATCATAATGCAATCTAAATACAGTAATAGAGCTATGTGCCATATGCAAGAGGGGGAAATTAGCTACATATATTAGATTTCTATCATTGTGTAACAATGTTACCACAAACAAAGCCGTTTAAAGTAATACACATTATCCCAGTTTCTGTAGGTCAGGAGTCAGAGTATGGTTTAGTTGAATCCTCTGTAAGGCTTCCATCAAGGTATTGGCCCAGGAGGGGGGCCTGTCTGGCTCAAACGATAGAGCATACAACTCTTGGTCTCGGGGTTGTGAGTTCAAGCCCCGCATTGGGTATAGAGCTTATTAAAAAAAGAAAAAAAGGTATTGGCCAGGGCTAACTCTTCATCCAAAGGCTCAACTGGGAAAGGATCTACTTCCGAGCTTACATGGTTTGTGGCAGCATTCAGTTCCTTCCTGAATGTTGGACTGAGGACCTCGATGTCTTTCTGGCTGTCAGCCAGAGGCCATCTTGAGTACTTTGTCACATCTACCTCCCCAACATGGCTGCTTGCTTCCTCAAAGCCAGCAGGGGAGAGATTCCCGCAGCAAGGCAGATATCACAGTCCTATGTAACATGATCATGAAGTGACATCCCAACACCTTTGCCATATTTTATTGGTTAAGCAAGTCACAGGCCCTTCCCACACTCAAGGGGAGGGCATTACAGAAGGGTATGAATACAAGGAGACAGGACCATGGGAGCTACCTTACCGTGTGTCTGCCATACTGCACAAGCAGGTGGGTGGGAGACAACAGGCTACATGTCACCTCTCAGAGGACACACAGTCTGAGTTGCCTTTTGAAGAAGGTTCAGGACCCAGAAATGGTTTAGCAGCCCCAGAACCTAGCACAGTGGCTAGCACACCACAGGAGACATTGATAAATGTTTGTGAATGAATATTGACATCAAGAGAAAAGTCTGGTCACCCCAGTAAGGAAGAAGATAGTGTTCTACATAGGACAAAAACAAGAAAAAGAATCATCAACACTCATCTCAGAGCAATAAGTAACATGAAAGCCCTTCCAATGGTATTAACACAGGAGAGGCCCCTGCATTAATGTCTCAGCAAGCCTCACCGGGAAAGTGCAGTTAACGTCAAGGGCACTGAAAGGATAGGAGATGATCTAATGCAGGAAGCTCCCCCAAATACTATATTTATACAAATGATAAATAGGTTTCGAGAAAGGAGAAACCAACTAATGTTGATGACTAGGGAAATAAATAATATTAGAACTTGCACTGATCGGGCTCCCTGCTCAGCGGGGAGCCTGCTTCTCCCTCTCCCTCTGCCAGCCTCTCTGCCTACTTGTGCTCTCTCTCTCTCTGTCAAATAAATAAATAAAATCTTAAAAAAAAAAAAAAAGAACTTACACTGCCGTCGCATCTTTCATCTGGGATCCTAAAATGCTTTAAAAATAATTACATTTGGATGCTGCATAAAAGTAGATCCATTTTTTAAACAAAAATATGGATTTTATGCCCTTTAACAGAAGGTGCACATAGGGCTCTCACAGATATTGAAGGGTGACCTGGATGCTAATTTATCTTGAAGAAGGTTACAAAATCTAATTATGTCCAAGGTTCTAAATTCACAGTTAGCTGAGGCTAAGGAAATGCAGGGTGTGGCCACATTTCCTTCTGCACATCCGAAAAGAGGCAGCAGTTTGAGCCCAGGTTGGGGGGTGGGGGCGGGAACCGTGAGCAGCACAGATGGTTAGCAGCAGTCCACATGGAAGCCTGCCTTGTGTGACAGGAGGCGACCTGCTGGCGGAGAGGAGAACGAAAGTGGGCAGAGAAGGACTTCAGCAAAGATACGTAGAAGTAGTAGTTACAGGTTTACCAAGGGGCGAACTCAGGCAGTGCGGGACTCTCCATCCACGAAACAGATTTTAGAAGAAATGTGACAACGACCTATTGCAGCATGACTGAGGGACAATAAAAGCAGGTGGATATTCTCATAAATACAGGAACCTTGATAAAAACCGTGCACTAGTTAGGTTGTTTGATGATGTCTAAAGTCTTCAGCAGTCAGCAAAGTTGATTGTTTCTGTTTTCCATCAAATGGTTTATGAGGCTTCAGCAGGGATTCCAAACACATGAAATGGGTATGAAACCATATGGTTTGGGGAACAGCTGAGTTAGCATTATGTGGAAGTGTGGTAACAGCTAGGTTTATTTGCAAATGCCAGTCATTGAAGGGCATCTGTCCGTAGGCAGGCAGGAGCAGCAAGCTCCTGAAAACTCACCCTTTCCATTTGAAGATGACGCTAACGACATTTGAAAAGCATCCAATATGTGTCAAACCCTTTTCTGGTTCTGAAGTATTATGATCAGAGTGCTTCTGCTCTTAAAAAGTACACTTATCATGACATTTCCACGTCCAAGTCACATCGTCCATTTTGAGTTGTGTCGAAGCCAGCATCTGTTCCTGGTGGGTGGTCTCACTCGCTTCGGTATCTTGCCATCTGACCATTTGATGTGAAATGTGGTTCTTTGTGGCAATGTTGAATCCACTCAAAACCTGGGGAGTCTGTGGGAGGCGCTAGTCTCCCAGGGAAGCTAACACCCTGCTGGGAGACTCAGTGGTTCAGACAGGAAATTCCATCCCCCAAACTCAGGTTTCATTTGCTCCTTTCCATTTCCTACTTTGCCTTGAAGACTTTACATCAGTTTGCTGTTTCCAGGCTCCAGTATGTAGACGACAACACAGAACCATCATGCGAACGAGTGGTGCAAAAGCATAAAGCACCTTGACCATCATTGCATCCAGACAGGGCCATGCCACATCTGTAAAAAAGCCTGTGATCTTGTGAACCTGAGTGATAACTGCCCTTGTATATAAGGAGGACATGGGAGAATTGGGGAAATAGACACCAATTTATTCATTCGATCTACTAGAAGAAATGACTTTCGAGTGAATGAACTAAAATAACCTAGAGAAATTACTACTGCAGGTTAGAGAGGGAGAGGATTATGAATGGGGCCAGAGACTGAGTGAAGTTTCAATCAAGTACCATGTTTGATTGGTCAGTACGGAGCTCTGGCTGGGCATCTGATACACAAAGACAGGGGCCTGAAGCTTCAGAAGCTGTTACTGCCCTGCACTCAGCCCCAGGGCCATGCCTGTCTCCGCAGTGGTCAAGTCCTATTTGTTCTACAAGACCCACCTGCCATGGACACCTTCACCAGGCTTCTCACCCACGAGTAGTCCCCTTCCTCTGAACGCCCTCAACATTCTACCCATACCTCCCTCCAGACACTCATCCCTATGTCCACTCCATTTTAGCAACTTAAGTACATGTCATGTCCCCTTATATCACTCGAGACTACTAGCACATAGTAGGTGCTCAGTAAGAATCTTCTATCTTATACTTATTAAAATACAATGGCCTTCCACCCCAACCACCTCCAGATCTAACTTGTGAAGTGGTGCCTTTGTGCTCAACAGAGCTGCCATGTTGCTACATACTTTTGGATATAATCAATGTTCTTTCTGGAGACCAGATAGACCTAAACTTCCTCCCCATTTCAGTTTTTAAAAATGGGGTCAAGACTACATTTTCTGGAAATAGATGAGTCTGGGTCAGTCATTAGTATCAGGCTTTGTAATCATCTTAAGCCTTTTCAAGTGTGCCTCTTCAACATGCAGTCTGGTAAGCTCTCCAAGGGCAGGAACTGCATCTGTTCCATCGAGGTGGCACAGCCTACCCGCCCAGTAAGGACCTCTGCCCACAGTGGGTGAATGTTATCAATTGACAAAGTACGACATTTTAACACAGTTCCATATGAAGCACTGTCTTCCGAGGAAACCCTTGAAACAACAGCTGCTGGGTTAGGTCAACAGACTCGACCCACACCTTCACCTGCTTCCTCAGCCCATCTGAGTCATAGGGTTCATTTCCCCTGGCCCAGAGTCAGTGGTTTCAATCCTTTTTTTTTTTTTTTCTGAGAAAGAAAAAGAAAGATATATATATATATATAAATATCTGGACTGAAATTGGTTTGCAAGCAAGAAATATCTGGACTGAAATTGGTTTGCATCCTGCTGTTAAAAATGCCCTAATAGGCAGCCTTCTCCATCGAGATAAGCTCTCCATTCCCACGAGCTCCTCCTTGCTCCTTCCTCCACCAGAATCCATTTACTCTGGTGCATTTACAGAAGGTTACTGTGGTTTTTCCAGGAAACTACTGCTGACGAAGGAGGCGAATTTTCTTGTGTACAAAATTAAGGACCATTTGTACAGAACAGACATGCATAACAGCATACTAGGCATATTAATATCCTTAAGATACCTGGGCCCTCCCAACAATGGTTAAGTGTTGCCAAACTAGTTTTACTTTGTGTTGGCAGAGCAGACGCCATAATATATAGTTCTTTTCGTCTTGGCAGTGAGGCTGGTGCTCCTGCCAAAACTGACTGTAAAGGAAATAGGCAAGAGACAATAAGCCCATTCAAGTGCATTAGCCATGTCGTCCAGTGGGGATCTTTCAATTTTTAAATTGATACAAACTTGAAAACCACCCTATTTCAAGTGGGGGAAGATTCAATTTTCAAAAGAAGATGTTACGTTTACCAACATGTTTCTGACATCTGTTCCCAACAAGATATAGCACCAGATTACTGGGGAGAAGGTGGTCAGAAAAATCAGAGAGGGAGCCATCTCCCTGTCAAAAGGACATAAACACACATTGTAATTGATCGACTTCCTTCGGTCAGCTGTTTAATCTGTGGGGCGTAAGCACTTACATAAACTCACATTACGGCTGTCCTATCATCCCACTGCCCCCATACATCTTGTTCATGACAACGTGTCTTTGTGAGTGAATAAAAAAGTGGAATTTCGAGCGGCAAATCTTACACCCTCCAAAAACCAAAACCCGAAAATCCTTAAAGAACCACCTATAAAAAGCAAAACCTGTTTGTTAACACAAAGTTCAATATTTGTCTGGGTTGGAAAAAATCCTACTTGGAGGGAAAGAAGGAGGACGTGGGTATTTCTGGTTTCGTGAGGCGGGAGACTCTTCAGAAATCTAGAGAGAGTAGAAGAGCCCCCTGCTGGCTGAAAGAGGAAGAGCCCCGAATGGGCCCAGTGGCAGTCATTTTGAGACACCCCATTTCCCCCTGTTCTTTCATTAAGGGCAAATATTTGTGGAGGCTTGCTATGTGCCCACACTGTTCTAGGCACTGTTCTAGGCTCTGGTGATAGCGTTAAACAAGACAGTCAAGGCCTCTGCCCTCTTGGAGCCCTTAAGTTGCGGAAGGGGAGACAGAAATAAGTAAATGTGCAATAGAATGTTGAGTAGGGATCAATATGACCGGAAGAGCTGTGACTCACAACAAAGCAGAGGGAGGAATAGAGGAGGTTAGGAGGTGGATGCTGCTGTAGTTTGGAGACAGAACGTTTGAACTGAATGAAGGGGGGTGGCAGATCCAGGCGGGGCGCACAGCCAGGGAGAGGGCTTTGCAGGGGGCTGCACTCCTGATGTCAGCAGTGCCGCCAAAAGGCCAGGTGGCTGGTATGAGGGAGGCAGAGGGGGTCAGGAGACGAGACCAGAGTTAGGAGCCCAACAATGCAGAGCCTGGCAATGGTAGAACTTGGGATTCTATAGGAATCCACTGGAGAATTTTGAACAGAGAATTAAGTAAATCTACTTTCCATTTTAAATAGGTCATTCTGGAGTGCCTGGGTGGCTCAGTCAGTTAAGCTACTGCCTTTGGCTCAGGTCATGATCCCAGGATCCTGGGATCGAGCCCCACATCCCTGAGCAGGGAGCCCACTTCTTCTCCCTCTGCCACTCCCCCTGCTTGTACATTCTGGCTCTCTCTATCTCTCTGTCAATAAATAAATAAATAAATAAATAAATAAATAAATAAATAAATAAAATCTTAAAATAAATAAATAAGTCATTCTGTGTGTGACAGGGAGAATTGACTGCATGTGGGAAATGACACCCATTAGGAGGCTGTTGAAGTGGTATTCAAACAATTCAATCAATTGTGTTTACCAAATTCCTGTTATTTGGGACAGGTTCAAAGATTAAGATAGGATCTCTGCACTCAGAGAGCTTTCAGTCAACTCGGGGAAATAAGATAGACACCCCTTAAACGTAAGGAAGACAGGAGGCAGTGAGTAACTGCTAAGCTAGGTAGGCAAGAATGATGCTGACGAAGATGACGATGATGAAAAGATGATGTCGCCAGCAGCCAAGCCCCAGCTTAAGGCAATTTAGCTTAATGGTCTAGAGCCAGCCTGCGGGGATTCATAATTCTGACACCATCACTTACTAGCTGTTCGACCTCGGGCATGTTACTAATCTCTCAGTTCCTCAGTTTTGTCTTCTGCAGGATGGGTCTAATAATCTACCTACCTCACAAGATTGTTATGAGGAATAACTGTGTTAATGTTATGTCTGAAATGCTTAGATCAGTACCAGGCACTTTATAAACACTATGTAGACAGAAGGAATGTCTCCAAAGTCACACCATTACTATCTTTACTACTGCAGTAGTCCGGATGTGATGTGGTAATAATTTGAACAAATAGTCATGGAAATGGAATAAAAAGGGCAGGTATTTCTGACTGATGAACTTACCAGATTTGGTGACAAGAAGGTGGTAAATGGGTTGTGGGAAGGGATTCAAAATGAATGTGAGGTCTCAAGCATAGTGATTAGGAAAACAGTAAGGTGGGGAGAAAATGAGAAGTCAGGAAGGGAAATTGGTTTGAGCAACAAGGCAGGTTTGACCTGAGGCATGCTGAATTTGAAACGGACAGGTTAGGGATGCCAGACTTGAGCTCAGAAGAGAGATGAGGGATTCCACCTGGATTTGGAATCCCTGCCTAGCAGGACCATCCTCGAAGCCATGGAGATGACTGAGGTAATCGAAAGAGAAGTGGCTGGAAGAAGCTCTGAGGATGGGTCTCAGGAGATGCAACCAGAGTTATAGATCAGCAAAGAGGCCAGTGAAAGAGGGAAGAATTAGAAGGTTAGGAAGAGAAGCAAATTATTGACAGGGATGGAGAAGCATCTGTGAAATGCTACTAAGAGATAAAGGATGACCAAGGATGCCTTTGGATGAGGTGATAATGAAGTCATTGATGAAGTCATGAAGTTCCAAAAGTGCAGGTTATCTTGAAGGCCTCTGCTACGTATCGGTCATGAATGCTGTGCTGTGCCACCCACATTTCCCCCTCTGGACCCAAGGGCTTAATCCCCAGGGAACATTGCAGGCTGACAGCTCTCTGTTGCCTCAGCTGAGGAAAGCCACTTTGTCCAAGGTCATGGGCAGCTTGCATCAAGCTGACTGGTTGACACGGGGGTCTAAAGATCTCCATCTCACAATCTGACTTCCTCAGAAGCACGACAGCAGTGCTGTCTTATGGAAGTCAATAGAAAAAAAATGATAATATCAGGGAAGAGTTTGACATAAAGAGATCAATATATAAATAGCATTGAACACATAAATGAGAATAGTCTCTTCTAAGTAAAAATTCTGAAGTGGAAAGGAGTTAAATCAGAGGAAAGTCCATTGAAATGGGCTTTTCTCCAGAATCCCAAACCCATCAGACTTGCAAAAATGAAATGGTGCCATTTGCCTTTGGTGAGAATAGAGTGCTGGGTTTCATAACCCAATTGATGGTGCTGTCACCCTACAACCTCACAATCTCTTTTAATCTCCAAACTCTTGTCACTTTGCTGCCATCTGGAAAGAGGATTAATTTCATTTGTCCCCAGGGAGATTAATGTATCCTATTAGATTCCAGCACTCAGAGGGAGACCACTTTCTAACCCATCAGCACTAATCTGGCTTCAGCAGCTGCTTCGAGACTCCCCTGCCCTCCATCCACCATCGGGAACACCATCTCCAGGTCACCTGCATTCTCTTCACAGCTGGAGACATGGACATGGACGGGGTGCCAAAGCCCCTCCTGCTGCTCCCAAGAAGGAAGAACTTTTGAGGATCCTGGGACACTGTCGATGTGATGCCTTGCAAAGTTCTCTTTCATATTGGGTGGCCTTACTAGAGCTGAGTGATCTCTCCATAAACCTCGTGGGCCTTCCCATAAGCCAACTGTATGTGTTCGGAGGGGGTACATGGAAGGGCTACTTTTCTTATGTAAGAGAATGTTCTTTTGTACAACCAGGTACACTCCCCAACCTCTCAGATGTTAGTAATGGTAGGAACCATGACTGTGTGCTCACCACCATACCCCCAAGAACCCAGTGAAGTGCCTAAATACATAGTAGGTGTTGATTGTAGAGTGAATGAAAAACTGGTACAAGGTGGATGACTAACAAAGTAAAGAAAATAATTGGCAAATATAGATTGTAAAGACGGCTAAAGACAGTTTCACTCCATGTAATTCCTGACTAAATTTGACTCCCCTTCCTGTTACCTCAGCATAGATCAGGCCCTACGTCTCCCTCAGCGATCCAGATGCCCATGGTAGATACTTAATAAAAGCCCCTTGGACTGAGTTAAATTACAATAAAATCTTATTGGTGGTTCCTAACTGCCTAGGCTCTTCTAAAAGGGCATATTCAGTCATGTCAGTACCTCAGAAGAAGAGGAATTATTCAGCACAGAGCATAAGAGAGTCACAGGAAAAGAGAGAGGGGGACATTTTCTAATAATGAAAAGGAAAAAAATCCAAAGGGGGAAATTTTAAGAAAAATCATCAGTGTTCCACATTAACGGAACCATTATTTTTAAAGCTTTAAGAGTTGGCCTGAGGGAAGTTCATGAAATTTGCTGTCTCAATGAATCATCATGAAGTAAAAATAATACATTAGCGGTTCTCACCATTCCTAGGACTTACATGCATTGTCATTTCATCTCCTTGATAACCCCATGCGTTAGGTTTACCAGTATTGCCATTTCCATTTTTCAGATGCGGAAACTGAGGTCTAGAGAAGTTAAATGACTTGCCCAGGGTGACACAGCCGGTAAGTGGTGCCACATCTTTAGAAAGGATACCCTTGGTCAACAACTGTATGACACCTTGAGGCCCTAAGGAACAGTATTTCTAACATCATGGGCACTTAAAACAAAACAAAAGAGAACATGGACTGTGTTTGTGGGCCATGGTTTTTGTCTGTTTTGTTCACAGCTAAACCCCAAGAGCCTGGAATAATGCCTGGCACATAATGGGCATTTGAAAATATTTGTTGAACTTGTGGTTGAACCAAAACGAGATATGTAGCATCTCCTACACAGGTACCATATAAACTTTATGGTACAATTAAGATCCAGCCTGCAGGGCATGGTTTCTTGGAAGAACCCAAATTGCTAAGTCTCACTTCCCATTTGCTTTGTATTTTTTATTTGAATCATTCTGTGAGTTGATCAAGGCAGTTTTATGATGGTTAAGGAATGTCTCCAAAGTCACACAACTTGCTAGAGGAAGAAATAAATAAGACTAGAACAGAGGTCTTCTCGAATGGCCTAGCAATGCAGGTATAGGAGATGCTTTCTTAGTGCCATGAACCATGAACCCAAGTTCAAGAGTTGCTTTGTTAATCACTCAATGACTTTTTATTTGTATATTGAGGCAGGATTATTTCCTGGATAAGAGGCATGGGCTGATGATCTAATTTAGGCCCACTTCTTAATGCCTCTGAGCCCTGGTTTCCTCGTGTGGAGAACATGAGTACTGTAGTACTTACCTCTGCCAGTCAGACTCTAATCAGGACAGAAGCATCACTCCAGACATCTCAGAGACAGGGCACTTAATATAGAGAATTGGTTACCTGGGTGATGGAAGGGCTGAGAAGCCAAAGAAGATACTGAGGCAATCCAGAGACCAGGAAGCCACGACCACATCTAGATAGTGTCAGGGCAGGTAAGGACACCTGCCTGCCCAGAAGCCAGGGCCACCACCTGCATCAGAGCAAGAAAGGAGAAATACTGGGGGCACCTGGGTGGCTCGGTTGAGCATCTGTCTTCAGCTCGCCCATGATCCTGGGGTCCTGGGACCAAGCCCCGCATCCGGCTCCCTGCTCAGCGGGGAATCTGCTTCTCCCTCTCCCTCTGCCCCTCCCCACCGACTCGTGCTCTCTCTCTCTCTTTCTCAAATAAGTAAATAAAATCTTTTTTTAAAAAAATAAAATTAATAAAAAATAAAGGAGAAATACTCTCACCTTTTCCCCCTTTCTGCCCGCCAGCCTATACCGTTGTCTCTTCTTGGTTAAACCTAACTCAAAGCCAAGGAACCTGGCAAACGGGGTACAGAGCAGAGCAAGAGAAGGGCAGAGATGGATCTGGGAGCAAACAGGCAAGCAACCAGCTCAGGACCTCATGGAGCTGCCGCAAGATTAAATGAGATACACGTAATGGGGTTAGCCCTGTTCCTGGTACGTAATAGTGCTTAATGAAAGGTATTGTTGTTATTATATTTAATAGGCACGGGAGTAGGCATGGGTAATGAAAAAGACAGCCTCCGCCGTCAATAGCAAGCAGTCTGGACCTCGTAGCCCATTTTTCAGCTATAATGCCATCCGTGGGGCTCTGGAGTGAAACCTTCTAGTGGGCGTCATCCCGCCATATTGGTTCAGGTGACCAACTTCAGACCATGAATATCTCCCATCAGGCATTAGTGATTACAGAGAAAAACAGACCAATATTGGCCTATAAATGTTTTCCTCTCCTAGAATAAAAAAAGTCATTAACAATGCACATTGTTTTTATGTGAGACACAAAATGATGTGTCATCAAAATAGGCATCAGCTCAATCATCCTCCTTGATAAGACAGTGACTGTGAGTACGTGGTTCACACAGCTGACTGCATGTCTGATTTAAAAGTACTTAATGCCCTCCTATAAAGGAGATGGCTTTACCCTTGGAAGCTTATTTTGAGAAAGAGCAAATAAAACAAATAAAACATGCTCCCCACACTGCTGACATGAAACCTTAGGTGAGGGGTTTCAGCACCCTGGTACCGAGCAGAGCCCATAGATGCTGCTATTTAGAGGCCAGGAAATCCTGTCTTAACATCTGTCCCCCTTATCCCAAGCCTCTGAGTTACAGAATATTAGTGCTGCAGCTTGAAAAATACATTAGTGTGTTTCACTAAGATGCAGAAACCACTCTGAAAGCACAAATGCCAGGAACTGCTACTATTCATGGTCAGCAGAGAGATAAGATAGAGACTGCGATAGCAACTTGCCCATGGCATTGGGGCCTGGCCACACCAGGGCAGCATCTGATACTCCCTGCTTTCTCGTCCTGCCTCCATCTACTCAGGGAAAATGGGCTACGGGGGAGATTTATACTCTGCTTTTGAAGTAATAATGCCACCTTAAATAGCAGGCATTCTGGAACATTCTAATTAGGTGGGAACATAAGACACATAATCTGTGTCTTCCAATGTATGACTAAATGAAGTCACTGAGAGCTTTCAACTCCTCTCTAAAGAACATGAATGAAAATTGTATTTTATACAGAGAAATAGAAGGGAAAGATGGAGTAAGTTTCCAAAAATTATGGGTAAAATTGAGCTGGATTAATAACCTCTTTCCTATACAAAACGAATCAACTTGACAACGTGGTGACTCTGAAGTCACCATAGGCTTAAGACAGTGGAATGGCTCTGCCGTTCTCCATGCTGATCCAAAAACGTTTCAGAAGGGAGAGCTCCTGGACACAACAAATTTCATTCTGATATTGTTTCCTGGTTCTGTCTTTTGGGTCCCCAGTATAAATGATATCACTGTTCCCATTAGTTTGACATGAAGTGCTGCCAACTCATAATTACAAATGCCTCCCCCACCACCCCACCACCCCCCCAGCATTCTGTTACATGGAGCTGTCAGTGAGTCTCATCTCCAAATTATAATGGCACTGTTTCCTTTATTTAGGCTTGGGTGATACAGGATGGATGCCCTTCTAGAAAAGCATGTGCATTTAAGATGGCAGAGCAAGAATGATTTATATAGGGAATAACTCCTTATTCTGTCAAAGACCTGGCAGAATCTTTCTGGGAAAACTAATTGCAGCCAGTTCCTTCCACTGCTTGAAGATGAACTATCAGCATCTCTGCCAGCTATTATAAGATACAATCTGCCAACCATAAGAAGAGAGGAAACCAGATTCCTCATTCTCAACATTTGTACAGGCCTGATAATGCTAAGTTTCTCCAAAGCCAGTTATTGAGATTTGAACGTCCCCTTTACAAACATATGCCATTTTCCTTTGATCATTACAAAATCCCACAACTTTTCTGGACCATTTAAGATGCAGACAAAAGTAACCGTTATCCCGCAGCCCTGCTGACGTAGTTGCTGTGAATGTCGGGTCTGTGATGCCCTTGCGCTCTCATGAACGGTAGAGATGCAGGCTGCTCATTTGACCGGGAAAGGCGAGGAAAGAGTCTGTCCTGAACCTGGGAGTTGGGAGAGTTTTCCTGTTCACCGACTGTTCTTTCTACTCTCCCTGTCGTGGTTCTTTCTCCCCTGACCACCCTTCAGTGAGTCTGAGAACCACGTTGGACACTCTGCTCCTCCACTACAGTGGACAGAAGGTAAGGAAGGAAGCCCAGTGTGGGGCGGTCCCCTTACAAGACCGGGAGCCACCAGAACCTCCCTGGGTGCTCCCTGGGAGAGGCCCAAATTCAATCGCGTCTGATCAGTTAGACCAGTAGTTATCAACAGGGGTGATTTTCCCCCAGGGGACATTTGGCAATGTCTGGAGACATGTTTGGTTGCCACAAGTCGGGAGCAGGGGTGCCCTCCTGGCATCTAGCAGGGAGAGAGACGCAGCGCTGCTCGACATCCGGCTCCGCACAGGACAGGCCCCCTGGACGAAGACTTGTCTGAACCAAAACATCAATAGTGCCAAGGTTGAGAAATCCTGATCTAGGTTTTAATCAAGGTGTGTAAATAAGAGGATTTAGGCAAGCCTCTCCCTCTTCCAATTCCGTGCACAAAGCCCTGCACGGAAGCTACAGCCCATGCCGGAGCCCTGTTGAGGCCCCGCAGTGGCCTGATTCAGCAGATCACACTTTCATAATGTAATGCGATTCTTCCTCATTTTTTTTAATGTTATTTGGGCCCTTTAATATAATTTGGCAAGCTATTATAGTTGTTACAGCTGCTAGTTTTGCCCTCAATACTGATTTCACTTATGACCTCAGCCGGAATAAGATTTAAAGTTTGAGATGATGTAAGTGAATAAGGATTATTAGATTTATTCGTATGGCAATTTAAATAAGAAACTGCCTGGCTTAGAATAAGTGGTAAATGAAAAATGCTAGTGATTTATAGACCTGTCCCTTTTAAAGATTTATATGATGTGTGGGATGATTAAGTAAGAGACAGGCCTGATTATATGAAATATGTAATTTTTGTAAATGCAATATTGGAAGCAAGCTGCTAAACAGTGCTGCATGGCATCTCTCGGCGAAGCAATTTTTATTCCATGATTATTGTAAACCAGTATGCAGAGTCATGTGCGAATTACGCACGGAGTCCTTGCTCTAATTCTTTATAGTCAGATGGGAGTGTGTTCATAAAAAACACATCGAACTTCAGCCTTGAGACATCAGTCCCATCGGTAGCCCAAAAGACAGGGCAGGCTGCTGATTTCGGACCTGAGCCAGTGACTGCCCGCCTGAGTAATTCTCTTTTGTAAAGGACTCGGCCACTCTGTTCAGGTCACAGCTACCGACTTATGAAATGGAGATTATCCATTTGTCACATTTTAGTGACACACTTTGGGGAAAATACTCCTGACTCCAAAGTACAGTGAATCAGAAAGAGAAATGCAAGAAACTGGGATGGAGTTTCCTTTCCCCACTGTGAATCCTACTCTCATCAAGGTAGCACCTCAAGCCTGAAAACTCAAGAGTGCTCAGAGGTGATTCACCCAGGTGTCAGGATGCCTCCCCCTCGGGGGAGCCTCAGGATCCCCCAGGGAGAGCTGAGGCCCAGGGCCTCCCTGAGATTTCGTGCAGAGCTCCAAAGTCAGCCAGAGGATTGACGTGGAGGAATGAGCCACGGTTGGATTCTTATTTCTCACAGCGGGGAAGATGTAAGAGATATTATTAATATTTAAATTACTTTGACAGCTGCTCGGTACAAACAAAAAACAAAACAAAACAAAACACCTATCCTCGGAGAACAGAAAGGTGTGGGTAGCAGTCATATTTCTTCCACAAATTGAGTGTAGAACCTTGGATAAATTGTCCACGACTGTAAACTCAGGACTATAGCTTCTTTATCCATTTCTCAGGGTTGGTACAAGGTGCTAAAGGGATCATTGAAAGGAAAGTCCTGTATAAAGCAAAGGCAACATCCAAATGCAAATAAAGAGGCTCAGAAGAGAAACAGAGGCCAAAGCGGAAACAGGAAACACCTTTGTTCAATAAACATCGGTGAAGGCCC
Organism: Halichoerus grypus; assembly: GCF_964656455.1. Classification (NCBI taxonomy): domain Eukaryota; kingdom Metazoa; phylum Chordata; class Mammalia; order Carnivora; family Phocidae; genus Halichoerus; species Halichoerus grypus. The sequence continues at coordinate 57,845,351 of NC_135723.1, forward strand.
CTTAGAGTAGCCAAGAGGAGCAACTCAGGAGACCTTGAGGGAGCTCAAGGGCTGAGTTTGGGGATTATCTCAATTTTGCAGTGTTTAGACAACAGATTAAGTGCTGAGGGTGAGAGTCATTCAGCTGCGGGGGTAGGGAGGTGGTTAGCAAAGTAGAAAACTTCACAGAAGAAACAACATTTAGACGTTCGGCTCCTGCAGAATGTAGAGGAATTAGACAAACAGAGAAAGGAGACTCCTAGTCTGTCCCCATGTTTGTCCAAGCTGGCCCTGAGATCACTGTCAGAAGGTGAAGGAAACTACCAACATGCATTTGGGTTGATATCAGGAACCAGGAACACAAATATAGTACACTTTGTGGAGGAGAGTGACACAGTGTTCTGCAGCTCTAGAAACTTGCAGAGCTGGCAGGGATCAGAAACTCTTACTTAGATTCCAACTTCATATTGAAATTTAATATCCTTCATAAAATATGTGGAATTTCCAGTGAATTATAGCAATTATGCTCACACCATTCTTTCTCCGGTCAAATATCATTCTTTTCAACTTTTAATGGGGCCATGGATTTTTAATCACTAATTTGAATTCTCCAGTACAGTGATTTTAATAAGATAAATATTTTTCTTTCATTTAACAGTAAATGGTTTGGTCCAGAGTCCTGATAAACTGATTATTGCTTCCGAAAGACTCATGTTGCCCATATTGATTAAATGTGATGGCATAAAGAAAGAATCATATTTATATGAAATGATTTTTAAAAATTCAAAATATATATATCTAATCTTTTAGCTCCGGATTTCTTTCAATAACCTTGAAATCATATGCTCAGCTTCTCTAAGATAGAAGAAAAGAATAATGAAAGGAATCTGGGCTGTCAAATTACAGCTAGCCTCACTCAGAAAAGAGAAATATTTTTAGTTGTTAACTGGAAACATTGCCACAGAGCAAAAAGTATAGGTCAAGAGGGAGAAGAGCAAATTAAATAATAAGATGCATTTGTTTGTTGGAACTTTATCACCACACCTTTCTAAAAGCCTACTTATCCAACAGAAGTAGGTTTTAGATTTATTTCCTAATTACTACATTAACAGATCCCTGAACATTTTCCTGATTAATTTTACGAACTGATTAATAAGGCAATCATAGTTTGGGATAGCTTTTATATGCCACTTGATATTGATGTCATCTATTAAAAAAATGGCCAACTGAGCACCTGATATCCAGTAAAGGCATGTTCAAAAATTGCAGTCTTAGAAAGATAATGGAATGACCATGACCTCAAGTACTTTGAGCCAAATAGCAACTGTCAACTCCTGATAGCAGTATTTGACCTCAGAGCCAGGTGACAGAAACCAACCTGAAACAGCCATTTTCTCAAATTCAGTTAAAGATAATAAACCATGTAGGGAGAAATCACCCACCTGAGTAAGGAAGCCTCTTGTAATCAATGACCTAGAAACAGGCACCATGATTTGGGTGGAAAGGATCAGCTGCTAAGGGACTCTGGGAATTTGTTGCTTTAGATTGAATGCCCGCTAGATTTTGGCAGAGTTTTTGGTTTTAGTGATTGTTACTGTTTTGCTTTCTTCTGATTCATTTTTAGTTCTTCTCAAGGAGTATTTCAACATACATAAAAGTAGAGAGAACAGTATAATATATCCCCATCTCTACCCATCATGGAGCTTCAAGAATTACCACCTCAGGCCACTCTTGTTTCATATATACTTGGGCATCATATCACTTCACCCATAAATTTTAAGTGAATATTTAAGTGCATATTTCTAAACTATTTAAGTACACATTTCTAAAAATAAGCTTTAAAAAAGTACGAATCCAAAACCATTATCACCACTAAAAAATTAACAATAATTCTTTAATTTCATCAAGCGTCCACACAGTGTTCATTTTTCCTAGTCGTCTCCTAAATGCTTTTTTTTACAGTCTGTTCAAATCATCTAAATAAGGTCCACACGTTACAGCTGGTTGTCGTGGCTTTCGAGTCTTTTTTAGTCTATAGGTGCCCCTACTCCACTTTAATTTTCCTGGCCATTCGGTTATTGAAGACATAGAGTCATTTGTCCTAGAGTTTCCCACATTCTGGGTTTTGCCCTCTGTGCCCTATTATTTTCTGAGAGGTGATGGTTAGATGGAGCCCTGATTAGATTCAGGTTTGATTTTTTTGACAAGACCACTTTATTAGAGGTGTCATGTGCTTCCATCAGAAGCGTCATGGTGTCTGGTTGTCTCTTTCTGTGATGTTGGTGGCCATTGATGATCGATGGTCTCTGTTAACATAGGCTGTTTAGAGAAAATCATTGAACCACAACATTGAGGAGGTTCTGTTTAAAAAAAATGAATAAAAACAATTTTACTCTGTGCCAGGCACAGTGTTCTACCACACACATGCCTCACGTAATCACTCTAACGCCTCTATGAAGTGGTGCTAGGGGAGAATTTGAACCCCCAGTCAGTCTTCCTCCAAAGCCCATTGTCTTAGCTACCACAGAAACAAAGCACCCTGAGAGGGGGACGTGAAACTGTAGCCAAAAAACATTTGAATCTTAACAAAACACAGCATGCATTTATCTTTTAAAGTAGATCAAAGTACCAAGTAACTGTTTATTAACGGGCAAACACAATCGTTGAGAGGACCTATCATCTGATAGGGGATGTGAGTTTGACTGCAGTCGGCGCCATCTTGGTACAGGCTGGGAAAGAGACGGAGGAGGTTCAGGACAGCCTGCACCGGATAGCCCCACGAATGTCACCAAAGCGACTAGAAGCTATGATGTGCTGTTTCAAGCTGGCTCCGCCCTCTGCGCAAATCAACTTAGAGTTATGTTACCCACTCTCCATGTGCAAGGGTTGCCAAAATTAGAGTCATTTCATTAATCTCCCATGCCAGGGAGAGGTGGCTATATATCACTCCAGGTTACATTGACAGCAAGACAATAACATTACATTTCCACAGTGCATCAATTAGCATTTCCCTCAATTCATTTGCTATCAGAGGCTCTATAAAAATACCTTATAGCTAAAATAGGTCTCTCTGTCTTTTAGACTTCAACAAGACTCGCTTCAAGATAAACATTTTATTTTTTGGTATAAAGGAAGAAAAGTATGGAAACTTCACTTCAAATGACATCTCTAAGCAAATAAAAAGATTAATATATTTTTTCAAATGCTTGTCTCATTCCCACCAGGGAATGGTGCCTTGTGATTACAAGGAGGAAGAAGAGGAGACGGGGGAAGAGGAGGGAAAGAAAAAGAAGAAAGGAAGGACTCAAACTTGCGGTATTTAGGATGCTAGCTTTTATGAGAGTATTTAGGAAATTTAAATAATTGTCCAAAGCAAAAGGAGGTAACCTGATACAGATGCTTTGTCATTTAAATGAATCTTTAAAAATAAAATGACCAAGCAAACTCAAAATTCCTTCTTCTCCACATATCTTCATCTCTCACAACTCGATTTTAGTCACTTTGTTTCGGACTCTAATTCAATATTCTGGATAATTTATAAGCTCTGAAGGGGTCGCCCCAACTTCCTCGACAGTGTTTATTAACAAGGAAATAGTGTCATGGGGGAGATTTCTGGAAACTCTTCTCTGAAATAGTATTCCTTCCCAGTTCTTTTTTTTTTTTTTTTAAGATTTTATTTATTTGACAGAGAGAGACACAGCGAGAGAGGGAACACAAGCAGGGGGAGTGGGAGAGGGAGAAGCAGGCTTCCCGCAGAGCAGGGAGCCCGATGTGGGGCTCGATCCCAGGACCCTGGGATCATGACCTGAGCTGAAGGCAGACGCTCAATGACTGAGCCACCCAGGCGCCCCCCCAGGTCTTTTTAAGAGCAATTTAAATGGTAGATCTAGGTGGTGGTTTGCAATTTTAAAAATCAGTCCTTTTGTCGCCTCTCACATAGACTTTAGTATTCCTCTTCAGTTTCGGTCCCCTTTGCTTTCTTATGGGTATGAATGTTTCCCAAATAAACTATGAATGTTTCCTGTATAATATATGAATGTTTCTGAGAAGAAACTCTAAATAGTTAAGAGGTTAACCTGTTGAAGATACCAAATAATGGTTTAACTGGACAACCTTATAATTAGCATAGAGAACAATCCCTTGTTATATTTTAGTGATCCTCCAAGAATGAGAAGATATTATATAGTCAGATTATAACATTCTTGTCTACTTTACTCTTTCTGTCTGGTTACAAATTTTTTTTTTTTAACTTCAATAAAAACATGTGGGGCGCCTGGGTGGCTCAGTCGTTAAGCGTCTGCCTTCGGCTCAGGTCATGATGGCAGGGTCCTGGGATCGAGCCCCACATCGGGCTCCCTGCTCGGCGGGAAGCCTGCTTCTCCCTCCCCCACTCCCCCGCTTGTGTTCCTGCTCTCACTATCTCTCTGTCAAATAAATAAATAAAAATCTTTAAAAAAAAATAAAAAATAAAATAAAAACATGCATCTTAAATGGGAAAAAAGAGAGCAATTTAAAGACAATCATGTATGATAGGAAAAGAAGAATCATTTTCAATAGAGTAAGATATTATTAAAAATAATGAACTCTCAAAGAATGCATTATAAAATAAAAATCAGAGGCAGGAGAGAATCAAGGGATTGGTGCTATCATCACTTCACTGTTGTTACAACCTCTGAGAAGTCTCTACAGGGCTCAGATCCACGTATTTGGTTCTTTCAACTCACAGAACTCACTACGTCTTGAAGTGCTTCTGTAACAATTTATTAAATGTTTAGTGCTTGCAGACAATTCCGCTGCTCTGTTATCCAGCTTTTTTGTCTTAGCCCCATGAACCATTTCATGTCACAAGACGGTGAACATAAATTTCGATAACACCAAACATCTCTTTTACTGTGCTCTGAAGAAACCACTCAGGGAGTGAGTAAAGGTCTCGCAAACAATGCAACAGACAGGAAAACAAAGGCGGGCTGCTTCGGACCCGGACGCGCGGAGCCCCTGCCGCAGACAAAGGAGAACCGACACTCCCGGGGCGCCGCGAGCCTCGCGCATGCGCCGTGTTGGCGGGATCGGGCGGCGCCGGGTAATGGAGTGGAAAGAGCGCGGACCGCTACGGTCCCCAGTCCTGAGCAAAAATGCGGCTCTGCAACTCACTAGCTCTTAGCCTCAGTTTCCTCATCTGCAAAAGGAAGAAAATACCACCTCGTGGATTTGTTGTGGAGACCGAAGAGATAACATGCATAGCTTCTTAGTGTGTGGTAGATGCTCAATAAATGGTGTTCGTTATCATATACCGTTTTAGCTCTGATCATCCTCCCAAATGTGTAAGGGACATCACCATAGCAACCTCGCTGTCCTTAGACTGATTATGTAGGAGACTGAATTGAAACAAATTTAAATAATGCCCACACCTCTTTTAGACATTCTTTTAGAATTTGGGCTGTCTGAAAGTGATTCGTGTGAGTGGGCTGCCCGCTCACGTGCTTCGTCTTGCCTGTGTATTCACTGTTCCCTTCCTCTGTTCAGACAAGAGGAGAAATTCCAATCTGTGGGTGTAGCAAAAGAGTACAGGTCTTTAAAAAGCTACATGGAGTGAATGGAGCCACCAAATTTCAGCAGCAAAAAGTCTATATAGAGAGCTCCAAACTCAGAATCCAAAACGTCATTATTAGCCTTAACGTTCTGAATTAATCAATCCATCTAAACCCACACCTCTGAGACAGACACAAAAGCCAAATATACTTCCCACACACTATCTGCTTTGGAATGTTGTTCAAATATTGGAGGGTTTTGAATACAGTGTATTAATATAAAGATATTATAGGGCACATCTGAAAGCCAAACTTGACCCTGGAGGTAAAAGGGATCAAAGATAGATACTTACTATACATATTTCCTTCCTGAAGCTATGTGGGAATACCAAATAATATCCAGGCTAACTATTCATTTTACTTTTTTTTCCTCCCCATAAAAGAAGATTTCTGGGATTATAAAGACTACCTACAAACTGCCTAATCTGAGAACAGAAAAAACAACAACAACAACAACAAAAACACCTAAGGAAATAAAAATCAACAGTTCATTCCATTGTTTTCCCAGTTCCAAACACATACACACACCACATATATGCACATATACACTTAGCTGAGAAGAAAAAAACAAGCCTTTTGACAAAAAAGGGCATTTCCCTGGGAAAGTCTACCTCTGTGAGAATAATGGTGAGTCATTTCTTCCTATCTTGCTATTCCTTAAACATGGGCTTGCTGAGTATTTTCCTTCCCCAGTTGAAATTACCACAGGAATACTACAGAAAAAGCTCTGTACGGCCATAGGGTCTAAGATGGATCCATCATAAAAGGTATTCTCCCACCTTCCCAGAAAGGCTTATGACAAGGACCTATTTTTATTCTTGTGAGGTTGACAAGGGGCTAAAAGAGATGCAGATGAATCTGGTAGGCTCAGAAACATATTTGTAGTTGACATAAGATTAAATATCAATAACTCATATTTGGGGTGGTGGGGGGAGTACGAGCAATCACAAGAAAGCTCAGGAAACACAAAACAGCCAGGGAAGCATGCTCCTCTTCGAGAAGACTGGCGTTCTGCTCCTCTGCTCTGTCCAGGGCTTCCGACAACCTCTACCACGTATGGTATTTGAGAACCGCCAGATGGAATTGAAAGGACCACAAAGCTGATGCAACATCTTCCCATGGGTCGTCTGGCCACAGAGGTGGGCATCTGGAATGGTTGTTACCGCGGAGGAGATCTGACTAAGGGACCAAGGAAGTAAGGTAAGCCTCCTGCATCTGGCCCTCGGCTCGTCAATCACATCAATCAATCAGAACTGTGAGTTCAGAACCAACTCGGCCACTTCAGCCTGTCTGGTAAAGAGCTTCTGAGGGTTTTCACAGGATGTCCCCAGTAGCCCATCACTTATCCACATCCAAACTTCGTCAAGGGGCCTGGAAAGCCCCAGGATTCTCTGGTCAGGGCCGGCCTCACCTATGGCTCTGTCTAGGTGTGATTTTAAAGGTCATAAGAATCTCTTTCTTGAAACGTTCCCTCCCCCATCCCCAATGCACCTCAGCCATCATCCCAGGCTGAATGCTTCAGAGAGTCCTATCTTTGAACTGCCCTGTCCAGAAAGGCAAATGCATTAAGGCAAATTTTTAAAAAGCAATTTAGCCTGTGCCAGATTCCCTGAGGAAATGGGAGGCAGGGGACAAGGGGGCAGGAAAACTGCCGGGGGTGGGGGGCAGTCTAAGCAGGGGACCCACTAGGGTCTCTGAGCACCCCAGGAGAGCGGGGAGGCTCTGGGTGTTGAGAGAGTGGCTTCTGGTGAAAAGTGACAAAATAAACTGCAAGCATGAGAATTAGGGCAGACAGGGGAGGCCACATTTCTCCCCATCTCTTCACTTGGGCCCTGGTTGAAGTCCTGAAGGATCTAGAATAAGTTAAGCACGCCTATTATAGACATTTTTCATTCTCCCACAACTGGTCCCGTTTTCAGTGATCTAAAATAGGAGATGGTAAACTAGGGTCCTCAGGCTACATCAGGTCCACCACCTGCTCTGTACCTATGAGCTAGGAATGGTTTTGACTGTTTGTAATGGTGGGGGATAAAATCAAAACAAGAATACTTCCTGCCATATGAAAATTGTATGAAATTCAAATTTCATTACTCATAAATAAAGTTTTATTGGAACACAGCCACACTCATTTGTGTACATATTATCTGTGACTGCTTTCCACTCTCAAAGCCTAAAATATTTATTATGTGGTCCTTCATAGAAAAGGTTTTTGGATCCCTGATCTAGATGGTAGTTAAGAGCATGTGCTCTGTGGCCAGTGGTCGGGGTAGATGTCCTGGCACTCAGTAAATTCTCAGGAAAGTCACTTAATTTCCTTATCTATAAAATGGGGACAAATCCTTGTAGATTGAGGGCAAAAACTAAACTAAGTGCTCAGCCCAGGGTCTGGTGCATTGTAAGCGTTCAATAAATGGTGGGCCATTACTGTGTTTTAATGTGATGAAGTACTAGCATATAATATTATTCTTCTACACTCCCTTGCCCTCCATTCCAAGTTAGAATACATCTTGTGCTTGAATAAGATGTCCTTGAGCAAGACTCTGGAAAGTAACCCGCTTCAATCTGGCTGCCACTACCGTAAGTTTTCAGGAGAAAACTTGCACAGCAGGAGTTGACAATCATTTTGCACCAACCTCTAACCCCTTGAAATTCGACCTTCTGTTTATGTCCCATCACTTCAGGTAAAGCAAGTAAATCAGTTTATAACCACTTTAACAACAACAACAAAAAGTTAATTAAGACAGAGAGGTGATCTGACTCACAAATACCTCTGACAAGGTTACGCGGACTTGAGCAACAAGAGCTGAAATGAATCACTGCTTGGAGAGCTCTCTCACCATGGCAAAAGCAACCAGTTGGAAGTCAGGTAACTTGGGGTAGAAGCTCTTTGCTTTAATTCAAGAATTTCCAGTTTTTTAAAATGCTTATTAGTCATCTGAGGCGTACGTGAGGGATTAAGTTAGAGAACAAACATTGGAAGGAACAAAGCTCGGAGTAACTTGAGGGTAAAAAGGGAATGGAAGAATTCTTGAGGGCGTGAAATGAAGAGTGTCAAGAGCTACTGTGGGCACTGACTTTCTAGAAGCCACCGAACGCCACGACAGAGGTGGCAAAGGCAGACCATGGCCATGATTTTCCATGCTTCTAGCCTTTGAGTTAAAATAAGAGAGCAAGGGGCCGATTCTAAGTGCCTGGGGCAGGCAACGAATAATAACTACCATTTGGTGAACTCTCACAATACATGTGCCAAGCAGTCTGCTGGGGATTTTGTATGAATTACCGTATTTAACCAGCCCAATCCAGTCAGGTGAGCTTTCTCGGCTCCGTTTTACAGACGAGAAAACTGAGGATTCAGAAAAGCAAACAACTTTCTAAAACTCGCACCGCTAGTAAACAGCAGAACTGGAATTTTTTGAATTTTTAAACTTGTGGACTTAGCCATACATGCACGTGTAACTAAATTCAAAAGGTGTATAGTGAAAAATAAGCAAGTAAGACTCCTTTCTTCTCTCCTTCCACAGAGGAAGCTGCTCGTGCTAGTTTCTTTTGGATTCACTCAAAGAAACTCCGTGCCATTAACAAACACGTGTGCACATGTTCTTTCACTCACAAGTGTAGCAGAGTAGACACACTGCCCTATAGTTTGTTTCTCGCCCTCATAACCCTTAGTAATATTTTCTTCGAGAACTCTCTGTGTTGGTATACGTAAAGCTGGGACTTGAACCGGACTGCCCAGCTCCCAAGTCTGTGCCGATGACCATTTTGCCACATTGCCTCTGCCTACCAGTGAGGAGGGATGCGGGAGGCATGAGTGCCGACCTCAGAGTCTGGCTGGTAGGGGGAAATCCTCATTGAGCATTTGCTGTTTCTAGGACATGGCAGTAAATCCAAAGAACAGCAAGACCTAATTTTTCCCTCCATTCATTTGGAGTTAAGTTTCATAGGCTTGCCATCAATCATGCAAGCAGGGAGTTCCCCAGCACAAACAGAAAGCGCCAGTGGGCTTCAGGGGGAGAAATCGTGGAAGGTGAGAACCGTTCCGAAAGGAAGAGAGGAAGCTCAGAGGGGAAAGGAAATGGCATGAGGAAAGGGGAGGCTGGTGGCTGGGAGGCAGGTGTGGAGGGCCCACAGAGAAGGTGTAGCCAGGTCAAATGGAACCTGCTTTTCAGCCATGGTGTGATCCCATGCTGTTGGTTGTCGTACATATTGCAAGTACTTTGCTATTAACAGTGGAAAGATTCTCAACTTTGTGTCCACTTGGAAAATATGAAGGTGGCTCCCAACTACAGTGATTTTCAGAGGGTTTAAGCCCTGCCCTGTCCCCAGGACAGGTAAGGAGGGGGGGGAATTATTTGAGAAGCTATTCGACTACTATTCCCAAGACTTGCCACCAGATATTCCAAAGGTGTGTTGAGAGGGAGCAGCGTATTTTAAAAATAATTCCCCATCTAAGCCCCAGAAGCCTATGTGAATGTCACCCTGCCTTGCTAGCAGTGTGGTGGGCTTTCTTGAGTGCAAGTAAGAAACCGCATCCCTGGGCTCTGTAGATGGTGTAGGGAGACTGTGGCCTCTGAACTCATTTGAAAATGATGAAGGGTAAAACTGCAGCTTCTATCAGGTTCTGGATGGAGACTCTAGACCTGCCTGGATTTTGTACCTAAAGACTATCTTTCTAATGAAATAGAATAGAAAATACCAAAGGGCATATAGATAGATTTGTCTGTTCACTGGGCATATTTATACTTGTGTGTGTTTGTATGGACTTTGAGTCTCAGCATAAAATGGATTTCTTACACGAAGTCATGGTCCAAAAAAGTTTGAAATCCATAATCTGCTCTAGAATATGCTACCTCCTGGAATTCAAACCTATTCCTGAGGAATTCAAGCAACTGGACCATGCGTAGGTGTGCAGATCTCATACCCAAAGGAACTTCAACCTCATTAGGAAAGCCATGCATTACAAAAGCCGAGAATAGAAGGTGAAGACCCCATTGGTGACAAAAACCACTGAGGGAGTGTGTGGGAAGACCATGCTTCAGGACTGAGTCACAGGAAGTTGGCATCTAACAAGTCGGCATTGGTAATTTGGGCCATCCAACAAGCCAGAGCCGAATGGCATCGGTTTGCCCCTTTCGGTGAAGCTATGGCCCTGAACCAACAGTGAATAGGGTTTGTCTAGCTGGTGTGCATTGACATGAATTGGACACGTGGGCCAGGCTCAGCACGCAACCTTAGTGCGCAGGGAAATTACCTGGATGCTTGTCAAACATCCAGGTTCCCAAGCCCTACCTCCAGAAATTCTGACTCAGAGTGGGGGTAGAGTTCAGAGCCCACCCCCACGTGGAAACCACTAGCAAAGCAAAGAATTCCATTTCCATGATGACAGGTCAGTTTCCATCTGTTGGCAAGCAGAATTGAGCAAGTGTACAGGACTAGGAGGGTGCTAGGCACTGATAGTTTTTAAAAAATAGATCTTAAGGCCTTGTGCTCAAGAGTATATAAATGAACTGTGTGTAGATGTGTGTGTATGTGCACGTATGTGATTTAATTAAGAAAGGGCAGAAAATAGGGGACTAGGAAGAGGAAGATGACAAAGGGGTAAGGTATGGGCTTCCCTTCTTTTCCTATAACATTTGGGGAACAAGATCCAATCTCCTCCATTCATTGAAAATTTAAAAAGGGTAATGATATGAATGAGGTCGGGGAGTTCCTTGGAGGCTTGGAGGCCCTTTCTAAATAGTAGCAGTTAGAATAACTCACAGTCACAGAACAAGCCCATGAAGTGTCAGATCAGGACAAGGAGATCACACATCCAGGTCTGATGTGAACAAGAGAAGAGAGAGAAGACCAATAACTGCCTGATGTGTGATTTTTTTTTTTCCTGATCTGTGATTTAAACCATAGTTTGTTCTTTTGACAGATAATGAAATAGAGAAACAGACTTTAGAGTTCATTATACAGTAGAGGAACTAAAGGTTATTTGCTCAGGACCAAATAGTTGGAACCAAGGTTTGAATTCGAAGCTTCCTTGATGAATATATTTAATTTATCTGCTTATTCCGGATGTGAATGGCTGGCTGGCCGCACAGGTAAAAATTAAGTTAAGGCCAGAACTGACATTACAGTGTACCTGGTAGGCACTCAACAAATATTTGTCAAATGAGTTAATGTCTTGGTTAAGAGATACACAGTGTTGGGGCAGATGGCTGTGAAGAGCTCAAGCCTAGTAGTGCCTGAGAGCTTCTCTATGGCACATGGCTGATGATCAACAAGCTGTTATCAACCCCTTACTTATGTGCCAGAACAATAATAATAGCCAACACTTATTGAACACTTTCTAGGTGCCAGGCGCTTGCTGTGTATCCACTGACTGATTTAATCTTTACCACTATCCTTTTAGAGCAGGATAAAATGCCACGATGAGCCTTTTACAGAGCCAGAAGCTGAAGCCCCGGAAGGTGCATTAACACAGGCCCTTACTACACAGAACTTACAAGAAAAATTTGAGAACAAGTAAATTCTAACTAATAGTTGCTGGATGGGATTCACCCATGCAATAGGAGCTTAGAATCATTTGGGCAATAGGAGTTAGCCCTATAAGAAAAACCATTATAGGCCATAGAACCAGAGAAAAGGTCATGGTGGAGGTAGGACTTTAGCTGCATCTTAAAATCCAGGCAAAGGGCGCCTGGGTGGCTCAGTCCATTAAGTGTCTGCTTTTGGCTCAGGTCATGATCTCAGGGTCCTGGGATCGAGCCCCACATCGGGCTCCCTGCTCAGTGGGGAGTCTGCTTCTCCCTCTCCCTCCACCCCTCCCTCTGCTCGTGCACTCTCTCTCTCTCAAATAAATAAGATAAAATCTATTTATTTATTTGAGAGAGAGACAGAGAGAGACGCTTAACCATCTGAGCCACCCAGGCGCCCTAAAATAAAATCTTCAAAAAAATAAAATCCAGGCAAGACTGGGAGGTGGGAGAGAGAGGCATAAGGAATCAAGGAAACAGAGTAAACCAGGGCCTGGGAGTCAGAATGGAGAGGGTATGCTCAGGGGGCCTTCCTGCCTGGAATAGAGACTGTGCGTCAGGGATTAGTGAGAAGTCAGTTTGAATAATAGGGAGTCAGGTTATAAAAGACTCAGACCCAGGCGAAGGAATTGGCTGCTTACTTAAGAAGCCTGTCCTTGTTCTTTTTTAGGAAAAAGCCCCAAAAGAACTAAATGTAAAGGATATTAGCTTAGCAACAGCTGTGAGAAGAACAGGATCGGGCTGCAGCTTAAAGGCCCAGAGACCAATATGGCGGTGGCTGCGTTAATCCAGGCCCAGAGGCAGTAGACAGGAAGAAGAAAAGAACCAGCTGCAAGACATATTATTAAAAAATAAGTAATCATGCTGAGTCCTCCTGTAGGCTGGGCCCTGGGCTAAGAGCCTGCGAGCTCATCTTCATCTTGGTGCGTTATCACAGCAACCCTGGGAGGGGTGTTATTGTCCCCATTCTAAAGAAGAGAAAACTGAGGCCTTGACTCCACAGCCTATGGTCTTAGTGACACGAACAGGCTCTGGCAACAAACCAGATGCCTCAACTTCTTTGTTTTTTCTTTTTTAAGGTTTATTTATTTATTTATTTGACAGAGAGAGACACAGCAAGAGAGGGAACACAAGCAGGGGGAGTGGGAGAGGGAGAAGCAGGCTTCCCGCGGAGCAGAGAGCCCGATGCGGGGCTCGATCCCAGGACCCTGAGATCATGACCTGAGCCGAAGGCAGACGCTTAACGACTGAGCCACCCAGGCGCCCCAATGCCTCAACTTCTTATCCAGAATGGCTCCTGTGAATGGCTCCTAAGGCCCTTGAGGGCAGGGAGGCAGTTGGAGGTGATGAATTCTGTTTGGGGTTGGTTGAGTCTGAGGTGACTGTGTGTTTGTGCAGGGAGATGAAAATACTAGATGAAGAATGGAGCTAATTTCTAAACTTGGATGTTCCTGCCCAGCTTAAATGTGGTGACTGTGGCTATGAGGGTCCTGGGAGCCTTTCTCAACTGTGCTTGACCTTTGCATCCCAAAGTCCTGTTTAATCCATATAGCAATCCTAGAAGTAGGTAATGCTTCTGAAAGATAACACACTGAGAGTCAAGAAACAAGCCAGTAGACATTGGTTAGATCCCAGCCAAACACTGCCCATTCCAGAAGCTGCACATGTCAGGATATTTTGTTGGCTGGATGAGAAATGAGTGACCCCCTTCTCACAAATCTGCTGCCCTTAGAGCCTTTCACTGCAGGCTTCAGACTAAAAGGAGTCAGACAGAAACATGCCTTTTCTGAAAGCGTTCTGGCCTTCTGAACCAGATGTACTCAAGGGAAAATCTTACCAAAGCAACACAACTCAGTAAACTATATATGTAAGTTTGATTTCCTTTTCCTGAACAGTCTTATTCCATGATTACACAACAGCTCTTTTAGAAAGGAGACGGCATAAATTGTAAAAGATTTGTCCCTGTCTTGCAAATATTACCCCTTCAGGGGCCTTCGGAGTATCTGGAAAAGTAAGTCTGCCAATCCACCAGCAGATGTCTCTGTTTTTCCTAAACGAATAACACTCTCTCTGTTCTCAGCCACTACATTTCAGATCCAATTAAAGAAAACTTTCTCAACTCGTCCCCCGAGATCCCAAAACACATTTGTCTAAAAATCAAAGAATTCCCTTCCTCCTTAATTTTTAAATGGAGAAATATAATGAGATCGTTTCTGTATCTCCTAAAAAAAATCAGCATTCAAGTCTCATGTACCCATTTCTAGTAAATCTTTTTTTTTCTTTTTTTTCAAGATGTTATTTATCCATTTGACAGGGGAGGAGGGTGGAGAGCACAAGCAGGGGGAGCGGCAGGCAGAGGGAGAGGGAGAAGCAGGCTCCCCGCGGAGCAGAGAATCTGAGACTGACCATGACCTGAGCTGAAGGCACACAATTAACTGACTGAGCCACCCAGGCGCCCCTCTAGTAAATCTTATAAAACCAAGCTTATCCTAAAGAATATGCTACCCTCAGCTTTAACCCTTACTGTAGATCCTACTCATTGACAAATTTTGCTTAAAATTGGCAGAAGTAACTTGGGAAAGTAGACACATCTCAAGGATAAAATTTTATTTTATTTTTATTATTTGGGAGGGGAGCAGAGGGAGAGAGAATCTTAAACAGGCTCCATGCCAGCAGAGAGCCAGATATGGGGCTCAGTCTCACGACCCCAAGGTCATGACCTGAGCTGAAATCAAGAGTTGGATGCTTAACTGACTGAGCCACCCATGCACCCCTCAAGGATAAAATTTTAAATTCTGGGTGCTTAAAGTAAAAGTTTCTGAATGGATACCTTTGTTAATAATTAAACAAGCCCATCTTGAGTAGACATGGAACACCCTGGTTTGGAAGTCCTTATGATAGAAAAGATGCTGAGAAAGATTTTAACCTTATGGTGAAAGTAATTTTTCATATAAAATATTCGCAAAGGGAGTATTCGCAAAGTGCCTGGGTGGCAGAGTCGGTTAAGCCTCCACCTCTTGGTTTCGGCTCAAGTCCTGATCTCGGAGTCATGAGATTGATCCCCGAGTTGGGCTCCGCACTCAGCACGGAGTCTGCTGGAGATTTTCTCTCCCTCGCCCTCTGATCCTCCCCACCTAAAATAAATAAATAAATAAATATTTTTAAAATTTTTTAAATTTAAAAAAGTAATAAAATATTCAGAAGGTGTAATCAGAAGTTCTATTATTGGGGTGCCTGGCTGGCTCAGTCAGTGGAGCATGCAACTCTTGATCTCGGGGTTGTGAGTTCAAGTCCCACGTTGTGTGTAGGGATTACTTAAGAATAAAATCTTTAAAAAAAAAAAAAATAGTTCTAATACTTTCTTCCTGCTACGCCTTTTCCTCTCAAGACATCTGAATTTTACAATTGCATAAAAAATATAATTAATATTTGTTGAGATTTTTCCCCCTGAACAAATGGGGGTTCCCAACTTCAATATACTCGCGTGGGCCTTGAGAAATGGCTTTCCCCATGTCAAAGCAGGTTAGTCCTGCTGGAACACTTTTCAGTAAGCACAGCCCTCATGAGGCAGGAAAACCTTCTCACCCAGAACCTCTGAAGGCCAAGTGCCAAAAACTCAAAATGTTGAGTTGACCCAGGCAAACCGTTCATGTCAAGATTCAGATTCAGGTCTCTATGGTGACACCTTTTTACATCCCAACCACTAAGCCAAACTCGTGGATTCCTATTTCATCACTTAACAATACACGTCTACATAAAAAGGAGCACATTAGGAATAGACTGGACCTTAATGGAAATAAAGCCTCAAGAAGGTCCAATAACTATTCAGAAGATTTCAAAGTTCCACTTAAAATTCAAATTCAGTTCAACAAGTCAGCTTATATTGAAAAACACATTTTAAAATGAAAGGCCCCTCAGGAGTCTCAGCCCAGACATAGCCCTGTGTTTTTCCAGCAGAATCTTGGCCTGAGCCTTTCATTACTTACCCGTCCTGTGGGTGGAAGAGAAAGTCATCCTTGGACATGGCATTGATCCAATGAGCCTATGCTAAGCATGTCTAGATTTCATTTTTTCACTGTGTATCATTGTCTTTTGTATTCAAGAGACCTGCCGCATACCCCCTGTTCTAGTTCAGACGGTACTAAGGAGTGACCAGAATTTACTGCCATGTTGGATGGCAGGGCCAGCTGTGCTTGAGATATTTTCTTGCCCTAGAAATCACAATGAGAATGTGTCAACCAGCTGGTATTATGCCACCAAGGGCAAATCACTGTCATCTCCCCTTTTTTATTTTTAGCTGTTAAGTGACAGATGACTACCATCCGTCTATTTCGAATGCTACTCCCCTTATTGAAGGCTTTGGGGGATTTTAGAGCTGGAAAAAGGTGCTAGCAATAGAGACGGCTCTATGGTCATATGGTAGAGGCGGTCACAATGTTAGGACAGGCCTAAAAGGACTGGTCACTGCAGACCCTCTGAGTCGATACTCTTGGGGGAGGGGGTGGGGAATGGAAGGTCTTCCAGCTCTGTGGCTACTGTATAAAAGGAAGAAGTTTCTCCACAGGAAACTCCGCTCGTGGCCTGAGGGAAAAGGGGAAGGCTGTGAGGTTGTAGTCCGGGTGGCCAAGCAGACCTACTTAGAGCCCAGTTCTGTCACCTGTAACCAGGCGGCCTTCCACAAGTCACTGAAACCCTCAGACCTCAGTTTCTTCATTCGTCAAAATGGGAATTGCAAAATCCATCTTACAGGTATAACAAGGATACTTTTCTGCAAATAGTAAACAGATATTATCTTAGTAAACATTTTGATGAAATATATTTATAGAGAAGTTGCACAAACTATAAACTCAGTGAATTTTCACAAAGCAAACACACCCAGATCAAGAAACAACAGCCAAAAGGCAGAAACAACCCAAAAGTCCATCGATAAATGAATGGGTAAACAAAATAGGATATACAGTCATAATGGAAAATTATTTAGCCATAAAAAGATGAAGAACTGATACACGCTAAAATGAGGATGAACCTAGAAAATCTTTTGTTAAGTGAAAAAAAAAAGACACAAAACATCACGTATCGTATGGTCCATTTTATTTGAAGTATTCAGAGTAGGGAAGTCTGTAGAGACAGAAAGCATATTGTTGGTTGCCAGGAGCTGGGGCAGGGGAGAATGAGGAGTGACTGTCCCAGAGGTACGGGGTCTCCTTTGGGATGGAAAATATGTTTTGGAACTTGATGGAGGTGGTAGTTGCACAGTATTGTAAATCTACTAAATGCCACTGAATTGTACATTTTTAAATGGCTAATTTTATGTTATGTGAATTTCACCTCAATAAGAGAATGAGAAAAAAAAAGAAACAACATAATCAGCACCTCACTCCCTCCCCAAAACAGCCACTACCTTGACATCTAACACCATAGATTAGCTTTTTTTAAGATTTTATTTATTATTTGAGAGAGAGAGCACACATAAGCAGGGGGAGCAGCAGAAGGAGAGGGAGAAGCAGGCTTCCCGCTGGGCAGGGAGCCCCATGCGGGGCTCGATCCCAGGACCCCGGGATTATGACCTGAGCCGAAGGCAGACGCTTAACCGACTGAGCCACCCAGGCGCCCCACCACAGATGAGCTTTGACTGATTTTGAAGTTTACATGAACGGGGTCATACAGGATGTACTCCTTAGGTCTGGCATTTTTCACTCAGTAGGAGATTTCTCTGGGAAATATCCATGTTGCTGTGACAAGCAGGAGATTGTTCTTCCTCACTGTTGTGTAATGTTCCATTGTATGAATATATCATAGTTTTTAAAATCCGCTTAAGTCATACTCCCTTGCAGCCAGCTTCCTCCAGGGCCGATCCACGTGGCTTTTTTTTTTTTTAATAACAGCTTTATGAAGATATAATTCACACACCATACGATTCATCCATTTAAAGTGTGTGATTCAATGGCTTTAAGCATATTCACAGAGTTGTACAACAATCATCCCGACTGTAGACTATTTTCATCACCCCAAAAAGAAAGCTGTTCCCTATAAGCAGTCTCTGCCCAGCCACCTGCCCTCTAGACATCAGCAACCACAGTCTGCCTCTGTTTCAATAGAGTTGTCTTTTCTGGGCATTTCGCCATGGATATTTACTGCAGAAAACATGGCAGGAACGTCCTACAACACAAAGGCCAATAAGGAACTTTGAATTTAAAATCTCTTATTTTTATGTTTATGAAATAAGACGATGTTCATGAAAGCCCTATATGGTTGAGATACGGTTGATTTCTAAACCCCATTAGCTCCCATTTAATATATCCCTACTAATATATCAAGAAGGATTAAAAGGAGGAAAGGGGTGACAGAGGAGGGAAGATAGGCAGTCAGTTCTGTCCTGACCTCCCCCATCTCTGGACTCCACTTGCAAAGAGGAGAGGAAACTCTGTGAGAGGTGAGTTGAAGAGAAGGCCAGGGTGAAATGGTATCTTCCTGTCTCCCTATAGATGGAAAATCTCCTCAGACTGCCATCCCACCATAATCTTATGGTGCAGCATGTCTAGCCTGACACTTGCATCCCCAGCTACCCTGTTACCCTGAAGCTTACCACAGTATCCAGAAGCTCTCAGATGTCCCCAAGGGAGGGGCGCAAGATGGAGCTAAGAGTCTGGCTAAGGAGCTTGGCATACATAGCCACCATGGTAGGGGTGAGGAGGCTCTGTAGATGAGGGGCAGAGGGCAGACCTGAGGGCTGTTCTAAATGGAAATCATAGCCAAACTTTGGGAGGATCCATAATGCTCTCAAAAAAAGGCAAATTCTGCTCAGCAGAGAGAGCCACCATGTCCCAAATGAGGTGAGATTAGGCAGTGGGTACCAGCAGGATGGGAAATGGGACTGGACCAACCAAACCTCACTAGATACCAATCAGCACACACCCATGGGTCAATGCTAGGCCAGGGCCCCTCTCCCTGTCCCATGCCAGGAGGTATCATAAGCCACGTATCCCCCACTGAGCTGGCATCTAGGAGAGTTGCTGAGGTGAAGTGGAATGACCAAGTCTGGTCATTTTATCAAGAGGTACTGAGATTCATCGGAAAAAGGTTTGTTTCACTTCTTGAATTGGACTAAGGTTGATTTAAATATAAAAGTTCTTGTATACTTGGTGGAGTGGGGATAAAGAAGATCAAGTCAGCTCTAATGAAGTAAAGATACTGCATTTTCTTGCATATATGAATGTATAAGTGTGAGTGGACTTGCAACCCTCATATAAAAGATGTCAGGAATTAAAATATTGACAATGCCTGACACATAGGTACTCAATAAAAAATAGATATTACTACTGGTATCATTACTTTACCATCTTTATCATCGTTACCACTGCAGTAACTCACATAACATAAAGCAATTCTATTCTCTTGGGCATTTTAGAAAAGCACCTCCCAGCATACTTCTTGAGAGTCTGTGCTTGCTGCCCATCAAGGAGCAATTAGCAACAGTTGTGCTAACCATACAATCTCCCCTAGACCCCACCTTCATTACCCTTCTTCCTCTGCCTTCCTTCACCCCATCTGTCTCACTTCTCAGCCCAAAGCATCTTGACCACTTTCTTCTGGGAAACATGGTAGTCTACAGCTAGACGACTTCCCTCAGTTAAAGAAAGAAACCAGAGGGCCCCCAAGAAGGGGAAGCTAAATGGTGGTGTTCTTTTCAAAAGTGTGTGTGTGTGTGTGTGTGTGTGTGTGTGATTGCCAAGGCTTCCCAAACATCAGCGGGTGAAGAGAAAATGATTGTTACTTTTGAGCACTGATGATAGCTGAAACCCAAAAAGTGTTTGATCTTCCACAGCTAAATTGAGCTTAACATACATATTTGCTTAAATAAATCATCGCATACATAACCTGGATTACCACACCTCCGCCCCTCTTCAGTTATTGAGTATCATGAATTTGTAATCAAACTCCTTCTCTTTTGCCTGAACTTTGAAGGTCACCACATTTCTATTCCCCACCCTACCTCACCACCAACTTTTGCCAGGATACGATACCATTCACCTTGGCAGATCCAAAATCTTATCTATATTTACAAGCCTCTTAAAGACATTCACTCTTCCTACGCTTCGGGCTGCCATATGCAGAGGATTTTCCAGTATAACCCAAATGTTGAATCTTCCTTCCATCATCCTGTAAACTCACTCATATTTTCACACTATGTGCTCCAATTTTTGTGTTCTGAAAAAATGGTCTGTATTTCTATTCCCATTCTAAAAGAGGCCAGCGCAAGTTTCCCACACCCTGCAAAGAAAAAAAGGGAATGTTGAGGGATGGATTTCCAGAACCTCATCACAGTCCCCCACTACTCCCTAGGATGGATGTTAAAGAGACCACTCTGTGAACCCAGCTGGTCCTAAAATCAAAGCAAGAGGCCAGAGCATTTGGTTTCCTGAGCTGTTACACTCGGGTAACATGAGCTACCTAGTGCTTCCGGGTTACCCGCAGACAGAGCCAGACTCACTGGTGGCCCCTCTGTAAGCAGTGGGATATTGCTCCACCTCACTTTACTTCTCCATCAAATGGGGCCAACGAGGGTGTTATGAGACATAATTGCTGTTTATAGAGAACCTCAGCATCTTAGATGAAAGGCGTCAGAGCTGGGCAAAGCTTGTCCAAGACGAGCTACGCTTTGATTAGTGGAGTCCAAGGAAGAAAAATATACCCCATGTCATCTGAGAATTATCCTGCCTGCCTGCTGGGAGAAGCAAGGTTTCACTTTTCAGAAGACTTATGGGAACTTTTTGTTCTCATTTAAATAGTGTTTAGGATCCTTGAACTTCACATCAGGTGTGAGGTTAGAGGAAGTCCTCAAACACAAAGGGAAATACAACTTTTAGAACCATAAGATAGGGTGTTCAAATCATTCCTTCCACATAGCCACACACTGAGTCCGTGGCCCAATTAGTTACTTCATTTGCTCAAATCTGTCCTAATGTCCATGAAACAGGCTCCAGGAACTAGGTTAGCATAAAAATTTCAGACCACTGAAAGATGAAAAGTCACATAAAATTACATGACATGGTTATTTTGGCTTACAAGAAATGTTCACACTCCATGGAGAATAATTTAGAAAGCCACGCAGGTATTCCCTCAAGCTAAAGTCAACATGCAAACAACAGCAAACTGAGACATGGTTCCAATTATTTGTATTATTCAAGTCTAGAGAGAAAGAGAGAAACTCTAATGTGACAGATTTTTAAACAAATGCATGAAACATGCCCCTGAATGCAAACTTGAGGAGGCTCAGCCTCTCATTCTAACAACAATGGCACTCCTCAAAGCATCTGAAAATTCCTCTTTAGAAACTTTATACAGGGCGCCTGGGTGGCTCAGTTGGTTAAGCAACTGCCTTCGGCTCAGGTCATGATCCTGGAGTCCCGGGATCGAGTCCCGCATCGGGCTCCCTGCTCAGCAGGGAGTCTGCTTCTCCCTCTCCCGCTCCCCGCTCTTGTGCTCTCTCTCTCTCAAATAAATAAATAAAATCTTTAAAAAAAAAAAAGAAACTTTATACAGAGCCCAAGGCCTCTTCTTTTTTAAATCTGTTATAACGGCAAGTCTTCATATTTGGAGGGTACATCAGGAACAGGTGGGCGAGTGAGTATTCTACATTATGAACCAAAAGGAGAATGGGATTATGATGTAATCCAAGTTAATTTTCTCGCATAGCTGCTACACTGGCCCTAAATGCAAATCTGAAGAAGCAGTTCCAGAAGCAGTTTTCAAGGGTTGATGTGGTAGATCTACTCACTCCCTGACAGGGGGACAGGGGACAAAACCACCACGGAGAGCACGTCGCGACTGTCATTATACTGAACACTTAGGTGTTAGGATTTGTCATTTACAAGGTGCTTCAGCATAACAGACCTACTTGTGCCCTTCACCACTGCCCCATCCCAAGTCCGAGTACAGACCCACGATGTGTATAGTCTCAAAACACATCTACAAAGTACAACATTGAGACCTCTTTTTCATCGTGTTCTACAACTAACAAGATATATTTTTAAATACTCAATAATGAAAATGTACCAGTGATCCTCAATTTCGCTAGCAGTCACGTGAATCTCTCCAAATCCACGGGGGTCTCAAAATAAAGTAGGAGATTTAGAGGCAAAGGTGCCAACGTTGTCAGCATCAGGGACAGGAAAGTGATTTTCAACTGGGTGACCTGCGAAACTTCCTCATCCTATACCAAGGCTGAACCAACACAACCAAGGGGAAAAACAGGAAGTGAAAAGAGCACAAGAAATGTAAAATCCTAATTCCAAATTAAGTATCTTTGTTATTATCTTTAGAGTCGGTATTTCTTAATATTTCTTACCTCCGATCCTTTTCACCCAGACATGATCATTGCATCAGAATAACCAGTCAGATACTCATAAGCAGCCAGAAGAATTTCGAGGCCACCAAATACTCCCCTGGATCAATTTTGGAAAATATTGGAGGTGAGGGTTTAGGTAGTGTTTTCTGGTGGCACCAGGTGGAGCGGCGCGCGTGGGAAAGTCTATGTCATTGGGTGAGTGTTGTCCTACGGAGACAAGTCTCTCCTCGGTGGTTGTCAAAATACATATCGAAGATCAAAATAATAGCTCTCTTTGTGCCCGTAGCTGCTTGCACGTGGAGTTTAAATGGCACTTACTCAGTCCCCATGAGTGGTAGGATATAAATGTTTCCTAGGGTGACTAACTGTCCCAGTTCACCTGAAACTCTCCAACTTTTAGCGCTGGAAGTCCCACATCCCAAGAAATGCCTCAGTTCCAGGCAAACTAGAACAAAGCATTGATCACAGGAAGAAGGTGCCCAACTGAGGGTCTAAGATAGGTTATAGCTGCCCGTGAGGAGTGGAAGTCAGCTTTCCTGACATCACCCATTAGGTTGCTTTGTCTATTTTGGCTGGTGCGCACCTCCAAGAACTAACTTTCCCTAGCAAGAGAATATGAAGGCAAGATCTGGGCCCAAACTTCAGCACGATACGTGGGCCACACCGTACTATCTCCCTGGACCTCAGAGCCATCCTGTGTAAGGAAGGGGCTTATGCGTCAGTGTTTTCAAACCCTAGACAATAGCTTGACTTTCATGGGTCATGAAATTAATTTACAGAATTACAAACAGCATTTGTAATTAATGAAATAAAATAGAACAAAACAAGTGGAAAACACTAGAGGACATTACACACGGTAAGGAAGTAGTGTTTGTAAAGCATGTTTCAATGACATAGACATGTCTGCACGTACTGGGTTTCAGTGTCAAACTCCCTGCTTAGTGCGGGTTGCAGTCAAACACTTAAAGCCAACAGATTAGATAATCTCCAAGTTTCCTGCTGGCTCGAATTTTACAGTCCTACAGACATCATTTTTATAAATGTATTTTCTCTTTTATTATTGTAAAAGATCCTAGAATAAAAGTTATTGTTGCCTCATTGACAGCACCCAGCACAGGGCCTTACAGTTAGTTTACTCTCAATAAATGTTTCTTATATTCCAACACACCCACAAGAACACACTCCAACATGATCATTGGTGCCATCTTCCAGCTCCAGCAAAAGCAGAAGTCCCAGGGCTGGGTGGCTGCCCAGTCAGTGGGGAAATGGCCTCTTGAATATCATTGCCTTTCGGCTTGAGAGAACTCAGAAAGCCCAGTAAACACCACCACCATGTGGGCAGCAGTCTCTGCAGATACAAACTTTGACACTAAGGTGAGATGCTGGCTTTGGGAACAATCTGGTTCAATTGCTGGAGAGATGAACACTCTAGCAAGGGAAATGCAGAAGAGAGAAAAAACGGAACAGACGTATCCTAGGACTGACAAACAGATCGGTACCAACTACACATCAGCAATGACTTCTAGGAGCACGAAACAGGACAGGTACTGTGGGCAGATTGCTAAGGAAAAGAACAAGAAGTATAATTTTATGGATTGCCACTTTTCAATAGCAGGATAAAGAAAACATGAAAGTTGGCATTTTTTATATCAGGGATCACAGTTAGGGAACACGTTTGTTTTTCAAAGCACCCCCCGTGAAATGAAGTTGTATGGGACTTTCCATACAATCAGGTCCTCAAGTAAAAATTTCAGCATCCTGGGGCACCTGGGTGGCTCAGTCAGCTAAGACACCAACTCTTGGTTTTGGCTCAGGTCATGATCTCAGGGTCATGGGATTAAGCCCCGTGTTGGGCTCCATGCCCAGCGGGGAGTCTGCTTGAGAATACATAAATAAATCTTAAAAAAAAAAATTTAGCATCCTGAAAGAAAAATGTCATTTCCTTTTAAATCACGTTCTGTTACTCTGACGTTAGTTACAAAGAGGGAAATGCAGAAGGTCCAGTCTTTTAAAAATTAGGAAGTGCTATTTCTTTTCCAAAATATAAGAACAGAGCAGAAATAAAAACTTAACATGCTACACTGAAGCCTCAACACCAGGCTGGCTACCTCAGAAGCAGGGTCGGTCATGGGATCGGTTCATCCCCCATTGAGGGCGCCTGAGACCCTGCGGCCCCATGGCACCCGCTGAGGGAAGTGGATCCGAGTCAGAGAAACAACGTTTCGGGGAGTGAGCTGACAGGGGTTGCGGGTTGTCGGGCCGGATGGGGAGGGACGTGGAGTGTAGACGCGGTAGGCACGCACTGGTTCCGGAAGCAGGCAGGTGCACTGCGCTAGTCCGGACTTGCGGCCCTGACCAGACGAGGGTCACAGAAAGGACAGGCAGGCTTGCAGTCGCAGCAGGAGAGGGTTAGCAGAGCTTTCTTTCCTGCTGCCAGTACTTCTTACTCATTCCTTAAAAGTAGGTATAAATGAAGCAACTTCACGATTATAATCCCCCCAAGCTACACACTGAGCCCCGAAGTTCTTCATGGCCTCTCAGCTCTCCTCACTAGACTCCAGGAGAGGCACCGGCTCCTCGCTCCCAGCGACGGCCACCCGCGGGCCTGTGTCGCGAGGGCTGGACGGTTCGTCTCGGGGCCACTCATCCCGCCCGCAGCTGCTGGAGGCGAGCAGGGAGCCCCGCGAGGCCAGCCGGGCTCCTTGGACGGCCAGGCCCCGGGCAGGCGCGCGCCCCGGAGCCCGGTGAGCCGTGCGGCCGCAGCAAGCCCGAGCCCGGAGGAGCAGAGCCGAGCACCGGCCCGGGGCCTGGCGCAGGAGGACGACGCGGCCCCCCACCGAGTAAAACCGGGCCGCGGCAGGGAGGCTTCCTTACAGGGCGAACGCCGCCGTGGCTGGATGTGGGGCGCCGGGAGGGGAGACTGGGGACGGCTGAGCGATCGCGGCTCTTGCAGAGACCCAGCCCCGGAGCCTGCACGTGGCAGGAAATCAGTAAAGATCATCTCGCCGCTTCCTCAACGAGCCCAGCGGCTTGCCTAGCTAACCCGGGTCTGCCTCGCCTTCCAGGAGAACGCGGATCAGTGTGTGAGCCGGCCGGGCGGGCCTCCTGCGCCAGAATCACACGGGGAGCTGGTGGCAAAGGCAGATACCGGGCTCCAGAAGAGCCACAAGAATTCCTGAGCTCTCGGGGCTGATTGCCCAGGAATCTGTACCTCCCGGTGGGCTACACCGCCGTCGATGTGGGCCATCTCGTTCTCCTGGGGAAACGGCGGTGTGTCGGATTCTGTTTGCCCTGAACTTCAGCTTAAGGTGAGCCTTTCTCCATGGAGCCGCTGACAGTATTCATACCACTGCGGCTGGTGGGGTTCACTTGAGATGTGGCCCACGGGCGGGGGC
Organism: Halichoerus grypus; assembly: GCF_964656455.1. NCBI lineage: Eukaryota > Metazoa > Chordata > Mammalia > Carnivora > Phocidae > Halichoerus > Halichoerus grypus. The sequence goes on from NC_135723.1 coordinate 57,871,185, forward strand.
TCTCTCGCACCCTCCTGCACCCGGCCCCGGTTTTCCCAGACTGCTCTGTTCATGGGCACCAGCTCCAGGGCCGGTGGTTGCAGTTTCTGCCGCAATCCCAACCGCTGGATCTCGGCCCCACCCTCAACCCACTTGGCTGATAATTAGGTCATCTTGTCCAGACCTGACACCCGGGGACCAACCAGCCCTGCTCCTAATTGTTCCCCGAAGGTGTGCGGAGCCAGAGCGCCAAAGGCGAGCCCGGCGGGCCCACAGACCTCCAAGGACCAGCATCTTCCCCGCCCTGGCCCTCTCTCCCCAGAGCACCCAGGCAATGCTATTGCCTTCATTTCCCTTGCTCGCTTCTTGCCTTCCGCAGACGCAAATATCTGTGCAGCATCCACTGTATCCCAGGCCCTGAGTTCGCCAAGCGACAGAGTCCTCAGACTCACAGGGTCTTCAGTTCTCCAAAAGAGTGTTAGTTGTTCTTGTCCCTTAATTTCATGTTTTCATTTTGATGATAATCCTTTTTAAAAATCCGGTAGTCTGCCCTATTATCTAGAGTTTATATTTATATTTATAAATGCATTCTCACAAAGTGAGAGCCAAGTGGTATCATGTTACGATGAACAATGGAGGGTCCAAAATCATAGGAACAATCTAAGTAGTTAGAATGCCAAGCATTCTGGGACCCAGACTCAAAGGAACCTTGTAGTAATCAGGACCATATTCTCATTCTCTTTGTAGAGCCTATTTTGCACCTACCGGCTTGTAAAAGTTCATTTATGGAGAATGTAGCAGTAAGTGAGCAATAAAGAACTTTTCTGTTTGTCATTCCAGCAATAACGTGACAAGACACTCACTTAATCCAGATTTCCAGGTTGTGGCAATGCTAATCTTACTTTTGAATGAACCAGACAATTCCATAGAGTTATCAAGTGGCATTTCATTAAAATCTTTACTTCAGGAATGCTCAAGGGCAGAGTTTTAAATAACTATGAGGTCTGATTATTCTGAACTAGCAAAATAGGGCCAGAGTAACAGGCAATCTCCGCATTAGCGCTGAACCCAAGGGCCAAAATAAATCCAGACCTAGATCTGGGACCACGGTGTTAAACCCAACATGACCTGTTAGTTTCAGAACAAAAGCCTCGTCTGGCACATTAAAGTAACATGGCTTACTTGAATACGATTGGTTTTGCAGATGTGTGTGTGTTTCATTCATACATTGGCTTTGTTTTTATGATAATGTAATAGCTTAGTACTTATTGAGAGCTGATTACATGCCAGAAACTATACTAAGCACTTTACGTAGATGAGCTCATTAAATCCTCACAGCTCTAGCATATAGGTACTATGACCCGCACTTTCCCCGAAGTGAACTGAAGCACAGAGAGCACTTGCCTAAGCTTCCGTACCACGTGAGCGGCAGCCCTAGGATTTAAACCCAGGCAGGTTGGCCTCCAGAACGTGTGTTCCTAACCACAGCACTATACTGTTTTATACTTATATCATTTTATATACATACACACACACACACACACACACCTATATACAGGGACTGGCATGGCATGAAATATATATATCCCATATAAAGATGAAAATATGGAATGATATAAATACTATGTGCCAAAATTTATATAGCTTTGTATTTTTACATACTTAAGTAGCTACAATAAAAACCATTTAATCCAATATTTGGCTTGTAAGAATTTCTTTTTTTATTGAGGTATAATTGACATGTAACATTATATTGGTTTTATTTTTTTTTTTAAAGATTTATTTATTTATTTATTTATTTGACAGAGAGAGACACAGCAAGAGAGGGAGCACAAGCAGGGGGAGTGGGAGAGGGAGAAGCAGGCCTCCCGCAGAGTAGGGAGCCCGATGCGGGGCTCGATCCCAGGAACCCGGGATCATGACCTGAGCCGAAGGCAGACGCTTAATGACTGAGCCACCCAGGCGCCCCCATTATATTGGTTTTAGATGTACAACATAATGATTCTATATTTGTATATACTGTGAAATAATCACCACAATAGGCCTAGTTAACATAGAATTTCTTTCCTGATTGAACAGACATGCAAACTACCCAGTCTGTAGTCTATTCAAGTGAAAGAAATGCAGGTTTAGTGGTTTCTGCTCAGGACAACTGGTACCCAGGCTAAATCCCAGGGGTGACGTGCAGGAGGAAAGGGTCTGAACGCCCAGCTCAGTTCTGCAAGCCCTCCTGTTCCTCACATCTCCCTCTCCTCATTCCCCAGTGCCCCCTCTTCACCAGGGAAGTCCTGCTATGTATAGACCCCTGAGCTCATCTCTACTCACCCAGCTCCTAAACATTCCCGGCGCCAAGGTTACCGTAAAAGGTTCTGCTGTTAGGTTAGATCTGGTATGAATAGAAGCCTGAGTCATAGTAGACTCAGTGGTCTTTGAACCCAATGTATTGTTCAGCCCTCCCCTCCCACACGTGCACACGCCCCCATCTGCAGGGCAGGTAAGTTCCAACCCCCACCTCCCACAGCCGGCACCTGACTGTGGGGTCTATCAGGATGAGCTTCCTCACCCACCTCCCTGCCCAGTCTCATGGTTCTGCAGTCCAGATGCTTCTCCTTGGGCTCAGTTGAAGCCTCGATAGCATATCTGACTGCACTGCTAAAGTCTGCAGCTCTCCAGGCCAGAATTACAAAAGTGAATTACACTATTAAAACTGCATTTCAAGGGAGCCAGGAAAATGCAAACAATAAATGCTTCTCTTCTGCTGGAGGGCCCACGAATTACCACCCTCCCTCTTTGCAATCATGGAAGATATGAAGCATAATTACAAGTTAATGAAACATTTTTGCATGTGATGTGGGAATTATGAAATTATAGGGCTGAGAGCATACAGTTACAAGTCACATCATTTGTTTACTAATGCAAGCACTTTTGCTAGCAGCGATGATTTCAACATTAACGATTAAACCTCGGTGATCTTAGTGCTCTGGGGTAGAGTCCTGTCCACTGCCCAGTCCCAACTTCTTGAGTGATCAAATGTGGTCACAGTAGCAGCCAAATACCGTCCTGGTCCCTGGGTCACAGTTGAGGCATTGTGTTCTTTTTTTAAGATTTTATTTATTCATTTATTCATTTATTTATTGCAAGCGGAGGGGAGGAGCAGAGGGAGAGGCAGAGAGAGAATCTCCAGGAGACTCCACAGTGAGTATGGAGCCTACGCTGGGCTCGATCTCATAACCCTGAGATCATGACCTGAGCGGAAATCAAGAGTTGGACATTTAACCACCTGAGCCACCCAGGCGCCCCTAAGGCATTGTGTTCTTGAAGTCAGCTGTCCCTGTGATGGTCTGCTAGTGAGTGGTCTGCCTTCCCGCTGTTGGCAAAAGATGCAACTCCCGGGCAGACCAGTTTGGAAGTGTGTTCCAGAAACTGTTCGGGCAGCCTGAAGCCTGTTTCTCTAGCCTTTCGTTGTTATGTTCCTAATTCCAGGCATCAAATTCCTTTTCTGCTTTAAACACTCAGAGTGGTTCTTGTTTCCTGACAAGAGCTCGGCCTGATACTTGCACTGATTCATGTAATGCCCACAACAACCCTATGTGGGAAGCACTATTATCCCCTATTTACAATCTGAGGAAACCGAGACATAAGGAGGTTAATTAACTTGCCCGAGGTCCTATTAGGGAGTGGCAGAGCCGGGTTTCGAACTCCAGCAATCTAGCCCACAGCCCATACTCCAAAGCCTTTGCTGCCTCCTCAGTGGGCTACATGAAGGGCCAGGAAGTAATGGTGCCTCACGGGACTTGAATCATTTTTGTGACTTGATGTTATTCCATTGGTGACTCAAATTCCCAGAAGAGTCTAATTGGCCCAGTTTGGGTCTCAGGTCTCCCCTCAACCCCTCATTGACAGTTCCATCACTTGTGCAGTGAAATATGGTTGTTCCACCAAGAGAGAGTCTGTTTCCCAAGGACAGGAAGAGGGATGCTTGTCAGACCAAAACAACAGACGTCCAAAACTGATCTGCATCTGGCCATTGCTCAAAAGTACCATGGAAAAAAATAGACCAAAAAAATGCCCGGATGTTAGATGGAAACTTGGCCGTTGCCCAGTGTGAATAGCCCCGTATGGATCTTGAGGACAACTCATGAAATGTGAAGACTTTTGTAAATCACGTAGGCATTGCCTCAAGGCTGCCATGGAGCAAAGTCAGATATTCTGGAAGGAAAGATGGAAGAGAGATGACTCTGAGGGGTGTGATGACCGGGGGCTGCCGTCAGCCCACCTCACATGCATACGCACCCCACAGAGGACTTCCGGGGGGCTCTGGTTGAAGCTCCGCAGAGCTTGCAGTGGCCCTTCACACACTATTACGGTAACTAACTAGACAGTGTCTTCGCGCTACAACTGGACAGGTCTTCGCGTGCCCTGACACATCCTGGTTGCCAAACGAGAAACCTGATGCCCAGATTCCCAACTTGGAACGAATTTCTGAGCACTTGGTGGGTTCCTCCATTACCTGGAGATTTGTCATTTGATTTCAGAGATATGTGTCACGGTGCACCTGAGCGGTTCCAACACCTCTGCTTTAATATTTTTGAGTTTTTGTTAAAAGATTTTTTCCCCAGAACTTTAAAAATAAAAAGCCCCTCTTTCTTCCTTTCTCTCTTCCCCTGCCTCCTTCCCTCCCTCCTCTCTGTCTCTTATATATATATAATTCCTAACTGCTTATTTTATAATCCCTTGCTCCTAAGACCGAAAGGAAAACTCAGATTTTTGAACCCCAAGACAGGCACTCTTTGCTGCCTTTCGTAAGATTTCCCCTTGCCCATCACGCCCTGGGATTTCTCCACTGATAGCTTTCCATTGTTCTTCCCTGCCTTCTGCCAAATGTTGATTATGGGGCTGCGAGTTGGTTACAAAAACATATCCCCGAATATCACATTTTCCCAAAGCTCTGCCCTTTTCCCAGCCCAAACTTTATATTCTTGCTTTTCCCTTCAAGGTAAGTAATCTCCCAGCTACAAATTCCTAAGCCTCAGTGGTGGAGACTCCCGCCCCCCCCCCGGCCGGTCATTTCCTAAACTGACCAGAGTAAGAGGGTCTCGGGCATCATTTTCTGAAGACCGCCTTTCCCACTGATCCAGACCAAAGGACACAGCGGAGAAAGGGGAAGAGGATTTGCTCTAGTTGAGGCCAGCCCCCTGCAGCAATCAGCACAGCAGCTCCTTGTCCCCAGCCCAAAGGATGCTAATGCTTCCTCTTACCTGTGTGGACAAAGTCATCGTACCCACGGAAAGAAGCAGAACTATATTAATCCCTGGGCATTCTTTCTTCTTTTAGAATAGGAAGAAAGAATTTCAGAAAGGTTGGGTCTGGCCTGATATGCCTGATATCCAATGAGCAGAAATCAGTGCTGTTTACCGTATTAGCTGAGAGAGATAATGTGTAGGGGAATGAAAGGAAGCAAACATTGTCCCTGATGATGGTGAACAATCAGGTCACCAAGAGTCAAGAGCTTCCCAGAGTCAAAGCTCTTTGAACATCCCAGGAGAATTTTCTAAAGCTTTGCCTAAGTTGCTGAACAATCATCTCCCCGTAGCAAATAATTTACATCAACCAAGAGGACAGTAGGGACCTGCATTAAGACATGGCGAGACAGCTGACTTGCAAATGACGAATGAGCAGCACAAACAGTCACACTGATGGAAGCTGTAAGGATGGGGGCAGCCCCTTGTTAGGTAGCTCCAAAGCCGAGCACGCCCTTCCTGGGATTTCATACTCAGAGCTGCCCCCAGCTTTGCTATGGCAGAAGCGCGATGATTTTGCTTGAAAGTGCCAGTAAGAAGTCTTCCCTGAATTGAGATGCTCTCTTGAGTTTCTTAACTATGCGTGACCTTGAGCCTGGGCACTTCCCTTCTCCAGATCAGACATTAAAAGGAAATGAGAAAATATATTTCCTCCTTTCATATCAGGATCCCCCAAACAATTTTTTCTACCACCTCTTTTTTATTTGTTAATGAAATACACTGATGTAATGCTAACGTTAAGAAGATATTTGGAGGGGCGCCTGGGTGGCTCAGTCGGTTAAGCGTCTACCTTGGCCTCAGGTCATGATCCCAGGGTCCTGGGATCGAGAGCTCCACATTGGGTCCCTGCTCAGCGGGGAGTCTGTCCTCCCTCTGCCCCTCCCACCCCGTGCACGCGCGCACTCGTGCGCTCTCTCTCAAATAAATAAATAAAATCTTAAAAAAAAAAAAAAAAAGAATAGAGTTTTAAACTCTATTTGGAGAATATTTACTATAAAAGCTCTTCATGATTCCCCCAGAGGTAAGCGTGAGGCCATCTCAGCTGGATTAAGTTCCCACTGCAGAGGAGTATAGGGGCGTCCGGAAAATTCCAGAAGATGGAGCTTTATCATAAAACTGGGACTAGGATGAGAGGAGTAAGGTATCTATCTCAAGTGCAAAAACAAAACAACAAAAACCTCTGTATGACAAATGTGGCCCATAATTAGTTATGTTTAATATTGCTTGTCTTTCATCTTTTAGCATTTAAACCTTTAACATGGACAAAATTTTTTCTTTTAACCATTACTTTTATGTTATTCTTTTTTTCACTGAAAAAGGAATAAATATATGTGGTTTTTAAAAAAATCCAAAATAGAGCAGAGTTATCTCAGATCCCCAAACATCTATCCTTCATCAAGAAGTAAACATTAATAATAGTTTCTTCTGTGTCCTTGCAGAATTTTTCTTTGTATATACATGCATATTTACATGTGCATATCCCTTTGTATTGTTTACACAAATGAGGACACACACTATATTGCATTTGCTAGTTTTACTTGACCTTGGATCTCAGATTGATGTATCTTGGCATATATAATCTACTTCATTATTTTTTAAAGAGGTGAATAGCTTCCCACTATATAAAAGTGCTATAAATTATTTAACCATTTCCCTGTTGAGAAACATTTTCATAGTTTCTAGATTTTTGTTTTTGTTTTCTATTACAAATAATGTTGTAACCATAATAATTTTTGATAGATTCGGGGCAACCAGAAATCTTTGATTTCTTGAGCAATCTTAATTTAACATAATAAATTATTTTCATATAAAATAAAATAATTTATATAGATTCCAGAAAGTTATTTGATAAAATTTAACATTTTATTTTGGAGTTTTTTTTTTTAATTCTCAGAAAAGAAAAAAAATATTTTTGTATTTATTAAGGAGGTAATAGAGTCAGGAAAAAGACAAAGATGCCCACTTTCCCCACTGTTCTTTAGCATTACTCTAGAATTACAAGTCAATGCAAAAGGAAAATAGAATTAAAATTGGAAATAAGGAGGTAAAATTTTCCTTATCTGCAATGATGTATTTTATAACTGGAAGAACACACAGAAGATCAACAGAAAAATGATTAGAAGCAAAAAGAACATTCAGTAAGATGACTCTCATACACTCTTGGTGTCTGATAAACTGGCTCAACCCCTGGGGTGGGGGGGAGACACTGGGGGTGGGATTTGGACCATCGATGAAAACTAAGTGTGTGCATAGTCAATGAGCCTGTTAATTTCACTTCCTGAAATGCACCCTTCAAATACACTATCCCCATGGACTGAGAGACTCATGGCACAGGTATGTATAGGGACATGGACATTTCATTAGAGCATTTTTTTACAATAGCAAAAAGGTCAGAAACAACTTGCTTTTCAAGAAGCTGCCTGCACGTGTATGAGGTGGTATATGATATAAGCATAAAATATTTTCAAAGAATAGCCAACAAATTGATCTCAGTGAATATCTCTAAGGAACAAAACCTAGAAAGGATAAGAAGGAGCTTTATTTTTCATCACATGCCCTTTGTACCGTTGGAATTTGCCCTGTGCCCCCCAAATGCACACCTTTAAATGATGTACTTTTTGTACTATTTGTAAGGCTTTTCTAGTAGATACATTTATTTTCCTGAAATCCTTGATTGAAACCAGAGATGGATTCCCAGTTCAAATAGATGGACGGCCTTGGGTCAGTTAAGAAAACCTACTCATTGACATGAGGGGGAGGGAAACACACTTCAGTTTTTCAGTGTTTTGTTGTCATTGTTGGGGTTGCACTTGTTATGTTTTAATTTTTTTTTATGGGTATATAATTGAGGGTTTTAGTCTTGATAGCTTTGAAATGGTAAGACTGTATCTCGACTCATCAAGTGACTTGACAGGTCGGTATTCTTCAAGCCCCGTGTCCAGGTACCAGTTCACCTCACTGAACTTGCTGAACTCTGCGGGCGCATAACCCAGGACCAATCTAGCTCTCCTGAAGGTCTTCAGGGAGCCAACCAAACGGAGGGACATGACCCAGAGAACTTAGTCCAGACCAGGCCGGCAAGAGGGAGAGAGGGTAGCTCATCAGACAGCGGGCATGCTTGCTCTCGCTGGCTCCTCGGTTCGCAGGCATGACGCGGTTCCAGTGGAACCTCCTTCTCTTCGTCTGTCCTCCTTCTCTTCGTTTGTCCTCCTCCTCTGAAGTAGGGAGAGGGGCTTGGGCAATTCTAGTGGGCAAGAGGAGGCAAAGATTTAAGGACATATGGTGTTAGCAACAGAAAACTATACATTTAATGACAATAACATTAACATTACCCAAGACTAAACGATATTGATCAGTTCCCAAACCCTAGTCCACCAAGAGAAGCTGGGTTGCTCCTGAATCACTGGGGAGCACCTTGAAATGGAAAAATTCCCAGGCCACACCGGCAGAGAGTCTGCTTCACTGGGTCTGGGGTGAGACCGGGGAATCTGTATTTTTAGGACAGTCCCCAGATAATTCTGATGGGCAGCCAGGCTTGGCAAACACAGGTATAAATTATTCAGTGACCCCCAAATTACTGTGAATCATATAACAGTCTAATAAATTTTGATGTGACCCTTTGGGAGAAAAAAGTCCCAAGACAAATTGTTTTCGTGGAAGAATTAAAGTAGTCCTCAAGAGTGAGTAAATTAATCCCAGTAAACACATTATAGTTACTGCATTAGGTAAAAATTTTGTCTGCCTAATCGATAATGAAATAAGCAGAGAGAGGATATTTTAAAGCCTGCAGGAGATATAATTCAAACACTAGCCTAGGTCTGATAAATATTTTATAAACAATCAATTTTATTTCATTCTACTTGAGAAATGAGTAAGGTCCCACGTTCCTGTTTGGCAACATCAGGTTTTTAAAATTGAATTGGAAGTATACAGAGTTAGTTAAGCTAATGCGAATTTCTCCCTTAAGGTGAGTATTAGCAACCTCATAACTAAATAACACCTGGTCACTCTCTCTCCTCAGATTAGGCCACTTCACGTGGTCTTTTGGCTCTGGCTGTGAACTGAGGTTCTGCGAGCCATCTTTTTCCGGAGTAGTGGTCCGGAGAAACGTCCCTGCTCTCCAGAAAAGGCCAGCTCTGTGGATCTCTGGTGCTGGCAGGACCCGGTCCTGGTCCTCCTAGACTTCCTCCTTGTGAGCATCCTGCAAAACCTCAGGTGCTTTTCATTCGTCCACTGACTGGACCACAACAAAATCCGTCTGCTAATGGTGAGTGAGTTCGTGAATACACACCCCGGGGCGTAGGGGGGTGAAAGGGGGTCTGTTTTGGTTTTCTTCCTCATCCTAAATTTCCCATCCTAATGAGTAAGATGTTTTGTAAAGGATAAAATCAAGCCATCCTAGAAGGCCTTCAGGGTTTGATAAACATATGGAGAGATTCTCTCAATTACAAACAAGGAACAGAAACTGAAAATTAGGTGTTTTCGGTCTCAGAAAGTTGCAGGACAGGGCAGTTCAACTTCATGGGAAAATGTACTAGAGAAACTGGTTGTCAGAGTTACCGCTGAGATTTTTCTTCTATGGGAAGCCATAACTTTAAAAGAACGTTTCCCGGGCGCCTGGGTGGCTCAGTTGGTTAAGCGACTGCCTTCGGCTCAGGTCATGATCCTGGAGTCCCAGGATCGAGTTCCTCATCGGGCTCCCTGCTCGGCGGGGAGTCTGCTTCTCCCTCTGACCCTCCTCCCTCTCATGCTCTCTGTCTCTCATTCTCTCTCTCAAATAAAATAAATAAAATCTTTAAAAGAAATAAATAAATAAAAGAACGTTTCCCCCCATTTCCCAGACCCACTGCACTGCGGGCTGCTTACTTTGGGTAATTATTTGGTGTGAAGACCAGCAGGAACCTCCGCCGGTTTTAACTGGGATGCCACTGCCGGCCTCTAGAGGTCGCACTTCATATAAGAACTTGGGCTGTCCGGGGCGATTGGGGGGGGAAGAGTTGGCGATCAAAGGTTCACCCCCCAGGCGCCAAGATTAAGCCCCCTGAAAGTCACCCTTTTGGAGTGTCCCCAGAAGAGAGAAAATTAAGGTACAGGAAATTTGAGAGCCGTGTGCTTTATTTCAAAGCAAAACTGGAAGGCGGAGACAACGGCGCAGGGTTTGTCCCGCCACTGCCCCCAGCCCAGCCCCCCAGTGCAGACTGTCCACTGCTGGCTGGACCCCTGTTGCTTGAAGAGAGTGTCCTTCGTTTTGGGGGTGGGAAGAGAAGGGTCTCTAAGCACAAGGTTTAAAGAACAGGGTGAGGAGGCTCGGTCTCTGAGCGGAGCCACAGGAGGGCGGTGACTGGAAAAACCGAGCAGCTTTCAGATCCACCCTATCACCAACCAGGAACCGGTTGGGACTGAAGGTTAGGACCCCCTGCTCAGCACGCTTGCACCTAAGAGGAGAGAGGCAACCAGCCAGGGGTGGGAAGCGCTGAATCAGCGTCTCAGGACCAATATCTTTATTATGAGCATCTTGGCCCTCAATTGTCCCTCCTCTGGGGGTGGGGAGGTTGTGGTGTGTCCTGAGGAGAAAAGGGTAGCCATAGGTCGCTAATGCATTTCTCATATTTCTGTATTTCTACTACACAGGAATACATGACTGAATAAATTGGATACAAAGGAAGCACGCTTCTTTGAGAATTATATGAGAATTCATGTGTGAGAATTATATGAAAACCATATGAAAATTCAGAGCCTTGGCTCTTTATTAAGCAAAAAAAATATTACTTCAATGCAACATATATCTCCCTTTCATGTATACAGGTTTTCCCTGCAGTTATTGCAAGCAAAATACTCACTCTGACCTCCAAGGGTTTTATTTTAGATGAGATGACAAAACACCCACCTAATTATTTAAGATCAATATGAGGCAGAACGGAATCAGAACCTAACTGGTGCAGATGTGAATGAAAATCAGGACAGTGATCTAAAGAAGGAACACATCCGTAGGAGCTGAAGTTTCTGTTCCAATAAAAGGTCTCATAGAGAAGAAGTGGGACTTGAGTTGAACTCTGAAAATAATTTGGTTAAGTGTATGGGAGTGGAAACAATGGAAGCTTATTGGAGAAGTAACTGCAAAAGTACAGAGGGCATAGTATGGAGGTTCCTTAAAAAATTAAAAATAGGGGCGTCTGGGTGTGCAGTCAGTTAAGCGTACAACTCTTGGTTTCGGCTCAGGTCATGACGTCAGGGTCGTGAGATCAAGCTCCGCGTGGGCTCTGCGCTCAGTGGGGAGACTGCTTAAGATTCGCTCTCTCCTTCTGCCCCTCCCTCCCTAAAATAAATAAATAAATCTTTAAAAAAAAAATTAAAAATAGAACTACCATATGATCCAACAATTCTACTTCTGGGTATTTAGATGGAGAACATGAAATCACTAATTCTAAAAAATATCAGTACTCTCATGTTCACTGCAGCATTATTTACAATAGCCAAGTTATGGAAATAACCTAAGTGTCCATCAATGGATGAATGGATAAAGAAAGTGTGGTATGTATATATATATATATATTATATATATTATATATATGTATATATATAATGGAATATTATTCAACCATAAAAAAGAGTGAAATCTTGCCGTTTGCAACAACATGGACCTCAAGGGCATTGTGCTAATGAAAGAAGTCAAACAGAGAAAGACAATTACTGAATGATCTCACTTAACATGTGGAATCAAAAAAAACAATTGAGCTCATAGATTTGTAGTTGCTAGAAGTGGGAGGTTGTGGGTGAGCCAAGTGGGTGAAGGGAACCAAAATGCACAAGCTTCAATTTGTAAAATAAATGTACAGCATGGTGACTATAGTTAATACTGTATTAAATAATTGAAAATTGCTAAAAGATTAGATCGTATAAGTTCTCGTCACAAGAAAAAAGTTCTGTAACTATGTATGGTGACAGATGTTAACTAGACTTATTATGGCAATCATTTTGCAATATATACAAATATCGAATCATGTTGCACATCTGAAATTAACAATGCTGTATGTCAATTATACCTCAATTTTTTTTTTTAAAGATTTTATTTATTTATTTATTTGAGAGAGAGAGAATGAGAGAGAGCGAGTACATGACAGGGGGGAGGGTCAGAGGGAGAAGCAGACTCCCTGCCGAGCAGGGAGCCCGATGCGGGACTCGATCCAGGGACTCCAGGATCATGACCTGAGCTGAAGGCAGTCGCTTAACCAACTGAGCCACCCAGGCGCCCTCAATTATACCTCAATTTAAAAACAAAGTACAGAGAGCAGGATGAGAGGGCCTATGTGCCAGACAGCGAAATAGATGTCTGCCTGTTACTCTCCACGGTCTGTGTCAATGACAGGAATATCCCCCAAGTTACCCACTCGCTCTACTCAATCATTTAACTTAATCTCCCTCACTTAATTTTTTTTAATTTTTAAATTTAAATTCAATTTAATTAACATATATGTATCCTTAGTTTCAGAGGTAGAATTTAGTGATTCATCAGTTGCATATAACACCCAGTGCTCATTAGATCAAGTGCCCTCCTTAATGCCCATCACCCAGTTACCCCATCCCCCCCACCCACCTCCCCTCCAGCAACCTCAGTTTGTTTCCAGAGTTGAGAGTCTCCCTCTCTGTTTTCGTCTTATTTTTCCTTCCCTTCCCCTATGTTCATCTGTTTTGTTTCTAAAATTCCACATATGAGTAAAATCATATGGTATTTGTCTTTCTCGGACTGACTTATTTCACTTAGCATAATACCCTCTAGTGCCATCCATGTTGTTGCAAATGGCAAGATTTCCTTCTTTTTGATGGCCGAGTATTATTCCATTCTATTTATATACCACATCTTCTTTATCCATTCCTCTGTTGATGAACATCTGGGCTCTTTCCATAGTTTGGCTATTGTGGACATTGCTGCTGTAAACATTCGGGTGCAGGTGCCCCTTCAAATCACTATGTTTGTATACTTTGGATAAATGCCTAGTAGTGCAATTGCTGGGTCATAGGGTAGCTCTATTTTTAACTTTTTGAGAACCTCCATACTGTTTTCCAAAGTGGCTGCACCAGCTTGCATTCCCACCAACAGTGTAAGAGGGTTCCCCTTTCTCCACATCCTCGCCAACATCTGTCGTTTCCTGACTTGTTAATTTTAGCCATTCTGGCTAGTGTGAAGTGGTATCTCGTGGTTTTGATTCGTATTTCCCTGATGCCAAGTGATGTGGAGCATTTTTTCATGTGTCTGTTGGCCATTTGTATGTCTTTGGAGAAGTGTCTGTTCAGGTCTTCTGCTCATTTCTTGACTGGATTATTTGTTTTTTGGGTGTTGAGTTTAATAACTTCTTCATAGACTAGCCCTTTATCTGATCAGACATTTGCAAATATCTTCCCCCATTCTGTAGGCTGTCTTTTAGTTTTGTCAACTGTTTCCTTTGCTGTGCAAAAACTTTTTATCTTGATGAAGTCCCAATAGTTCATTTTTGCTTTTGTTTCCCTCGCCTGTGGTGATGTGTCTAGCAAGAAGTTGCTGCGGCCGAGGTCAAAAACTGTGTTCTCCAATAGTATTTTGATGGATTCCTGTCTCACATTTAGGTCTTTCATTCATTTTGAGTTTGTTTTTGTGTATGGTGTAAGAAAATGGTCCAGTTTCATTCTGCATGTGGCTGTCCAGTTTTCCCAACACCATTTGTTGAAGAGACTGTCTTTTTTCCATTGGATATTCTTTCCTGCTTTGTAGAAGATTAGTTGACCACCTCACTTAATCTTAATCCCCCAAATTGCCAGCCCCTTAACCACTTAACTTAATCCTCCAATTCCCACCCCATGTCCTTAACATATTCGTGTATAACCCTTTTACATCCTCGAAAAAAAGCCCCATGAACCAAGAATAGAAGACCTCGAGGCGATCCATAACTCATCCAAAGTTATAGGACTCCAACTGACATTGGCCGACTCCAGAGCCTATACCACTAACTTCTACACAATTATTTACATCAGCGGTTAGGTGATGGGCAGCACCAAGCTGCATAAAGCTCTCAGATATGTGTCTTGGCCTGCACAGTGTTTAGAAAAGCGAAGTGATCAGAAAGGAAGGCTGGCTGCCCAACCAGCTTAATTTCTATTCTCCTACCTTCCTAGTTTCACGTATTTATGAGACCCAGCCAGGCAACTGTGCTTGGGATCCTGGCTGATGCTGAGGCAGGAGAAGGGGGAATGGAAAAAAGCCTGTTCTTGAGACTCTTCTAAAAGAAGCCTTTGCAAACAAAGACAAAAGAAAGGAAGGAGTTAAATATGACAGACAAGTCTATAGAGTTTTTCAAAGGGTGTTCTCCACCATCAGAATCCCCTAGGGAACTTGTTAAAAATACAGAGCCCTGGGCCTAGGGAGTACCTACTAAGTCTTGGAGATGGCCAAGGAGTCTAAATTTCTAACAGGCTCCCAGGGGGATTCTGATATACACTGTAATTTGAGAACTATTGAATTATACTTGTTCAGAAAAATCCCTCACAATCATCTATTTTCCCCTTTTTGCAAATATAACTCTTTGCCATATCTACTGGAAAATAGTACTCTCCATCAGCTTTCCATATATCCGAGAAAAACCTTTAATTACTTAACTTTCCTTTCTCTGAGCACTCTTTTTATCTGTGAGCTTTGGAGCGCGCAAACTGAAGTCAGTCCCAAGTAATCATTTTCTCACACTGACCAAAGGTCAGGGTTCTGAGCCACAGACATATTTGAGGGCCACAGGCAGTCACTCAACCTCCTCCTGCTCGTCCCCTGGGAAAGGTGAGCAAGAGAAATCCCTCCAAAGCCTCTGGGCAGTGAGGGGTGCCCATTCCCTTGCTCCTGGTCTTGGAAAAAAACTTACATCTCCATACATTTCCTTTGAAGCGCAGTATGCCTGGAATAACCTTCCCTGCCTGCCACACTCATAAACTCTTATTCATCCTTTAAGGCCCAGCTCAGAAGTAGTGACTCACAAAATAATCATCATAAATCAGGTTTCCTCCTTCTATTCTGTCTTACCTTGCTGTAATTTCCCTTTATGGCACTCATCAAAGTCTGTAATGATGGATTTTGTGTTTATTTTATGAGCATCTATCCATCCTATTTGACTGAGAGTTCCGTGAGGGCAGACACCATTGGCTTTGCCCATACTTACATTCATAGCCTATTACCATGCCTGGCACAGAGGAGGTCCTCCATTACTATTACTGAATGAATGAATGGGTTTACATTTATTGAGTACTTGCAGTGTTGCCAGGCACTAGCCTAAGTGCCTCTAATACCTGGTCTGTTTTAATCTTCCCAGCAACCTTCTGAGGTATTATTACCCCTTTTGCATAGATAAGGAAGTTGAGGTTTAATGAGGTCTTGACAATCGGTCAGAGCCACACAGCTAATAAGTGGGGACACTTGGATTCAAATATGAGTTTGTCTATGTCTAGAATGCAGCTCGCAGCCACAATACCATACATTTCCTCTTTGAGATGGTCAAGCCCCCTGTTAAGTTACATTCTAATACTAATACTAGCATTAGCGGTTTCCTCCGTTGTTTTTCTCATGGCACTTCAGCTATTCCTCAGCATGCTTGTCACATTGCCTCATCAGGATGTAAATATGCGCCCGTGAGTCCCGTGAGTGCATGGCCCAGACCTTATCCAACCAGCAGGCCGATTCTAACCACCCAGGCCATACCCCGGTGCAGGTACAATACCGCACAATAAGTGCCCAATTAACTCAGCATCACTGTCACCTCACGGTGAAGAAGAGGCCATTACATAGGCAGACAGATTAACCACATGAACAAAGAGAGAGCTCAGAGGCAGAGCAAACATAGATGCAAACTTGACATATGAGATGCGGGGCAAGGGGAGAAGGGTGGAGACGGCACACTTGGTTACGCCAGGAAGAGGAATGAAGGTAGACCCCATCATACACCAGGCATGAGAATTAATTCTTAATGGACTAAAGACTTCCACGTAAAAAACAAAACTTTCAAACCTATAAGATGATGGATAATTACAATGGTGATCGGGAAATTAAGACTATGATAAGATGATCATTTTAAAGCCTCTAAACTGGCAAAAAATCAGAAAACTGATAACACTCAGTGTTGGTGAAGATGTGGATCACTAGGAACTCCTAATACACTGCTGGTAGGTATATATATTAGCAAATCATTTTAGGAAAAATTTTGGCAATATCTAATAGATTACATCATACTAGAGCACAGTCTATGTAGTAAAAAATGAATAAGCTGGTGCAGCTGCTGTGGAAAATAGTATAACAGTTCCTCAAAACATGGAATTACCATATGATCCAGCAACTCCAGTTTTGGATATATACCCAAAAGAAATGAAAGCAGGGACTCGAAGAGATATTTGTATACCTGTGTTCATAGCAGCATTATTCACAAGAGCCAAAAGGTGGAAGCAATCCAAGTGTCCATCAATGGATGAATGGGTAAACAAAATGTGGTGTGTATATACGTCTCAGTGGACACTAGTCAGCTTTAAAAATGAAGAAAATTCTGACACATGCCACAAGGTGGATGAACTTTGAAAACATCGTGCTAAATAAAATAAACCAGTCACAAAAGGACAAATATTGTGATTCCACTTACATGAGGCTTCTGGATAGTCAAATCCCTAGAGACAGAAAGTAGAATGGAGGTTTCCAGGGGGTGGGGGCAGAAAGGACAGGGTGTGAGGGTTTAATAGGTACAGCGTTTCAGAGGGGAAAGATGGAAAGTCCTGGAGATGGAAGGGGGCATACTGTTGCATAACAGCATGAATGTGCTTAATGCAATGAAACTCTACACTTAACAGTCGTTAAAGGGTAAAATTTATGTTGTGTAAATTTTACTGCAATAAAAAAAAGTGAATGAGCAATGTATCTACTCATTCTCCCATGGGTGCACAGTTAGGATATTTCCAGTTTTGTTTGTTCATTCGTTTTTGTTGCTATTGCGGACAGTGCAACTAGGACATTCTTTTACGAGTCTCTACTCTTTCACATGTGCAAGAAAATATGTAAAGAATATCCCTAAAGATGAAATTGCTGGGTCCACTTTATTATGCCACATTGTTTTCCAAAGTGGTTGCACTTTTTGACATAATTTACATCATAAAAATAATTTGTAAAAGATGTTCAGGATATGTTAAATAACAATCAGAAGGAGCTAGGTGAATCTTACCCGACTATCTAGAAGTATACTGCCTAGAAAAGGGGACTCCAACCAGACTATCTGTGCCATCTTTTACTCCTTTGCTGGGCATCCCTTTTAAGACCATTGGCTAATTGACACCAGCTGATGGTGGACCACCAGGATGGCAAGAGGTCTGGAAACTTTGAAAGGGAGGAAAGGCTGAATGAGAGGAGAGGAGTGGAAAGCGCTCATGGGCTTGTTGGAGAGTCTAATTCAGAAGCAGAGCTACCACTCTTTGCTTGGCTAATGCACTGTTCTCTTCTCTCTGGGAAATTCATCCTTTTTGATTAAGTGAGTTACCTCAGCAGGAACCAGATCCACAGAATCAGCCTGGAAAAGGAAAAGAGCAAGTTAGGGGACACACGAGTCCTAACGTCAACTACCAGAAAAGCTGTCTTACAGACCTGGTTTCACTCTGGGAAGTTCCAGAGAGCAGGTCCAGTGGTTAGAGGCCACAGGGGAACTTCTAATAAACAGAGCTGAGCAGGCACCTACAAAATAGGCTGCCTGTGAGGTCCTGGGCACGTCCAACCATCCAGATTGTCAAAGACTCCAGAACTAACAGCTGGGGAAGCCAAAGAAGACAACAGTGGGTCCTCCCCCACTCTGTGATAATGCTTCAAGTGCATCCAAATGGCAGGCACCCCACCGGCCATAATAGCACTTGGTTTTAGGTCCACTCAGTCAACATTGGAGCTGGGTTTTCTGTCTAATTATTCCATTACCTGTTCTGACCTTACCGTGAGCCAGAGTAGCCCTTTTAATGTAATTTGTGGTCGCTGGAGAATTAAAACTGCTGCCCAGGCTTAGGTTTTACTATTTATAAAGTAAGCCATGCATTCCACTAATAAAAAGTGGCTTTAGTTTTTTTCTATATCCCAGACAGGTCATCGTTTGCTACCTCTCCTATAAACAGTCTACCATCTTTTCAAGATTTTCTCCCACAGGCACTTTAAAGCATCTCCAAATTCTGCACACAGAAGTGTTTCGATTACTTTTGATGGCATCCCACAAGATACTGAACTTAAAGACTTATATAAACAGCCACAGGCAGTTCTCCACTGATACTGTGCAATGCCATCACGAAGAAGGGCCCACAAATAAGTCAGAGGATTTCATGTGACTTTTAAACCACTGAATGGAGGGGCGCCTGGGTGGCTCAGTCAGTTAAGCGTCTGCCTTCGGCTCAGGTCATGATCCCGGGGTCCTGGGATCGAGCCCCACATCGGGCTCCCTGCTCAGTGGGAAGCCTGCTTCTCCCTCTCCCTCTGCCTCTCCCCCGTTCATGCTCTCTCTCTCTCTCTGTGTGTATCTCTGTGTCTCAAATGAATAAATTTTTTTAAAAATCTTAAAAAAAAAAATAAACCACTGAATGTAAAGTCTGCTGAAAGATTTTGATCAATACCGACTCCACCCTGAACACCATGAGAAATGCGAGGCATGACGCCGATGCCTGTTCCAGAGTCTGGCAATTTCTTTGCTCAGCAGTCATTAAATCAGTGAAAAATGATACCAGATTATGTGAGTTGCTCAAATTGTTTTAGCAGCAGTCCTGGAACCAAAACCCCATGAATACATTTGAAAAATCTGCAATTGGCAAATGTTTAAATGTCAGGTCCATGCTAATTTATTTTGCAAACTACTCCAGGGAAGCCAGATATCAGCCCAAGCCTTCCCTGCTGGTAGGAGAAAGATTTCCAAAAGTCCTCCCTCGCTGATGTCAGAGCCCAGTGGGCTCTCTTTGTTCCTTCCCTGGCACCATTTGGTGTCCCTGTGAAATTTTCTGCTCCTGCTGCTGGTACGGGCATCGTGTCAAATCGGGTTCAACCCTTGAGTGTGTGCTGAGCCCGAGCAGGTGCGGGAATGAAGTAACTGCTTTGTAGCCATATTTGCATCTTTCAGCTGCTGAGCAAGCTGGCTCGGGTGTGCTTCCTCCTTTCATCTGCCGTTGGTTTGCTCAGCCCAGGACCGGTTGTCTGCCCAGCAGGACCTGAACTGGTGGTTTCATCCTTGTCATTTGATGAATTACTGACAGCATGTTGGAAGCTGTCCTTTCATTCTTAAGAGGCAACTTCTCTCTGTTGTGGAATCACTTCTCCCTGCAGAGCCGAAGCTTTGGGGCACCCCCGAGACTTGGCCCTGAGCCCATGACTGGAGACCGTCATAAAAGGGAGACAGTCGTGGGTTTGGCCGTAGGAGCGTGTCTCCACCTTTCTCCTCACCCGGAGTGGACTCACAGGGAAGAAGCACAGGCCTCTTCCCGCAGAGACCCAGTAAAGGCAGTAAGATGCTGACTCAGAGTCACAAGGGACTTCGCGATGAAAAGTGAGAACTGCAGCATCTCATGCTTTCTAAGTGGGCATTACCAAATACTCACCGACGTTTTAAGGTTAATAGTGATTATGAATTAGGGGCTGGCTCGCAGACGGACGTGGGTTGTGGCTGCTGCCGATGAGGGAAAATCAAAGCCGTCTATTAGAGACCTCCAGGTCTCCTAGACGCCAGTGCAGTTTGCTTTTAACACGCCAGACTGCTCTGTGGCCTCACAACCGAAATGTCTGGGCCAAGGGCTGGGATCCGCCAGGCTGGTCTGGAGGTGGTGCTGAGAGAAGGTAGAGGGATATAATCGGAGGTGAGAGGTGGAAAGCACTAGATGCCCAATATCCAGAATGCTTTCATACACAAGCACAGTGCTGAGGACGTGCCCTAGAGAGGATCTGGCAGAGGTGAGAGTGACAAGGCATTGACAGAGTCAGAGGGGAAGGCAGTTGCATTGACATTCTCAAAAATAATTTTTGGGGGGCTCTCGGGGGCCCAGTCGGTTAAGCGTCGGAGGAGGCTGGATTTCGGCTCAGGTCATCATCTCAGGGTGGTGAGACTGAGCTCTACGTTGGGCTCCGTGCTGGGCATGGAGCCTGCTTAAGATTCTCTCTCTCTCTCTCCCCCTCTGCTCCTCCCCACCGCTCTCTCTCCTTCTCCCTCTCTCTAAATAATAATAGTGATAATTTTAACAAAAACCAAAAATGTCTTTCTGGAGCCCAAAGTGGAAAGGACTAGATTCTTCCAAAACAAAAATGGGAATGGGTAGATGGAGGAGGCAAAGGGCTTTCAAAAGCAGTCCTGGTCTGGTATGAGCCAATTCTATAAGAAGATGAAAGAGGTGCCGGAGAGATCATGAGGGGATGGAGCTGGGGCACTGCACGGGGCGGGCTGGTGAGGACTGGTCCTGAAGGGCCGGTTTCCTCCCCAGGAAATGGTGTAGCCCCTGGCTGCAGAAAGCCAGGCAGCCAGTTGGCATGGAGGCTTCTGGACATTGTGACCTGTGGACACTCAGCTCCATTTGCCTGGCAATTTCCAGCACGCCCCCCACCCCACCTTCACCTAGCTATTATCAAGAGAAAGGAAAGGTATGTTTAATGATCCTAGGGAAGATTCCCCCTTTCTCTAGAATGAGCCAAATCTTCTTTTCTCCTGTAGTAAAGAAATAGAAAAAACAAGCTGAGTCATCAGAAAAAATTATAATCTGATAGGAAGTTTAGCTGAAACTTTAGCGACTAAAGAGAATAGGGTTAGAGACACATGGGAGCCACTGGAGGAGGAGGCCGCGAGGGGAAATCAGGTAACCCACGTACGCAGACACTGAACTTGGCCACCACCCGCTTTGAACCTGGAAGATAGCAGCAAACCAAGAACTGGGGCTGTTGCCAGGGAGGGGGGTGCTGTAACCGTCCCTATTCCAAACCGCCGGGGTGTCTGGTGAGTTCAAGAGCTGGCTCTCCCCACACAGTCCTACTGACGAGCTGTACCCCCTCCCTCCCTGCTTTTACTGCTGCCTATCTTCACCGGAGGCCCTGCGGCCCTCCCCGCTGCTTATCCAGCTCTCCGCTCAGCTTCGGGAGCTGCTCTCTGAGCCCACGATTAAATAATTACCGGGCACGCTCGGCATTTTACTATGTGCCAGACACGGCTCTGAGTGCTTTTGCATGTCTTAACTCCTTTAGTCCTCGTGACAACCCTGTGAAGTACGTATTATTTTAGCCCCATTTTACAGAAAGAAAGACTGGGGCACAGAGCGGTGGAGTGACTTGCCCAAGTTCACACAGCCAGTGAGCGGCAGAGCTAGGATTTGAACCTTGGAGGTCTGACACGGACATCCATGCTCTCAGCCGTTATCCTGCCTCTCAACACCAGCCCGTCCTAGGATGCCGGATGTTAGGTTGTGCAAGTTCATTCTGAGGCCCTATTTGTTCAGCCAGTGAGGCCTCCTAACAAGCACACTCGGCCCTGCCTAATGCCTGAGCCCATCTCGACCAAGGCAGTTGATGGCTGCGATCCTGGCATCCTGCCTGGCTCTTACCAGGCCCTTCCCATGGGGCCTGATGCTAACTGTCTATCCCCAGCTACTGACTAGGGTCCTGCTGAACGCAAACCCCTCACCTGGGACCCCTCCACTGTACCCTGGCTGACTTTGAGTCCATCTCTAGCTGGAAGCCCCAGATACAACGCACCTGTCACAGGGCTAGACCCTCTTAACCGTGAGAAGGCCCAGGGTCACCACTTTTCCCCACACTGGATTGCTCACTCCTCATCCTTCCACCAGTGGCCCCCACTCCCCACAAGCCCCCGCTTCTGCGCTGAGCCCACCTAAATTGTGAGGGGCTTCAACCTTCTGTGAGGGCAGGCACTGTCTTTTAAAAACAAATGGATAAAAAACAACAACAACAAACAAATGGATAGGTGAAATGTGTTCAAGGGGGACACTTCTTCCTAAAGGCCACATGAATGGAGCGCGGTCAAATCTCTGACCTCGGAGAGTCATTCAGGGAATCCTCTGGATCCTCTCTCCATGTGACCTCCATGTTTACCGTCCTCTAAGCACACTTAGACGGGGTCGGTGGTGAGACAGAGTCCACAGCAGTGTGACCCAGGGAAGACACTTGGGGAGCGTGGCCTGGGGCTGTGGGGAGTGAAGCAGTGAGGGGAGGAAGGAGGAACGGGGAGGAGCGCCGTCCCTGCCGCACGGCCCTGAGGCTTATCCTGTCCAGACGTGGTCTAAGGCACCCAGCAAACACTCTGGGACGGAGGTGATAAATAACATTGCTGTTTTCTTGCTTGGCTTTAGCTTTCATTCCCAGGAACATAATCTCAATTTAGAGTTTCCACGAAAGTTTTGCCAGAAATATTGCCAGTTCTGCTGTCCAGCGCTTTTCCAAGAATGCAGTCCACTTCTGGCCCCTGAGGCAGACCGTCAGGCTGCTTCCAGACAGCTAAGGAACACATGCCTGTCTTAATAAGTAACATTACTTTAAGGATCCTAGACCCGAGATCAGCATTCTCCGAAACATGTCCTAGCTACGAAGAATTATGAAGACAAAAAAAAGTGTGGGAAAGGCTACATACGATGGGCCCCCCTTGCTGCGGATCCCAGCCGCCTCTTACATGTTGAGGCCCCTGGGAAGTTGTGCGGCCAAGAAGCCTGTGTCCTTTCATTTAACGCTGTATTTCCCTGGACTGGGAGCGGGAGCGATTGGAGAGTGACGACTTCGTGGGTCAAGGGTTTCTTTGAGGCGTGATGGAAAAGTTCTGGAATTAGTAGTGATATTTGTACAACATTGTTCCAGTACTAGATGCCACTGAACAGAACTCTTTAATATGGCTAAAACGGTAAATTTGCTCCTATATGTGTTTTACTACAAAGAGAGAGTGAAGGAGGGAGGGAGGGCGTACCTCCTGATGGGGTGCAACGGGAAGTGGACAGCACTTCCTATGAGGTAGTCTTGCCAAAAAAATCCAACTCGACAATGCCTCGAGGGCTACCAGTTTGTAGGCAAAACGGGGAAAAGAGGAATATTCAACAACTCCCTGCAGAGGCATTCAGCAAGACAGAAAATGGGGGACTTCTAAGGAATAAATCATCAGCTTTCTTTTTTTTTTTTTAAAGATTTTATTTATTTATTTGAGAGAGAGAGCACATGAGAGGGGGGAGGGTCAGAGGGAGAAGCAGACTCCCTGCCGAGCAGGGAGCCCGATGCGGGACTCGATCCAGGGACTCCAGGATCATGACCTGAGCCGAAGGCAGTTGCTTAACCAACTGAGCCACCCAGGCACCCTAAATCATCAGCTTTCTTTAACAAATAAAAGATAAGGGGGAAAAAAAGAGGGAGAGTGAACAGTCAGAGTTTAAAAAAGATTTATAAGACCTATCAGCCGAATGCAGTGTGTGAACCGTGTTTGGATCCTGATTTAAACAAAACAACTAATTTTTTTAAAGATTTATTTATTTAAAAAAAGATTTATTTATTTATTTATTCATGAGAGACAGAGAGAGAGGCAGAGGCAGAGGGAGAAGCAGGCTCCCCGCCGAGCAGGGAGCCCGATGCGGGGCTCAATCCCAGGACCCTGGGATCATGACCTGAGCTGAAGGCAGACGCTTAAATGACTGAGCCACCCAGGTGTCCTCAACTAATTTTTTTAAAGCATTAATGTGACAACCAGGAAAATTTGATTACTGACTGGATTTTTTTATGGTATTAAGGAATTATTGTTCAATTTGTAGGTGTGATATGGCATTATGATGATGCAAAAAAGAAAGATTTTATTTTTGGAAATACATACTGAAGCATTCACAGATGAAAAGATGTGTCTGGGATTTGTAGTAAAGTACCCTTTCTGTATAAGGAAAGGGCGGAAGGGCGCCTGGGTGGCTCAGTCAGTTAAATGTCGGACTCTTGGTTTCAGCTCAGGTCATGATCTCAGGATCATGAGATTGAGCCCCACGTGGGGCTCTGCGCTCAGTGGGGAGTCTGCTTAATACTCTCTTCCCTCTCCTTCTGCCCCTCCCTTCCAAGATCTCTCTCTTTCTGTCAAATAAATAAATCTTAAAAAAAAAAAAAAAGAAGGGGAGGAAAACAGATGACAGTTCAGAAGAAAAAAGTCTAGCCATGGAATTGATAATTGCTAGAAGCTGGGTGTTCTAATTTTGTATTAAGTTTGAAAATGTCCATATAAGAAGTATTTTTAAAATACATTGCTGAGCAACAAATGAAAAGAAGGACCTAAGTCTTGGACATGGGGTAGTTTTCTAATAACCAAATCTCTGGTAGATGTAGGATGTTAAAATTAGACCCAGAGATTTTAAGATCAGGATTTTTATATTTGCTTTCCATCCTCCCATATTTGGAAAAGAAAATACCATTCTCATAAAGCAGGGTAGAGTCAAGGAAAGCAAAAATAAAAGCATTCCTTAAGTGTTTGTTGCGTGCATGTATTAATTTCTTGTTCACAGTCCTCTAATAGTTTCCCATCTCACTCAGAGTAAAGTACAAATTCTTCACCATGGTCTGTGATGGGTCCAGTATGACTTGGCACCTGATACCCTTCTCCGCACTGGCCTTCCCGCTATTTTTTGAAAAAAGTTGGTGCTCTCCTGTCTCAGGGCCTTTGCACTCACTATTCTCACTACCTGGAATACTCTTTCACCCAGCTAGCTGTGTGGTTCTCTCTCTTGCCCTCTTGAAGTCAGACTTTCCCTAGGCACTTCCTTATGTAACACAGGTGTGAGCTCCCGTACACATACCATCACTCACCTCTCCTTTATCTCTTTTCCCCTGCTTTGTTCATATTTTTTAGCATTGATCACCCCCTGAAAAATTATTTGTTGATTGTTTGTCTGCCCCATGTGGACTGCAAACTCCAATAGACCTGGGGTTTGTTTTATGCCTGGGTTTTTTTTAGCGCCTAGTAGGTGCTCATTAAATATTTATTGAATTAATTAATTTAGTGCATATCCAAAAGTGTGTAGGTAAACATGCCCACCCCATGGCGGGCTGAAATGTATTTCCATACTGGCCAAGACCCTTCTGGATTAGCTGGAGGTACTTAAGCTGGGCCAAGCAGACTGTGGAGCAGCCAAATGCCTTGCTGTGAGAGAAGACTCCTAGTCCATTCAGCCTACAGGAGGGATAGCTGGGGGAGATCTTCTAGAGCTCTGTTGAGGCTGGGATGACTATTCTTTTCTTGAGAAGAGTGAGATTAGATGAAGGTCTCGCTGAAGGGTGGCAGCAAGCAAACTTGGAAGAAAGGACACAGCTGGACAGAGTGTTTAGGGGTCACAAGAATACTATGGACTCATATGCTACAAATGGTTTGAGGTTCTTTTTTTTTTAAGATTTTATTTATTTATTTGAGAGAGAGAGAGTGCAAGAGACAGCATGAGCCGGGTGAGGGGCAGAGGGAGAAGCAGGCTCCCCGCTGAGCAGGGAGCCTGATGCGGGGCTTGATCCTGGGACTCTGGATGATGACCTGAGCCGAAGGCAGATGCTCTACCAACTGAGCCACCCAGGCGCCCCTGGTTTGAGGTTCTTAAAGGAATTTGTTTTCAGGGGAGAGCCGGACAATACACAAATGGATAAGCAATTCTGAGTGGTAAATATCCCACAGAGCAATACTGTGTGGGCAGAGAACTGGACCCTGATATAGCTGTCCAACGTATTTTGAAGAATTTCACTTCTGCCCAGGATGACCTCCTGAATTACTCCTCAGGTTGCTGTCCAAAGGAATCTGGGTGGTGGTTGTGTTGTCGTCGTTGTTCTCCCCCAAAGGAATCCAAGTAGCTAAGACCCTCCTTTGGAACCCAGGTCAGAGCTCACACTTGAGAAGCTGGGTGATGTGTGTTCTGCCTCTCCTCTAAAACTGCCAAGGAACTGAGTTTCCACACGTAACAGAAGAGAGCAGTGAGCTTCTCTGCTGGAGAGACAGCACGGCTGAAACTGGGGAACCCTGGGAGGGGAACTCGGTTTCACCAGCCGCGCACTTCCTAAAAAGCTGTACAGCGAATGACTTGTTAATGATCCGAGTGTTTAAATCAACAAGGTGATCCTGCTGGTTACAAGATTCCTATAGGAAATATTTTGGGAAAATACATAATCCTTCATTTACAGTTTCAAACATGAAACACATTTCTATACTTCCTGTTTTCACATGGCAGAACATCTCTTTACATCAGCCAGTTTCTGGTCCGTCAGCCACCTTGCTGAATTTCAGTGTCAGCTATGCTAAATAATCCTCTCTTGGCTGTGGAAAGATTTCCTGGCAGGCTCTCCAAGACAAGGACAGATGGCATCCCATTGGGGGTACTCCCAGCTCTTTGTGTTAGCAAATATTGACATTTTTGTGGGAAACAGATCCAGATCCTGTTTCTTCCTAACTCATCTTGGCAATCCTGAAGGTTTGGAGACATGTAGTTCAATAGAATTGGGAAAGTGCACTTGCCACTGAATTAAAAAAGACATACATTAAGGAGGGTAACGTTCATGGTTAATTGATGCTCGTAAAAGTCACAAAGTAGTAAGCAATATTCTGTGATCACAAATCACTTTCGAGCAGCAATGAGGGAGTATAGGTAGGGAGAGGGAAGACAAGTGACAAAAAAATTCGAACTTTTTTTTAAGAGCCCCAAAATATGTATAAGAAGAGTCTATCATGGAGTTATAATAGTGGAAGTATGACAACAACCTAAACATTCATCAGCAGCAAATTGTTTCACTAAATCAAGATACATCCACATTAGAGGATATTTTGCAGCCTACAGAGATGACAATGTGTGGCAGTATTTGTTTAATATGGAAGATGTAATCAATATTGGCGGTTTTTAAAAAGCAGGTGCAAAAAGCAATTTGTTACAAAACCAAATTATTTTTATAAAATTATTATAGAACTCCTATAAGTTATAGAAATTATAAAAATTATTTTTATAAAAATGATGTGTGTGTGTGTGTGTGTGTGTGTGTGTGTGACACTAAAAAATAGTTATCTTTGGGTGGTGAAATTCTAGGTGTTTTAAGTTCCAGTTTCCTTTCTGTATTATCTGTTGGTGGTGTTTTACAAGGAGCATATATTGCTTCTATCATGAGGAGGCAAACTAAAAGTTATTCCAAGTTGTAAAAAGGAAGTCACAGATAACTTTTAATCAACTTCTCCGGCAAAAGCTTGACACGGTGCTTTGCTGGGGCCCTACGGAACCAAGTCCAGGGCAGAGGGAGCCTTGAAGGTTAGACAGTGGGACCAGGTAAAGGGTTCAGAGGGCTTCCAAGCAAGTCTCCCACACATCTGCCCTGACCTGAACTGGCCTGAGAGCCAATGGGGAAACGCCACGTTTCAGCAACACTTCCTCCCATGCCCTGGTTCTGAGGCTGCCATGAACTTGGCAGCACCCAGAGTATCCCAATCTTTACTCAGGGGAAAAATAGTTCTTATGTAATCACAAGAACCACACAAGAACGAAGGGAAATAGAAAACTTACCTGTATCTGTTTTCTAGAAATGCTACAGCAAATTACCACACCAAAAGCCTGGTGACTTGAAATGGAACTGTATCTCTCACATGTGGTTGGGAGGTCAGAAGTCCGAAATCGAGGTGCTGGCAGGACTGTGCTCCCCCTGAAGGCTCTCAGGGAGAACCTTCCTTGCCTCTTCCGGCTTCTGGTGGCTCCTGGTGCTCGGGGCAGCATTGCTTCCATCTCTGCCTCTGTCTTCACATCGCCCCCTTCTCAGTGTGTCTGTGTGTCCTTTTCTGTCTCTTATAAGGACACTCTCAGTGGATTCAGGGTCCACCCTAATCCTGTATGATCTCTTCTCAATCCTCACCTTATATCTGCAGAGACCCTATTTCCAATTTAGGTCACAGTCTGAAGTTTGGGGTGGGTGTGAATTTTGGGGGACATTGTTTGGCCCACTATAATATTGTAGACAATATTTGTTCAGGAAGCAACAACTCTGACGAGAATTTACCTTTCTAAAAAGGAGGTAGAAGGCCGGCAGGGGTTGCCAGGGGGCTCGGAATCGGCTCTACCGGGGCCCAGATAGCCCTGCCTCTGTCTTGTAGTTTGGCAATCAGCAAGCTGCCTTGGGGTTAAGATCGGATAGTTTCTGGAGTACAGGACAATAAAATTAGGAACTGGAGAAAAACAACAAGACAAAGAAACAGTTAAGCAGGAATTGGTTAATGATGTGAATTAGCACAGAGAACTTTACAGCTACTATCAAAAATGCAAATGTGCTTGAAGGAGAAGATCAAGAAAATGAGAGAATTCAGGTGCTAAACTAACCATCAATTCAGGAAATAAAAAACACATCAACTCTACTAAATAATGATCAAGGTCGTCAGCCTCAAAACTAGTTTCTGATAGCAAAGGAGCAGTAAGTCAGGCCTCTAGAAACTGGACTTATATTGAGTCCCGATTAGGGGATTCTTGGGTTTTCTACTTTCTGGATGATCAGTGACGTTCCCCACAACCCAACTTATGTGCTTCTTCCCTATCAGCAAATAGTGTGAAATTGCAGAGTGAAGATCAATGTGATACACTTTCCAAACATCGTCTGGCAGGTACATGTACTAACCAAAAAAGTAGGGAAGTCACATCATAAAGTCAGAGAGAGATGCTTTCATGTTCCCTTTCCTGCTGGAGATTGAATCCAGAGTAGAGTGTATTTTCTTTTCCAAAGCTATGTGGTGGTGCTTTTACGACTGAAAGCCTCATAGACAAGTGAGAACATGAGTTTGATAGTAATCAAACATAACTCCTCATTCACGGCCAAGACTTCCAGAGACATTGAAGGCAAGACGGGAACCTAGAAACCTGTCCAGTTCAAGTTCTCTCTGTGCAGGTAAGAGATCCGAGGTCCAGATATATAGGTATCCCTTCCAAAATGACTTGCTTGGGCCAAACTAGGATTAGAACCAGGAATCCCAAGCTCCCTTCATGATATGCTTTGAATATTCTCACCAGGCAGCATTCCTTAAACACCTAGACTGTCAGAGTAAAGTGCTACTCTACTTTGAATAAGCCACTCTTGGTTTGCATTAGTGTATCAAGTCACTGTGAGGGGCTAAAAGAGTATCTTCAGTCAAAAAGAGCTAGATACCAAGTAGGTGCTGAACAAGTGGTTTCTAAATGAATAGAATGCAGAATAAGACCAAGGAACAGTGGCTTCCCAGCTGTGCCCAAGACTGGTATCCACGCTCTCCTCTTGGTCTTGGGAGCACCACTAGGCCCCACCTTCCAGCTTTCCTTGCTTTTAAGCGTGGCCATGAGGCTGAGTTCTGGCCAATGGAATGTGAGTGGAAGTCATGGGTGCCACTTCCAGGCCTGGCCCCCAAATTTCCTCCCATGCTTGGTCTTCATTCTCTTTCTCCATCACCAGCTGAATGGAGAAGACGCTGAGGACCTGGAAGAAGACGGAGCCATAATAAGGATAGGGCCTGTGTCCTCAAATGACCTAAAAAAGTACAGACTCCCCTCATCCCAAACCCTTTCTTGATCAGCGAAATAAGAAAGAAGTAAACTTGCATTGGGCCAAGCCACCGAGATTTGGGGGTTATTTATTGTAGTGGTTAGCCGCTCTGATGAGGTCTGTGTGGGTGGTTAACCAGAACAGGCCAGAATAGTTTAGGGGCGAGGCACTTCGTTGTGACAGGACCAAGGCTGACGATGCTAATTCCCTTTGATCCCAACTGTGTATGCTGCAAACTTGCAGATTTCTCATTCGCTGCCGATCAGCCTCACTCTGTCCCCCTAGACCTCTCTTCCTAATTCCCTTTACATCCTCCGCAGTCCCCTTACACACACACACACACACACACACACACACATACACGTGCGCATGGTAACCTCAAACTCTGGAAGCTTAACCTGAAGGTAAGAATTCTAATTCACACTACAGAGACGGGATGGGTGGCAGCAAAGCTCCTTCGCTTGTGAGTTCCCTGGCATGGGCCTGGCCTTAAACAAATCGATTTCTCACAGGAGGAATCTTAGGTTCCCAAATCAGTGGCATGCACTTCACCCTGTGCACATCCTGCTGCCCTCAGAAGACTGGAAGATAGAACTCAAGGGGCGCCTGGGTGGCTCAGTCGTTAAGCGTCTGCCTTCGGCTCAGGTCATGATCCCAGGGTCCTGGGATCGAGCCCCGCATCGGGCTCCTTGCACGGTGGGGAGCCTGCTTCTCCCTCTCCGTCTGCTGTTCCCCCTGCTTGTGCGCTCTCTCTGACAAATAAATAAATTAAATCTTAAAAAAAAAAAAAAATAGAACTCAAAACTGTGCCCTAAATACGGGAGTGGTTATTTTTGTGTAGAAGATCAAAAAGGAAGAACATCATATGAGGGACAAACCAATATGTTATCTTCCCTGAAACTTTGCAGAGAAGGTTTTAGCAGGTTTGACACTTTCAAAAGCCATGGGAAGCACGCATTGATTGAAGAAAGGCATTCCCTCCTGCTGGAAGAGGAGGATGGGTAATGAAGAAACAAGCCAAACAGCCCAGAGGAGGTGGGGATTGCAGTGAAAAGTGGAGAGCTTGTGGGTTTGAAATCTGACCCTGCCATTTAGCAGCAGCATGTCATTGGGCATGGGGTGTCACATCCCTGGGTCTTACTGTCCTTATCTAGACAGTATAAAATGGAACTGTGACTTCATACCTCCTTCATAGAGTTGCTGTGAGGAGTAAATGATATGACACACGAGAAGGGCCCAGCACATAGTGGGGTTCAGCACATCGCAGCTTCCACTGTGAATGCTGTGTCTGAGCACATCAATGATGGTCCTCATCATCACAACATCCAAAACAGCTTCATAGGACACCTGGGTGGCTCAGCGAGCTAAGCGTCTGCCTTCAGCTCGGGTCATGGTCCCAGGGTCCTGGGATCGAGTCCTGTGTCATGCTCCTTGCTCGCAGGGAGCCTGCTTCTCCCTCTCCTCCCAGCTCAGTGCTCTCTCTCACAAATAAAATTAAAAACAAAACAACAGCTTCATAGTCAAACTTTCAGGAGGTTATAGACTAACAAGAGAACGAGGACAAACTCTTCCTCTCGATTAGGTATCAGTTGATTCATCATGACCAAGGCGGGTACTAGCCAGCAAACGAGGTTATTCATAAATCTATTTTGCAGAAGCCTTTGGCAAAATGTCTCAACAATTGCAGGGTCATTTAAGTCCTAGTGATTATGCCTGTTTTGAAACTAGCTATGCTGAATTCTTCCTCCTAGATAAAATGACTTCTATCTTAATTCATGTCTTGGACTTTTAATAGGCTATTTTGCTTAATCTTGGAATTTCTACTACAAATTTAAATTTCCAGTGGCTAACATTAGCAGAAACTTTCAAAAGAAGGATGCCAAAGTTCTAACCTGTTTTTTTCTTTGCTGATTCTGGATAGATACTTACAAGAAATTGCCACAGAACAAAGCACTGGTGCTCACTTCACACCAGCTGTTGATGGCTATGTTTTCACGGTGCCTATCTTTCGTGCCAAGTTACAATCTTACATTTTAAATTGGTGTAAACTAGATTATTGTGTCTCAGGATCAGAATGTACTACTGCAATGTTGCTTCGTAGTTATAAATTATTCATTGCCTATCTCACTAACCGTACAGCACAACTGTAGTCCCCTTCTGACACAGGATGTGGTAGTTATCTAGGCTGTGTAACAAGTTACCCCAAGACTTAGTGGCTTGAAAGAACATTTATTTTCTTTAAAGATTTTATTTATTTATTTGAGAGAGAGTGAAAGCAAGAGAGATTATGGAGGGAGATGGAGAAGCAGACTCATCACTGAGTGGAGAGCCCGATGCGGGACTTGATCCCAGGACCCCGGGATCATGACCTGAGCCGAAGGCAGATGCTTAACCGCCTGAGCCACCCAGGTGCCCCTTGAAAGAACATTTATTATCTTCAAGTCCTTTCTGGGTCAGGTATCCATGTGCCACTTAATTTCGTCCTGTGGTTTGAGGGTCTTTCACAAGGTACAATGGAGGCAGCAGAGAGGGCTACAGAACATCTCAGAACATCTGCAAAGCTCCCTCAAGTGGCTGTTGGCAGGCCTCAGGTTCTCACTGGCTATTGGCTGAAGACTCTTGTGTCTTGCCACTTGAGCTTCCACATAGGGTTACTCACAACATGGCAGCTCTCTCCAAGAAGGAGAGTTAGAGATGGAGAGAGCAGGTAAGTGCTATGGTCTGATTTTTTGTGTGTCCCCCAAATTGAAATCTAACCCCCAAAATGATGTTATTAGGAGGCAGGGCCTCTGGGAGGTGGTTAGGTCAGGAGGGTGGAACTATGATGAAAGAGATTAGTGCCCTTATAAAAGCCACTGAGCAAGTCCCTTGTCCCTTCCACCATGTGAGGATACAACAAGAAGTTAGCAGTCTGCAACCTGGAAGAGGGTTCTCACCAAAACCCGCCCATGCTGCCACCTTGATCTTGGATTTTCAGCCTCCAGAACAATAGATTTCTGCTGTTTATGAGCCGCCCAGGCCTATGGTATTTTGTTATAGCTGCCAGAACAGACTAAGCAAGCAAGAAAGAAGCCACTGAGTCCTTTTATAACCTAACCTCGAGGATGACATCCCATCACTTTTGCTATGTTCTATTTGTTAGAAGTAAATCACTAGGTTTGGCCCACACTCAGGGGGTGGGAAGCACTGGGAATCATCCTAGAACCTGCCTACCTCACAGGAATACCACTGAAGGCAGTGTTTTGTAAACTAATCCTGGTGAAGGACCAGCTTGCTTTTTTTCCCAATCTGTTGTAGGTCAGTACTTTTGTAAAATAAAAATTCATTTCTAAAAACATAACAATGGAATAAAAAAGCAAACCCACTGATCATGTGTTGGATGTCACACAATGTCAAATTGCTGTAAAAATTTCTGAACACTCTCAATTCTATTACCTACCTCATTTGAACCAGAAACAGTTTGTGGGTTGGCACCAGTCTTGGACCATCCTTTGAGTAGCACTGACTTAAGGACTTTAACAAATGTAGGTGACTTTTCAAGGCTTTTACAAGACAATGGTTTGCACTTTTCACCTGGCTATTCCTGGAGGGAGGGCTTTTAGAAATTTTTAAACACCTAAGTAGAAGTCATTCTTTCTAATTGCACCACTCTCTGCAAACCTAAAATTGGGACCTCTTGTGATTAAAGTCAAGAGTGTGTGGGATTGATTCTGAGTCTCCTGTTTAAGATTTTACTGCAGAGTCCTTTATGTGCTCTCCTCTTCACCAATCTGTAAGCAAGAATTAAGACACTTTTGAATGAAGCAGTGTGACAACTATGACTGTCTAAGCACATTTTTAAAGATGAGGGGTCAACCCCCTTCTCAATTAATGTTACAAAGGAAGTTTGAATGTCCTTCCTGATGCTAGTCTATTATTCAGATCCCTCAAAACACTCCTCAAGTCTAAATTCCTCAATTCAACTGAAAAAAATATATTTTGAGCACCAACTCTGTGTGCAAGATTCTGGAAGATATGACCTTGAAGAAAGCACCATCTCTGTTCTCATTTGGTTTATAACACTCCCTTTAGGGTAATGTACATCTCAATATTTTGGCATGTGAGTACATTCTTTCTCTTGTTTCTGAGTATGTCAAACATCTCTATCTAATCTCTCAGCGTCAGGCAATTTAGTATGTGCTTGGTAAAAACCTGAGTTCAGTGGACATGAACCGAACCCAGAACCTGAATCCCCTGTCCAGGGACTAAGTGCTGTGAACAAGGCTTTGGTCCCAAACCTCACTAATCTGGCGAGCATCTCTCTTCTAGCCTCTTTGTCACCCCCCTAACCCATTCTTCAGGGCTTAAAGCAGAAGCAACTTTAAGAAGCCTGCTTCTGCCCCCCTGGCTCTCAGTGGGAAAAATGAAATCTCATGTGAACTTTTCACACTAGGCCCAGAAGAGAGAACCAGGTAGAGAAAGGGACCTTTAAAAACAAGTCTTTCTTGCTCAACTCCTTACACAACTGCTAACCCTCAGTTGGTCATCTCCTCCTTCTCCCTCCCCGATCTGAGGAAGGGAGTGAGAGTTATAGTAAAAGCTACATTTGCAAGGCCCAGTACTGAGTACCATGTAGGCACAGAAGTGAGCCAAACAGGTTTCCCCCCGCCCTCAAGAATTTACAATGGGCAAATGAAACCAATCCTCAACTACAAAACAAAGTGGAATGTGCCAAGTGTTGTAATGTTGGCATATGGAGAAAGCACTGTGGGAGAACAGATCGGGGAAGAGAATAATTCCAAATGGCGAAAACTCAGAGGATATATCTTTGGGGTTAAGCCTTGGAGGATGGTAACATAAATAATGGGTAACATTCAAAAAACACTTCCTATACCAAGTGCTGTGGTTGGTGGTTTAGATGCATCTCATTTGCGGTTCACAACAGGTCTGCTGGGGATGTGCTATTATCAGTCCCACTTTACAGTGAGGAAACTGAGGCACAGACAGAGTAATTTGTCCAAGGTCCAGGGTAGTAATAGGTGGAGTGGAGGATCTGAACTCAAACAGGGTAATTCTAGAGCTGGTGCTCTTAACGCTTACTTAACAAGCAAAGGAGACCAGAAGGGAAGGCCTGGCAGTGTGCAGGGAGTGTCCAGGGAACAGTGAGGGGTTGTGATGTTGGAGCACAGGACCTGGAGGGCTGAGGTGTGGGGTGTGTGTGAGGAGGAACAAGGGTTTAGGTGGAGTGTTGTTTGATCTCAACGGCAGCTGTGGAATCTACATGTCAAACTCTGGGTTTTACATGGAATATTTCATCTGACTTAACCACATCCCTATTGGACAGGCACTATTATCCCCATTTTACAGATAAGAGAACTGAGGTACAGAGAAGTTAAGTAACTTACTCAAGGTCATACGACTGGCTGATCGTGGGGCTGGGATATGAAATCAAGGGTCGGACTCCCGAACTCACTGTGCCAGCCAGTGTTCTCACTTGGTGGTAGCCCTTTGCATGCTGCCCAGTGCTTCTACTTTTCCCCCAGTCTACACATCCTGTCCCTTCCCACCCACCTTTACTCCTGACTCCACCCCGCACATTCAGCTACAGTCGCCCAGCCCACGAGCACTGAATCGGGACCACCTTGGGCCCAGAACAACCCCCTGCTCCCAGAAAGCTTTGCGTTTCCCCCGAATAAAGAGCTTTTGAGCCGGGGAGCCCCGCCTCCTGCGGGCTCCTCCCACGGCCGCGAGCCCGGGGCGGCCGTGGGCGTGTCCCCGGCGGCGGCGCCCGCGGCTCGGGGCGGGGCCTAGCTGGGGGGCGGGGCCTGGTCAGGCGCTGGGCTGCGGGGTGGCCAGGCGGGCTGACTCTCCTTGCAGGTGGCTCCTCTTCCGCCTCTCCTGAACGCCCCCCAGGCGCCGTGCCGGCTGCCGTGGGAGCGCCTTTGTGTCCGGCCCCGAGAGCCCGCGACGGCCGCTGCGCGCCCGGGTCCATTGTTTCGCTTCTCTGTCTCTTCCGGGCAGGTGCCCGCGGCGCGCGGGGCCCGCACGTGCCAAAGCGGCGGCAGGAGGGCAGGGACCCGCGGGCGCAGGCAGGGGCGTCCCGGGCGCGCGGCGCGAGATGAAGTACCTGAAGCCTTGGTGGTCGGACGGCGGCGGCCTCCTGCACCTCACCATCCTGCTGAGCTTGGCGGGGCTCCGCCTGGACGTGGACCTGGACCTCTACCTGCTGCTCCCGCCGCCCACCCTGCTCTGGGATGAGCCCCTGCTCGCTGGCGGCCCGACGAGCTCCGCCTACGCGCTCAGCCCCTTCCCGGCCTCGGGAGGGTGGGGGCGCGCGGACCAGCTGCACCCCAAAGGCCGCGAGCCGGACCCCGAGGCGGAGCCCGAGGGCCGGCTGCTTCGGGAGGTTCGCGCGCTGGGGGTCCCCTTCATTCCCCGCACCCGAGTGGATGCGTGGCTCGTGCACAGCGTAGCGGCCGGGGAAGCCGACGGGGCCCACGGGCTGCTCGGCGCCGCCGCCGCCGCCGCCGCCGCCTCCGCCGGAGGAGTCGGCGCCAGTGTAGACGACAGCAGCCAGGCTGCGCCGGGGGATGGCGGGGACCCCCGAGCGGCTGCAAGTAGCCCCTTGGCCGCCGGGGAAGAGGAGAAGGCACCGGCAGAACCGACGGCTCAGGTGCTGGACGCCGGCGGCCGCGCGAACCAGGTAACAGGAGCGCGGGGACGCGAGCGCTGTGCTGGAGGAGCTGGCCAGGAGCCCTGCAGGCTTGGGACCGACCCAGGGACGGAGCATACCCGCTCTGCTTCCACCCTCGGCCCCTGGTGGTTGCAGTTTCGGGACCACGCTTGCCTCCCCTTTTTGTGAATCTAAACGGAAGCTGTTAGTGCGGTCGCTATGGCTTTTAGGTGTTTGAGAAAGAAGTAGGTGAGATCATCCGTGGGGTTGTAGAGGATACCTTTACTGTGTTTGATGGCGGTCAAGAGTAGTTCGGGGCTGCTGAGGGGAGAAGGGATGCTGGTAGTTTTCTTGCCTACGGTCTTCGTTCTGTACCTCGTGTACATAGAGATGTCTTTTTCTGGAACCAGAGGATCCAAAAGAGGCCTTGGCCACAGGGAGGACGCGTTTCTCTTAACCCGTGCTCCCCGGTCTAACGTGATGGCCCCTGCCAGATTTTAACCCAGTTGCAGTTCGTTTTTGCTACTTACCCTGGATTAAGGAGCCGTGGCCAGTGTTCAGTTCCAGGCCAGTTGGCAGACGGTCCCGCTGTGACCTAACCAGCCCTGGCGCCTAACGACCCTCCTCCCTCTGGACCATGTGTAACTTTTTTTGTTTGTTTTTTAAGATTTTATTTATTTGAGAGAGAGAGAGAAAGCAGGAGCGGGAAGGAGGGGGAGAGGGAGAGAGACAAGCAGAGGCCCCGCTGAGCAGGGAGCCCCACCCAGCCGGATCCCAGGACCCCAAGACCATGACCTGAGCCGAAGTCAGTCATTTAACCGACTGTGTTAACTCCAGGCGCCCCATGTGTAACTTCTTATGAGCATAAAGAAAGCAGGTACCCTGACAGTCACCTAGTGACTTAACAAGTGCCCTCTGGTTTATGGTTTCAGATCCTTCGGTTTAACATCCTTTTGAAGCAAAGTTCACTAAGATTGACTGATAGAGTATCTGTGTGGTGCTCCCGCTGGCTCTTGGAGTCTAAAGACACTTATTACCAATTTTTACAAAACTGCTTTACCCAGAGTTCCTTCAAAGGGACCTTTTTAATATCTCTGGGCCCAAACCGTAGTATTAGCAGTCGGTATCCATCAACAGGTGTTCCTTGGATGTTTTTGTGGGGTGCAATCTTATGCAAAATGGGAACTGGGGCTAGACAGGTTTGTTTGCTGCTCTTCAGAATTGCCCTGTTTGTGTAGGCAGTTGCCAGACGAGCTTCTCCACCCTCTCCCAGAGGGGTCATTGTGCCGAAGTGCCTGTGATTCACTGTTATGCAGATCGGATCCCTTCCTCTTCCTGAGGCCGGAACTACTGGGGTGGGGGTTACCGAGAGTCTCGGTGGGCTTCTGTCCAAAACAAAAAGTGGAAGGTT
This sequence comes from Halichoerus grypus, assembly GCF_964656455.1. NCBI lineage: Eukaryota > Metazoa > Chordata > Mammalia > Carnivora > Phocidae > Halichoerus > Halichoerus grypus. Next base: position 57,909,041 of record NC_135723.1, read on the forward strand.
CTTCTCCCTCACTCAGCCAGTCCCGACCTTCACCTGAATCCTCTGCTTCCTAAGGAGTGGTGCGTGCTGCGCTACAACCTTTTCAGATCCTGGAACCGGGTGTGTGTGTGTGTGTGTGTGTGTGTGTAACCCAATGCACCGTGCTATGGCAGATGGCACCCTCCCCTCCTCCGCTGGATGCCACCCACCTTGCAAAGCATACCAGGGCCTGGAGGGAGGTGTAGCTGTTCGCTCTGGGAGCACTTCCTTCCCCTTCTCGGCATTACCTATTTGGACTGGCAAACCTGCTTTGGGGGAAGCTCTGGGGGCCAAGGACCGGCCACACCTCCCATGGAGGGTTGAGCCCTGCTTTCCTAGGGGGGAGGATGAAGTTCATACGGGGCCAATCTCGTGGTGTAGCCTCCCCCCCGGCATGTGTGGGCCTGCTGGACCGTGCTAGCTGCTGGGCTGCCCTGGGTAGTTTCGTTCCGGCGATGATCCGCTGTGGAACACCTTACAGTATTCACAGCCAGTTCACCTTTGTTGGTAACACCTTTTAAAAAACAGAAACAAAAAAGCATAAGGAGCTTCTATCTGGTTGTAAGTTTGTATGTATTTGGTAATACCTTTTTTTTTTTTAACATCAACTTGAGAGGTAGGCAGGTGGGGCATCCTTCTATCCAATTTGTACTAAAGGAAAATAGAGGCCCAGCGAGGTTAGGGCACTTGGCTAAAGCCACACAGTGAATTGGTGCCAGAAGTGCAACCAGACAGAACCTGAGCTTCCTGACTCCCGTGCTAGCACGTTGAGCACCCGTGCTGTGCCCAGGTTCTCCGACCCAGCGTGTGGCTGCTGTGGGCTGGTGCCCCCACCCCCACTCCTGACCTCAGCACCACTGCTCTCCAATGCTCGATTGACTTTTAAAAGCAGATTGTACCATCCGTAATACCGAGCTTACAATCTGAAACGTTGACTCGGTGGGGAAAACGGCACTGGGGTTTGCAGTCCGCAGACCTGGGTTTAGGGCCATCGCTTACTAATGTCAGGTAGGAGACTGCTGCTTATTCTACGGTTTGTGCGAATTAAATGGGAAAAGCCTGCGTGAAGTGCCAGCCCAGTGCCTGGAATGTAATTGCTGTTCCTTCGCCTCTGTTCTCAAGCCACCCTTCTTGACCTGCCCCCACTCCCTCCATTCACTTTTGTCTTGTTTATGAGTCTGCCCCGGTTGTTTGCTCGCTAAGGGGGTGTGGTGTGTTGCGGCCAGACCGCCTGGTTTTGAATCCCAGCTCTGCTGCTTACAGCTCTGTGACCTTGGGCTAGTTTCTTCACCTGTCTCTGCTTCAGTTTCCTCACCTGCACAATGGGAATCGTCAAGGTGCCCCCCACATAGGGTTGAGAATTCATTCATTCCACGTCAGAGGCTTAGAAATATGCCGGTCACGTCTCGAAGCACTTAATAAAAGTTAGCTGCTGTTAACTTCGAAAAGAGGGAGTGCTTTGTCCTACAGGAACATCAGAGGTTTGTGGTGTTTGTTTTTAAATAGATAATTCCGGTGGCTTATATTTGAGTTGTAGGAGATTCTGGTTGTAGAGGATAATTTTCCATAATTTTCGTACATTTGCAAAAATGTCTTCGAGTGGGGGATTTTCCAGGTATCAAAAGAGGTACTGCTTTGGTTTCACTTCTTAGTGGGGCCAATCATTATCTGAAAACAGAATCCGGAATTCCCCAGGGCAGACCTGCTTCCCTTGAAAACCACAGCCATTCACTCACAACCGATGGCGCGTGTGTTTTCAGAGTAAGGCACAGGTTAAAGGAGGACTTGAACAGTTTTTGCAGATTTGACTGTGTGAGCATATTTGAAGGCGGGTGACTGCCTATAGCCAACACCAGTATTTTGGAGCACTGTCTCCACTTTGAAGCTGAGAGGCTTGTAGTCATCTTGATAATGGTTTCAAGCCCCAGAACCAGGACCCGGCGATGGGTGAGGGGTCCTGCGGGACCTCGTGGGATGGACCAGGTTTCTTCAGGTCACAGCAAGAATCTGATACAATCAGGACTCGCTTCTAAGAGTAAAGCAAGAGGAAGAAGCTCCTTGATTGTTAAAGTAAAATTTGTTTTTCATTTCAAAAGCAAAGTTAATCCCCGGTGCCTGGGCAATTGGAGGTAGGTGAAATTTCAAACACTTGCTTGTTTTTAACTTACAACTGTGATACAGAGATAGTCTTAGACATTCGTACAACTCAGTAGAACGAAGTTTCAGAGGAGGCTCTTTGCTTACTTAAGGACTTGATAAAAATTCACCTGAGGTCTTATGGGGAAAGATGGCATGCATCACTTACTAGTGTCCTAGGGCAGCAGTAATAAAATGCCACCAACTGGGTGGCTTGAACAGCAGAAATTTGCTGTCTCCCAGTTCTGGAGGTGAAAAGTTGGGAATCAAGGCTTGGTTCCTTCTGAGGCTGAGAGGGAGGCTGTTCCAGGCCTCTCCTAACTTCTGGTAGCTTGCTGGCAATCTTTGGTGACCCTTGGTCCTTCCCTCACTCCCTCCCATTTTAGCTTTAAGGAATCTCCACACCCAACCTGGGGCTTGAACTCACAGCCCCAAGATCAAGAGGCGACCCTTGGTTTCCTCTGAGTCACCCCAGTCTCTGCCTTCATCTTCACAAGACATTCTCCCTGTGTGCTCATTTGTATCCAAATTTCCCCCTTTATAAGGACACCAGTCATACTGGATTAGGGCTCACCCTGCTCATCTTAATTACATCTGCAGTGACCCAGTTTCCAAATAAAATCACATTCTTAGGTACTGAGGGTTATGGCTTCAACATGTGGATTTCGGGGGACACAAGTCCTCATGCCCCTTTTCCTGGCAACTCATGCCCCTCTTTAGCTTGCTTAGCAAGTAGGCTGCAACAATTTCTGGAAGCAGCTGGTCTAAGTGTAGGATCATTTGCTGCAGGATTTGGTGTATGTTTGTGAGCAAACCTGGGTTGGTTGGTTGGTTGGTTGGTTGGTTTTTTGCTGACTTTGTGTGCAGCTAACCCCAAGGAACCTTACTTCCAACTTTTTCCAGTCAGTCCTTCACCTCAGTTTGTGGTTTACAGAAATCTCCCCTCTGCACTGTCCTTTGTATCATTTGGCTGCTCTCCATTTTCCCCTGCTTCTCCGCTCAAAAGTCAGAGTGCAGGGCCCAGGCCCCAACTCCAGGGCAGGCCGGGCTAGTGGTCAAGTGTGCTTGGCGCTGGGGTCAGACCAGCTGGGGTAGCTGCAGATCTCCACTCCACTGCTGACTGGTCGTATGATCTGGGGCACACTTCTTAACCTGTCTGTGCCGTGGTTCCCTTATCTGTAAAATGGGATGGTAAGAGTACCTTAACGGAGTCGTCGTGAGGATGAAAGGCGATCATACAGGTTAGCAGGTTGGTACATAGTAAGCCCTCAGTAATGTCAGCGACTGCTCTTAATTCAGCTGGGGCTGTAATGCCCCTTCCTTGATTTATTCCTGTTCATTCTCTTGCCAGGCACAGGTTTCCAAAGCTCACGTTCGTCTCTTCACTTTCATCTGGGGAGCCCCCACCAGCTCATTACCTACCTACCAATTCGACATTTTGTCATTCGAGGCTCCGCATTTGGCTAGTGTGACCTAACTCCCCAACTGCCCTCGCTGAGCTCATCCCCCACTACCCGTGGCCTACTTTCCACCTCAGACTTTCTCCCTTCCTTTTCCCCACACAGGCCCATGCTTTCCCGCGCCTAACTCTCTGCTACCTGTGCTCAGAATGTCATCCTTTCTTTCCTTCCGCGTCTTTTACTGTTAAATTCTCAGACTCATCTCAACTATCATCACCTCATCTACAAGCATTTCCCGTTCTTTCCTTCGAGTCCTGTCAAGCCCTGTCACACTATGTACTATTTCATCTATGGGCCTTGGCATGCTCTACGTGGAACCGCAGTGTCTTGAGCATGGGAACTGGGTCTTCATTTTAACCTGGAGGGTAGCAGCAGAGACAGGGTTAAGAGCAGACGCCCGCCCAGCTAGCCTCTGCTGAGCACTCCTCATCTGTCCCCCCGTCGGCCTTGCAGAACTTCCAGGATCCCGTGAGCTTGAGTGTGTCTTGGGTCATTCAAGGTAGAGTCCCAACTAGGAAGTAGGTCAGATCTGAAATCCTGATAGGCCGTCTGAGCATTTGATGCCAGTTTGAGTGGATGGGGGCCATGGAAAGCTTTCAGGTTGGCATTGTAATGAATCAGGTGGTGAAACTTAGAATTGCCTAAAGTTATATAGCAAGTTAGTGACCTTACCCAGACTAGAACAAGCCTCCCACCCACTACAAAACTGCAAACTTGTGAAGACACAGTTCTCCCATTTGTGGCAGCCTTTTGATACGAAAAAGTTATTCTCAGAATCTAGTTGTTAAAGATCTGGGTGAATATTCAAACATGCTTCTGGGCAGCCGAAGCTGGCCGCGGCTCAGGCACCCCCCTGGGTCGGTTCTGGTTCAGTTGCCGGTGGTGGTTGGCAGAGTCTGGACGGCAGCAGAGGCCAGGCACGGCCTTTTGAGGTTGGAGAGAACTGGGTTCCCATCGGCATCAGAGAACAGAACCAGTATGATCAGTATGCGTGTGTATACGTACGTGTGCGTGCCTCTGTCTATTTCAGAGATGTATTTCAACTGGCGCATGTGATCATGGAGGCTGGCAGGTCCCAACTGTAGGGGAGCTGGAAACTCTGGACGGGCCCTGATGCCACAGGCTTGAGGCAGAATTTCTTCCTCGGTGAAACCTCTGTTTTGCTCTTAAGGTCCTTCCACTGGTTGGATGGGGCTCACTCAGATTACCAAGACCGTCTCTTCCTGAAAGTCACTTGGTTGGGAACTTGGTTGACTAGCTGTTGACCCCACGTCCCGAATACCATCCTGGCAGCGACACCTGGGTGAGTGTTTAATTGCACAACCAAGAGCAGCAACCTAGCCACTTTGACACACGGAACCAACCCTCACACCGCCCCAGCTCCGCCTCTTCCAGGCAGCCTCTGTGAGCCTTGGTTTCCGAATTGTAGAAGGAGAGTATTAACCTGTTTCTGGGAGAGTTCTTAGGAGGATTACATCACACCGTCTGTCAGAGGGCTGGGACAGGTCCCGGCATGTTACTAGACGTGTAACAGAATTCGCTCTGATTGCCCCGGAGCTGGGGGTCGACTCTCCAGGGACCCACTGTCCTCTGGAGGACAGTTTCAGACTGCTAGGTCATGCTGGGACCTGCTTTGGTGTAGGAGGAGGAACCCTTCTCTCCATGAGGGGGAAATCATGCTGGAAATGGTTGAGTGCATTGGGGATGTCCCATGCTGAGAAGATCAGACTGAGGGAAGAACACGATGGGCAACTCAAATATTTGAAGAGCTGTTATGTAAGGGAGGCCTTGAAATTGTTGAGGAGGCAGACGCTGAACCTCTGAAGGCTCATCTAAAGGAAGAACCTTTTTTTTTTTTTTTTTTTTAAGGTAGGCTCTACACCTAGGCTGGGGCTTGAACTCACAACCCTGAGATTAAGAGTTGCATGCTCTAAGGACTGAGCCAGTGAGGCGCCCCTTTCATAGCCTTTCTTAAGAGCTGAGTTTCTCCGGGCGCCTGGGTGGCTCAGCCGGTTAAGCGTCTGCCTTCGGCTCAGGTCATGATCTCAGGGGGCCGGGGATTGAGCCCCGCATTGGGCTCCCTGCTTAGCGGAAAGTCTGCTTCTCCCTCTGCCTGCCACTCCCACCCCGCCCCCACCGCTTGTGCTCTCTTGCTCGCTCTTTCTCTCTCAAAAAAATTAAATCTTAAAAAAAATAAAAGAGCTGAGTTTCTGCAAGGGTGATCCAGTGAGTGCATCGGTTACTAACTTGCCTGTTAAAATGCAGATTTGGGGGCCCACCCCAGACGGGCTGAACTAGGGCCTCTCAGGTGGGACTGGGAGTCTGCAGTTTACCTGACCTCCCGGTGATCCTTGCACCAGTCCAAGCCTGCCCTCAGCCATAGTGCTCCTCTCCCGGGGCCCCCAGTATCCCACAACCCCTGCATGGAAGGGGGGCCTGCCTGGCTGAAAGCCTGCCCTTCTGTGAATTTAAGGCCCAGAACAGCTAAAGGCCTGGGCAGCAGGGCCAGAGCTAGTGGTCTGGTTTACCAGGTGTTTCCGAGCTGAAGCCACATCTGTCTAGTTCCCTGCTGGAGCATGGGGAACTGGCTTGCCAAGAAACTAATAATGAGTGCAGAACTTCAACAGTCGGGTTAGGCGTGCTGACTCCACACACAGATGAAAGTCCATGTAGAACTTCTGACTCTCCCAAAACTTAACCACTAATAGCCTGCTGGTAACTGGAAGAGTCGATGGCACGTACCCTGTAGGCTACATGCGCTACATTCTGTGTCCTCGCAGTAAAGGAAGCTTGAGGAAATACATTACAGTACAGGACCGTAGGAAATCCACGTGTAAGCGGACTTGGCGCAGTTCAAACCTGTGTTCAAGGGTCAATGGTAGCTTTGCACAGAAAGGCAGTTCAAAGCTCTTGCTTAAGTTCTAAAACAGGCAAAGCCAAGGTAGAAATAATCAGAATAGGAGAGAACTTTCTAGGCAGGTAAAAATGTTCTGTGTCAAGTAGAGATGTGAGCTAAGTGGGCGCCTCCATTGATCAAAATTGTACAGCTAAGGGGGCGCCTGAGTGGCTCAGTCGGTTAAGCGGCTGCCTTCGGCTCAGGTCATGATCCCAGGGTCCTGGGATCGAGCCCCGCATCGGGCTCCCTGCTCAGCGGGAAGCCTGCTTCTCCCTCTCCCACTCCCCCTGCTTGTGTTCCCTCTCTCGCTGTGTCTCTCTCTGTCAGATAAATAAATAAAATCTTTATTAAAAAAGAAAAATTGTACAGCTAAGGTTTGTGCATTCCTGCCTGTGTAAATCCCGCCTAAAAACCGTGATGGAATGGTTCTGCGGGGGCCCCCGGGTGTTGGTTATTGATGATAGAAGCACGGCGGCAAGCTGATAGTGGCCGAAGCTGGGTGATGGATACCCGGAGGGTTTACTAGAGTTTGTTTTCTGCTTATTTTATGTGTTTGAAATGTTCGATAGTAAAGAAAATACAAAAACGTCATGCGTTTGGAGGCCCACTTGGCCTGCCTTGCCTGTCGGGGTAAGCCAGCATAAAATAAATGAATCGTAACTGCATTTCTACTGCCCACCTCCCCGCTCCCCCAGCCCCTCAGCCCGCACGGAGGGGCCACTGGGCGTGAGAAACAGCGCCTTTTAAAGTGAGAGCCTGTGAGTTGGCGCTCATGCCCTGCGGCAGAGGTGTGGAGGCTCCTATTTAGAGACACCCCTTATTTCTAAACCTGACTTCTAGTGGGCAGTCACATCGAGTGACTTGGTGTTAGCCCTGTGGAGCATTCCTGCCAACTGTCCAGCTGCCTCCCTCCCGCCTCCAGGGGCTTCATACAGGAGGTTAGACTACAGCGCATGTTGTGACGGAAAATTCTCCAGCGTCTGTTCCAAGTGGAGAGAATGGGGCCTCGGGAAATGGGACCTCCAGGCGCTGTTGTCTAGCTTGAACAGTCGCAGTTCATGGCCGGGCTTGGTCTGTCCATAACAGCCCCCACCCTACCCCCTTATTTTGAAACAAATCCCAAACATCGTTTCTTGTGATTCCCGTGCCAGTTCTTTGCAGGGACTTAGCAAAGAGAAGAGAAAAGCCCAGCTGTGTCCTGGTCTTACTCTCCCCATTACCTTCGTTGACTCAGAAAAACTTCTGTAAGGATTTCCATATATATCCCTAAAAGAGAAAGACTCTTCTAATAGAGGATAACCATTAACACCCCTAAAAAAGAATCAACTATAATTCTTCAATGTCACCAGATTTCCAGTCGGTATTCAAGTTCCCCCGAACGCTCCGGGAGTAGTCTTCCCACGGTTGGTCTGTTGGACTCACGGCACAGACAAGATCCACACCCGGCCGGCAGCCAGCTGTGTGTGCGGGGAAAGTGATGCTCATGCCGCCAGGGGCGTCATTTCCTCCAGTGGGGTCAGCCCGTCCCAGCGCGGGGCCAGTGGTGGTGCAGGCGGGGTCCTGGCCGGAGGCAGAATCTCCCCCTCGATGGCTCCCGTGAAGGGACTTCATGAATGACTTCTTACAGGAGCAGATGGGGGTGTTAGAGCGCCCAGAGACCCCCCCACCGGGCGGGGTGAGGGAAGGCTTGAACGTGTTACCAGAGCCCAGTGAGGAGGGTGAGGAGGGTGCAGTCATGGCAGATCAAGGGGGAGAGATGCTCCGGTCTCCGGCCTCTGCCTCCCGCTGGTGAGCCCGGCTGGAAGCCAGCCTGCTCGGAGCCCCAGAGCTTGGCAGGGGACAGCTTCTGCGGGCACACCGGCTGCAGAGGTCTGCAGCCAAATCCTGCTTCTGTCGCTTCAAAGCTATGTGACCTAGGCCAAGTTGCTTAACCTCTCTGGGCCTCTGCTTCCTCCTCTGTCACAGAAGGTAACAACAGTACCTATCTTACAGGGATGCTGAGCAGCTTAAATGAGATCATGTATGCGGTGCCTGGCCCACAGCGAGTGCTCAATAAATGGGAGCTATAATTATTATAAACTGCTATTAAAAACCACCCGGGCCAAATAGGACACAGCCTCTCTTTATCTGGCTCCTCGTTTCTCTCTAGACCTGATGACTCCAGCTTGCCTCCAGCCTAGAGACAGGCCTCACAATTCTTTGGCCTTTACCCCTCTCCCTCTGATGTCATGCTTCTCGTAGGCAACACATTGTTCTTTGTCTTTGAAGGTTCATCCAGCCCTAAAGGTCAAAGCAGGTCTCAGTCTTGTTCCTCCCCCAGAAGCATAAACGAAAGGCCCAGTTAAGCCAGCTGGGACTGTTCACAAAGACTTTTTTCAGGGTCAAGCTCTGCATCACACTATTCAGGTCCCAACACATTATAGTAAGTACAGACTTGGAAATCATGTTGCCAGTTATCAGGAGCTTCAGAGAGTCAGCAGAAAGAGAAAAGCCCAGCTTTGCTCCTCTCGTCCCCTTCCCACCACCTCCACTGACTCAGAAAACTTGTGTGCAAGGTTCTGCTCCTTAACATTGGTGGCAGAGGTGAATAACAGCTGGAGGACAGCTTTTCGTAAGTTTCCAGCCCCTCAGAGAAAAGATCCAAATAATTGTAATTTTAGATAGGATAGGATAAGTGTCAGAAGAGAAAATCCAGAAGCCATTGTATTTGAGAGACAGGAGGACCAAGTTTTAGCTGAGGGGCCCAAAATGGCATGGTTCTGGACCCGTGCAGAGGAAGAGATGAGTCGCCTCCCAGCCGAGAGGGCTGTGGTGGGGAGGACATTTCTAGCAGGTGCCAGTTCAGTCCAAGTGACTGGATTTTTAGCTGTGATTCTTCAGGGCGGCAACTCACAAGTTTACGATGGCTTCCTATGGTAAGCATGGAGACTTTTTTTTTGAGTCTCAACCCCACAAAAGTAAAAATCACCTACACACAAATAAAAAGTAACTTAATGACGGGTTTGGCTGACCCATTCTTTAAATTAAGAGCATGGCCCATAAATCTCCAGTATATACAACAGTACTTGTAAGGCACATATACTCCGTATCTCAGCTCCATGTCACCGAGTGGAGAAGAACCGGAGGAGACCCGAGCAAAGATGAGAAGTCCTGGTACCAGGGCTTGGATCGCTTTCTCTTGACATTCTGATGGAGTGGCCAGCAGTTAGTCATTAATTGCAACTCTTCAGAATCACAGAGTAGAAAGGAGTAGTAATTAGGATAACATCTTAAATGTATAAAGTGCTTTTTCTCAACTAATTCCTTAAAATGTGAATTAGAAAATATCCTTTCACTTCAACAGACAAGGAAACGGAGGGTCAGAGTGGCCCGAGGTCGTACAGCTGGTCGGAGTAGGACGGGCCTTTTTACTCAGCCATTTTTGGATCTGAGCCCTCCATAGGGCTTTTTTCTTTTTTTTTAAGATTTTATTTATTTTGAGAGAGAGCGAGCACATGGGGGTTGGGGGTGTGGGGAGGGGAAGAGGCAGAGGGAGAGAAAGAATCTCAAGCTGACTCCATGCTGAGCACGGAGCCGCACCCGATCTTGCAGCCCTGAGATCATGACCTGAGCCGAAATCAAGAGTCAGACTCTTAACGGACTGAGCCACCCAGGTGCCCCTCCATAGGGCTTTCGAGGCTGGGCAAATTAATACCACAAATACGATATGCCTTTTTGTACTTGCTAAACAGAAATGTTATAATATCATCCTCTACCCCTCCCTGCCTTGAGATCCGGTCTCCTTTCTTCCCACCAAGATAAAATTATGAACTGTGATGTCACAAATCGGGTTCCCTGGGAGGGGAACTCTGAGATCACGTTAGGTGTGCGGGATGATTCTAAGGGAGCAACCATGGGCACTACGTCTAGGGAAGGGAGGAAAGAAATCAGGATCCGACCGAAGCAGAAGTCAAGCTTGATGGGGGCTAAGGAAACCAGGAGCTTTGGGGCCAACGTGGTTCATCACAGTTGTCCCGTCTTGGGCCAAGATGGCTGGGCCTTCATACCCTCCCTGCCCAGGGAAGGGTGTGCCCTTAGGGGGAGTGGCTGTCAGCAGCTGAGGCATTCTTAGAGGCACAGCTGGAGGCTCTCTGCCCCCCGGGCCTTCCTTGAGGGCAGTCTGGGTTACACAGGTCCACGTGTGGTACGCTGACCCAGGGAAAAGTCTTCGCATTCGTCTCTTCTCATGATCCGTTTCTGTTAGCTTTGCGGCAGCCGCCACTAAATGATAGTTGAAGGAATGAGTGAAGAGCCAGCCAGGGAAATACTGAACACCTAAGGCTGTGCATTCCACGTCTGTGGAATTCCATCTGCCATCAAGATTCTTTTTTTTTTAAGATTTTATTTATTTGACAGAGAGAGAGAGCACAACCGCTGAGCAGGGAGCCCGACGCGGGGCTCGATCCCGGGCCGCTGGGATCATGACCTGAGCCGAAGGCAGACGTTTAACGACTGAGCCACCCAGGCGCCCTGCCATCAAGATTCTTGATGGTCACCAGTCTCCTCTGTCCCCTGTGGCCTCATAGTCAGGGTGACCATGTGGGACAGACTTAGTTTGTGCCTGTGGTCCAGCTTAATTGTTAATAGCAGCGTCTTACCTTTTCAAAAGTGGCCTGGTTTGGGGGATAAATTCTGTAGCCACTTTCATAGACCTTTGGAGAGTCAGAACCGGCACGGGCCCTCTCAGGAGCCTATGTAGGTACTCACCGCTGAAGGGAAGCGCTCCATGTCTCACCACCTGCCTCTCCTACCTCCCTCTCTCTGTGGCCAGAGAGGAAGAAGAAATAGCTGCCGGCAGCACTGCTCAAATCCCTGTTCCAACCGTGACTCTCCTCCCTTGGCTCCTTCAGCCAGCTCCTCATGCCTCCATCTTGAAGGGTCTTCAGAAACCCTCTTACATGGAGACTTTGTGCTCCCCAACTTGAATCTAGAGCACTGCATCTACTGTCTTCATGTCACCACTTGCTTCATGGGTACATTGAGAGCTCCAAGATTATTGCCGCCTAATGAGCTGCATTTTTAACCTTTTAATTAACAAAATATTAAGAAACAAATCCAGAGTAGGTAGGGTATGAGGAAGTGGATATATTCAAATACCATTGAGCCTTTTTGGAGGGCTCTTTGGCATACCCCATGAAAGAAGGTTTTTGTTTTGTTTTGTTTAAGATTTTTATTTGAGAGAAAGAGCATGAGCAGCAGGGAGGGGCAGGCAGAGGGACAAGCAGACTCGACCTGGGACTCGATCGCAGGACTCTGGGATCATGACCTGAACCCAAGGCAGATGCTTAACCGACTGAGCCACCCAGGCACCTCCCCATGAAAGAAGTTGAAAACAACGTCAGCATAATTTTTTTAAAAAGTTAAAAAATACAAACTGGTGCGGGCAGAATTCAAGAAGAAATCTTTGAGACTTTCCAGTAGGGAGTTCTGTTACATAAAGTTTCCCAATTCTTTTTTTTTTCAAAACCAGCACAGCAATGATACTAAGACCTAAAAAAATACATACATCAGAGAAATCTAAGAATCACTCTTACGCATATTCACGCAGAATACTAAATAAAATATTAGCAAGGCATACCAAAAATGTAGATGCAAGAAGCATTTTTACTGTTTATATTAATTACCCATTGTTGACTAACAAATTGTTGCAAATTTAATGGCTTAATACAACAAGGATTTATTATCCCACAGTATCTGTGGGTTAGAAATTCTGTAGCAGCTTGCCTGGGTGGTTCTCATTCAGGGATTCATGAGATTGCAACCAGGGTGTTGGTTGTGTTTATCTGAAGGCACGATGAAGCTGGAGGATCCACTTCCAAGATGGATCTGTGTTGGCTGTTAGCAGGAAGCCTCAGTTCTTTGTCAAGTAGGCCTTTCTGCGGAGGGCTTGATCTTACAACACAAGCAATGGCTTTTGCTGGAACAAGTGATAGTGAGCAAGGAAGAAGCCAGGGCTGTAACCATCACTTCCACCTGACTTGTTGGGAACAGTTCACTAGGTTTTTAGCCCCCACTCAAGGGGAGGGGAATTAAGTTTTACATCTTGAAGAAAAGAGTCAAATAATTTGTGGACATATTTTAAAATCCTTTTAATATTCAGTATCCACTTCTACTTTTTAAAAATACCCGTCAAAAATAAGGATAGGTCTTCCCACTACTAAATCCTCAAATACAATCTGGCATCCACTTCCTACTCCTTATCTTGAAATAAAGGCTTTAACTTGTTTCTGCATCAGCCCTGCCCCCTGTACTGTGGGGTCCATCCTCTATTGCCTTCTGGAGGACCTTGCTTTACTGTTACCCTTTCTCCTACGTCATTCCCTTACAAACGTACTCTAGTTTCTCTCATCTTCAAAACAAAACACTACTCTGCCCCATGTCTTCACTCATTTCATAGCCAACGTTCCTGAACAGTTGTCAGTATGCTCTTTCTAGTTTGTCAGCTCCCATTTACTCTTCTACACAGTATCACTGGCTTCTACCCTAAATTGATTTTTTGAAGGCCACCAACAACTAACTTTTTCTTTCTTTCTTTTCTTTCTTTCTTTCTTTCCTCTTTTTCTTTCAGATTTTATTTATTTGACAGAGCACAAGCAGGGGGAGCAGCAGAGGGAGATGGAGAAGCAGGCTTCCCCCGCTGAGCCCGATGTGGGACTCGATCCCAGGACCCTGGGATCATGACCTGAGCCGAAGGCAGACGCTTACCCAACTGAAGACTTTTCTGTCCTTACCTTTTGTAACCTCCAAGCAGCATTCAACACCAGCAACCACTCCATCCTTCTCGAAACACTTTCAGATTCTGAGACATTGCTGTCCTCTGGCTTCCCCCTGGACCTCACTTCCTGTCCTCTTCAGAGTCTTGGCTGGCTCCTCTGCCTGACCGCAGAATGTTGTGGTTCCTGGGGACCCCGTGCTGAGCCCCTTCCCCTTGCTTTGTACTGTCTTGCTGGAATCCTGTGGGGTTTTGTTGTTGATGTGTTCCCAGTTTATACCTCCAATTCAAACATTCACTCTAAATTCCAGATTCTCATCTCACCAGTGTAATGGACATTTCTACTTGACTTTTCACATCTCAAATTTAACATATCCACAATGGAAGAACTCACTGTTTCCCCTGTTCTCTCCATAACTGTCTGCCAAGTTATTCAAGCCAGAAATCTAGGAGTCATCCTTCATTCTTCTCTTTACTTTATCTCCCATTTCCTGTTTGTCAGCAAGCCCTGTGTATTCTTTCTCCACAGTACATGGATTCTTCCACTTCTCTTTCCATTACCACCACTCTCTTCCAGATTCTCCTGTACTCTCCCTTAACTTACTGCAGCAGCCCCCTCACTGGTGTCCCCACTTCTACTCTTGAATTTCTACAGACAGGATGGGAGGAGGGGAGTAAAAATGATCCTGTGCTGTTAACAATAAGAAAAAGACTAACGCCTCAATAAAAAAAATGGGCAAAGGCTACAAACAGTTCACAGAAAAGGAAATACAAATGCTTTAAAGCTTGTGAAAAATGTTCAACCTCACTCAATAGGAGAAAGTAAAATTACAATGAGATACCAATTTTCATCTATCAAATTGGCAGTTTATCCACTGTGGGTAGGAATTTGAATTACCACAAACATTTTTGAAGGGCTGTTGGGTAGAATCCATCAAATAAAAAATGCACATATCTGTTGATCCAGCATAAATTTTAGAAATTTATTCTACTTGCACATGTATGCAAAGAATACATGGATGAGACGTTTTAATATTGTCAGAAAGAAATATTGGAAACAAGTAAATGTCATTAAGAAACTAAGGAAATATGGTAACAGGCACATGAGTATACTGTTTGGAGGTTATCTGTGCCTTCAGTGCATTCCTCTCTTCACACAGCTCTTTGTTTCTTCAGATCTCAGCTCAAGTATCACCTCTCCTCAGAGCCCTTCCGTGGCCATGCTCTAAAGGAGATCTCCTCTTTCTTTCATTTGCCATCGCTTGCAGTTATTTTGTTAGTTCACTTGTATTTCTGGCTCCCTCCCTTTAAATGGAAACTCTGAAGGGACGAACTGAATGTATTTTTTCACTGTTGTATTCCCAGCATCTAGTGTAGTGTTTGGCACTCAGTATGTATTAATTGAGTGACTAAAAAAATTGTTGAATCTCAAAGTTCATGTGTTATCCTTATTGATGAACCATTAAAGCATTCCCATTAAGGTCATGAGCAGGATGAGAATGTCAGGTATGATTATCTGATTTAAAGGTGTATTTGGTCTTCATCCCCCTTTCTGGCCCACAGCTCCCAAAACTGTTGGTTTCCTAAAAGTTAAGAGCAGTGGGAGCATCTTTTGCTATATACTATTTGGTCTTTTGTCTTCAGTTCTTAAAATATCTCCAGAGCCATAAAGGTAAAAGGAGTGTCTTGTTATTTATAACAAGCCCCTTGCAACCACTCTTGATTTATGTTAATGAGGTGACTTTTGGAAAGTCCCTAAAGGTGGGGTGCCAGGGGAATCAGCCAGATGATTAGACGGTTGGAACTTTCAGCTCCTACCTCTCAGACCTCTGGGGAAGCAAGAGCAACTGGAGAT
The DNA here is from genome assembly GCF_964656455.1 of Halichoerus grypus. Lineage (NCBI taxonomy): Eukaryota > Metazoa > Chordata > Mammalia > Carnivora > Phocidae > Halichoerus > Halichoerus grypus. Next base: position 57,924,157 of record NC_135723.1, read on the forward strand.
TGAGTTGATGATTTATTCAGTCATGCCTACATGATGAAGCCTCCATAAAAACCCTGAGGGATAGGGTTCAGAGACCTTCCAAGCTGGCGAACACGTGGAGGTACTGCAAGAGTGGCATGCCCTGCGTGTGGAACCTCTGTGCCCCTTCCCACATAACTTGCTCTGTGTACCTGGTTGTTCCTGAGTTACCGTCTTCTATAATAAAACAGTCACCTAGTAAATAAGGTATTTTCTTGAGATCTGTGAGCCACTCTAGCAAATTAAACCCAAGGGAGGGGGTCGTGGGAACCCCCAATTTATAGCCAGTTGCTCTGAAGCACAGGTGATAACCTGGACTTGCAGTTGGCATCTGAAGGGAGGTGAGTGGGCAGTCTTGTGATACTAAGCCCTTAACCTGTGGGATCTGACGCAATCTTCAGGTAGGTAGTGTCAGAATTAAGTTATAGGACGCCCAGCTGTGTTGCAGAATTGCTCGGTGTGTGGAAACACACACATCTAGTGTCGAATGAAGTAGTGTTGTAGTAAGAGTATCAAGGGTAGACACACCAGTAGTGTTTTCTTTGAATCAGGTATCACCATTATTATTGAATATTATTCTGAAAGCATAACCAAAGCAATTAGGCAAGAAAATGAAATCTGAAATTTTAATGTCGGAAGAGGTGAAAATAATAAAGCAATTGATAGGACTACTGTACACTTTGGGGAGAAAATACAGATTAACAGAAGATTTAATGGAAGAATAATTCTGGGTCAACCTTTTGCTATTGCTTTGACCAAAGTGATTTTGCCATGTATGGATTTTTAGGGCAACTCATTAGTGAGATATAATTTCAAACTTTTAAAAAAGTTGCAAGAATAGTATATATCCTTTACTCAGAGTTACCTGTTTTGCATTTTGCCCCATCTGACTTCTCTTATTTTGTAATTATAGCTAGCTATCCATCTATACATAATTCTTTTTGTTGGGAAACATGTAAGAGTGAATTGAAGCCATTTTGTCCCTCAATATCCAAATACTTAAGTGCATATTTATCAAAATCATCAAAATCAGGAAACTAACGTAAATCTAAGACTATTACATAATCTGTCCATATTCACATTTTATCTATTGTCCCAGAAATGTCCTATATAATACTTTTTCCTCCTGGATCAGCATCGAACCCAGGATCACACATTATGTGCCAAGTCTCTCAGTCACTTTATTTATTTATATATTTATTTGAGAGGGAGAGAGAGAAGCAGACTCTCCGCTGAGCAGAGAACCTGACATGGGGCTCAATCCCAGGGCCCTGGGATCATGACCTGAGCCGAAGGCAGATGCTTAACCAACTTAGCCAACCAGGCACCCTGCTCAGTCACTTTTAATCTGGAAAAGTTCCTCAGCCTTGGATTTCTTCACCTAGATTTTGGAAAAGCATCAATCAGTTCTTTTGTAAAATGGCCCCATTTTTAATTTATTTTTGATGTTGCCTCGTGACTGAGTTGAGATTATGAATTCTGGGCAGGAATAAGAGGCACATGATGATGGTGGTTTATTTCTGTTTGTGATGATGGATTTTACCACTAGATTGAGGTGGTGTTCGCCATATTTCTCCTGTAGTGTCACTATTTAAATATGTTTCTCATCAAACTTTACTCCCTAGGGCGCCTGGGTGGCTCAGTTGGTTAAGCGACTGCCTTCGGCTCAGGTCATGATCCTGGAGTCCCGGGATCGAGTCCCGCATCGGGCTCCCTGCTCAGCAGGGAGTCTGCTTCTCCCTCTCCCGCTCCCCCGTCTTGTGCTCTCTCTCTCTCAAATAAGTAATCTTCAAAAAAAAAAAAGAAAGAAAAAAACTTTACTCCCTAGTTTTAGCATCCATTGATGATTTTCTAACCCCATCATTCTCCTTCTGTATTAGTTGCATTCTACTGTAAGAAATTTTTTCCCTCATTTACTTGTTTATATTCAAATGGACTCGTTGATTATTCTATTTAACTCATTTTGTTTAATGGGTTATTATTATAAGGTATGATTTTTAACCCAATTTCTGCTTCTTGTAAAGTGAGTAGTGTTCATACAGAATTTCTCTACATTCAGTTGGTCTCTTCCAGAGCATTTAGGCAGGCCGTTACCAAACTCTCAATGTTTTCCCCACAAAAAAAAAAAAAAAAGCCTTCCCAGACTAGTTTGCTTGGTTTCCTCATGGGCTTTATCCAGGCCTGTATTAGCTACCTGTTCCCTCTGTTTTCATTTGTGTAACATGACATAACCTAGTCTCATTTTTGCAAGTTCATGTGTTGTATTAGCTCACATACTACACATTAATGAAAGGTACCTTGCTTCATGGCTCTAAAATAGATCATGCAATTTAGAGTTTAGAAGCTCCTGTGCCCACTGACAGCAAATTTATAAACAAAGTTAGCTGCCTCAGGATTCCAGAATTTTGGATTTGATTATCTTGAGGCTTAACAAAAGAAACCTTGCCTTGGCAAAAGATAGACATTGAAAGACTGATGACCAGTCACTTCTTCCTTTCCCCAAATTTAGATAGGAATCAGAATTGTAATTGCAGGAAAGAGCAAGACAATGGCAGCTCACCCATTTTAAGTGAATCCCTACCAAAAGTCTTCAGATGCTGTGTCTGGGAGTTCATCTATTCAACAAGTATACCTAGTAAGCGTCTACCATGTGGCAGGTTCTGGGGTAGGCAGCGTGCATGCAGGAACTAAACAGAGCCTCTACCCTCAAGAAACTAGCATTCTAGCGGGATAGATGACAAATACATTCAGCTGGTGCTAAATGCTATGAAAAAAGCAAGGGACATATTGATGGGAGAGATGCCCCTTTTTTTTTTTAATAAAAGTAAGATGGTAATATTTGAAGAGAGACATAAAGCTTCAAAATGATGGGGCTGGGGCTGTGAACAGAGCAAGAGCCCTACAAGCAAAAGGAACAGCAAACACAAGCTGAAAGATGGGAGAGTGCCTGGTGTGCCTGAGGCTGAGCCGAAGAATCATCCAAAGAGTAGTTGGTGAGGTAGGGTAATAGAGAAGGTACCTGGATGCCAGGTAAAAAACCGGTTTCCAAGAGGAGGGAGTAAGGAAGGGGGGAAGTGTTGCTGATGGGTCTGATAAGGTGAGTGTGGAGAACTGTCAACTTGGGAAGACCCTGTTGAGATGTTTCAAAATTCCCACTGGAGTAGGTTCAAGAGATAATGCACAGCGTCCAGATGACTCTTTGGAGGATTATGCTCTAAAAGGACCAGAAAAATGGAATGGGATCTAGAGAGTAATATGGGACATCAAGGGAGAGATTTTTAAAGATGAGAGGTGTTTTAGGTTAGTAGACTGGTGGGAGTATCCAGACAAGGAACACTGGATGCAGAAGAGGATAGTGTAGCAGCAACAACATCCTTGAGCACAAGAGCAGGGTTGTGCACAGAGAGACTGGCTGAGGAAGGAACAAGACCAACACCGCATCAGGTTAAGTACAGTGAATAGAGAAGCAAGTAAAACCAAGCGGGCCGCTAGCACGTCAGTTTCCTTTTTCTGCTCGTTTTGATTTATCTCACTTCTGGCATCTGTAGATTTTACATTTCTTTGACTTCATGTGTTTTTATGTGCTTGTTTTTTTTTTAATTAGCATTTCTCTGCTTTAGAGTGTGGGGGTGGTGCTGCTGTCCTTGAGTTTAGTCCAGTGTGCTATGCTGTTGAAAGAGAAAAATTAAAAATAGATCTTTTGAAAGAGTTTGAGAGGCCTTGATGTTATGTTAGGGGGGAAAAACTGCGCTTTTAATATAATTAAAAGTATCAGTATACACAGTGTATGTTAATGATTAATTCTTAATGGTCAACTCCAGTTAAATTAAAAAGTAGGACACTTCTGGGTAGGTAAGCATAGTTTAAAATATCTATGGAGATGCTAGTCTCTAAAGCTTTGTTAACTTCTATTTTTTCAAAATAAAAATATACTTTTCCTGACTTTAAAAGAAATAACATTTGTTGTAAAATATTCAAACAGTACAGAAATGTATAATTTTTCTCCCACACTTCCCCAACCTTATTCCACCTTTCAGAGAGAACCACAATACCTTGCAATAATACTTTTCCAGACTCTTCTGTATATATTTGCTGTTTGCTTCCAGCTTAGCTGTTTGATCTATTTTCAACAGAAAACTAAGTAAATAAACTGCCTGTTGGCAAAACTGATGTCTAAATCTCATCAAATTTGTAAGTATTTTAAACTCCAGGGCTTTATAAATGCATATAATTTAAATTATGCAGATTACAACAGCCTGTGTCTCAGTGAGTTCTTGGGCCTTGTTTCAGAATTAAAAAGTTTAATACTGAAATATGCAATGCCAGTCTTAGCTTTTGGACTTGTGGTTTTTATATCACTGAGCAGTAAGTATAATGCAGTTTTAAAGGTTGACTTATTTGATGAAATATGGATTTCTGCTTAGCACATTTTTGGGTACTTTTATAGGAGAATGAAGTACTGAGAGAGAGGCACGAAGCTGTGGATCACAGCTCCCAGAATGTGGAAAATGAGCAAAGAGTATCAGCCCAAGAAAAATCACTACTGCAGAAGAATGAGGATGAAAGTAAAATAGCAGATAAACCTGACTGGGAGGCAGAAAAGACCACTGAATCTAGAAATGAGGTAAGCGTTATCATAGTAGCTCAGCCTTACCATTTTCGCTGTAAGGTAGATTTTTTAATTTTTTTAAGATTTTATTAGAACGAGTACACAGGAGTGGTGGGGAGGGGCAGGGGGAGAGGGACGTGCAGACTCCGGTGAGCAGGGAGTCAATAATGACGACCTTGAGGGACTAGATCCCAGGATCCTAGGATCCCGGGATCATAACCTGAGCCTAAGGCAGATGCTTAACCGACTGAGCCACCCACGTGCCCCCTGTAAGGTAGATTTTATGGCTTTGACAATATGTGTTGGTAATGAATCTTCCATTAAGTGCCCTACTATAAGCAAATCAGATATATGAAAATACGTATTTTTTATAGTTGTGGAAGTGGTTGATTTACAAAGGAATCAGCCCATAGACTTCGTTATCTCTGGTTAAACTCAAGATTGTGTGTGTGTGTGGGAGGGTGTATTTATACACACACCCCCTTCCAGGAAGCTGCTAGCAGGTTTTGTGTTTGCCATGGCAAGGGATAAAGAGGTGACTGGCACAGTAAACCCAGGAATCCCCAACCAGCCCTCTGCAGAGGCACCCAAGCTGGCTAGGTCTGGGATAGTGAGGCAGAATAACTTGAAGGCAAATCCACCCCTCAAAACCAGCTAGGTCTTGGGCTCAAACCCTCAGTCTCCCGAGAGGTAGGCCATTCTGAACTCAGGAGCCCACTTTGTACTTCTGGCCAGGTCCAGAGGGACAGCCCCCTTGGCTACTCTAACCATACCCTTTGGCTATAAGATGCATTATTATAGAAAGATGAATTCCAGAGGCCAAGCTGAGAGATGGATTCTTCCTGCAGCCTGTACTCCCTTCCTTCTACTCTGTTTTTTACTCAGCCCTCGGACATCCCAGTCCACTCCAAAGACAGGCCTGGAGGTTCCACAGACCCTTAACCCACTTGGCACTTCCACGGTGCACCCTTGCAGGTCTTGCCCTGATGGCTCTCTCAGCCAGTGACTTGCCCCAGATGGGGAACCATGTGTTTAAATTTAACACAAAGTTTTAGGAAAAATTCTAAGAATCTGACTTTAAAAAGAGACTGACCATTTCTTGGCAATCTAAATTACCATTAAGGGGGCACCTGGGTGGCTCAGCTGGTTAAGCATCTGCCTTAGGCTCAGGTCATGATCCCAGGGTCCTAGGATCAGGTCCCACATGGAGCTCCTTGCTCAGCGGAGAGCCTGCTTCTCTCCCTCTGCCTGCCACTCCCCCTGCTTGTGCTGTGTCTAATAAATAAAATCTTTAAAAAAAAAAATCACAACGTATGGAATGTCTCGTGGATTAACTGAAAGAATGGCTTAGTTGTCCATTTTTGTGCAAGAGCTAATGTCTCAAAAAAATTCTTTATAATTTAAGTGTAGTAGAAAGAAGAACTCTGTCACATGGACTTCAGATGTTAAGGCCCTCAACTAGAAAGCATGTAACACATCTGATGAGATTCTGAAGAGAAGTAAGGGTTTTCCTTCTTTAAGAGGTGAGGGCATGTTTAAGGGAAACATCAAAGAATAAGGAAACTCTCAAGGACCAATAGCGACATGAAGCCATTATCCCCATCAGGGCAGAAGGGAATCTGGGAAGAAAGAGTGCTCAGTTGTCTCTAAGGCACATCTGTCCCTCCCATCTCAGATCTGTGTCTCCTGTGGACCCAGTCAGGGGCCTGGCTCAGTAGGAGTTAGCTCCTCAGTTTGCCATCTCCAGGGGCACTGAAGAAGGGAACAAAGGTTTAATGAAACATATGTAACTAGCCTGAAGGATCAGTCCATAACTCACTTAAAGCAGAATGGGCTTCATACCCTTACCTCTGTTCTAAATATTAAGGCTTTCCTTTCTGCAAAGTTTTATTTACCCACAATTTAGGATTTTCACAGGAATCCAGATTTGTGCTGATACTCCTGTATACTCCTGATACTCACACACTTGTGACCATCTGCAAATTTTGTTCAATCGTTGGGCCAGAACTAATGTCTCAAGTTTGGGATCATTAATGGATGTAGAACACTTTCGAAATTTAAGAAATTAAAAATCATTTTGAATTAACAGTCATGTTAGCAAGTAAGTCTCCAGCCCACTAAGAATGTATATACGATTTGCTAGTAAATGAAGAAATCTTACCCACCAGTTCAACTTAGATGGTCCTATAGCATCCATAGACACAGAAAGCCTTGTATTTGTTGTACTATGGGCCTTGAAAACATGGTATTTGGTGGAAAGGGAAACCAAGTATACACTTAGAACAAGTCTAACTGGTCTGAATCCTCAAAAAAGGAAACCCTGAAGTACAAAGCTAGGGGAGGGGAGTCAGGAATGTGAGCTTCCTAAAATGTAAAGATAAAACCCCTGATAGACCAAAACCAGAAATCCTGGATAAAAATTTTTAAGTGCATAGTAGAACTCGAAAGCAAGAAAGGGAACTCTGTAGATACTAGAAGCAAAGAGGCTACTCAAATCCAGAATTTTTTTTTTAAAGATTTCATTCATTTATTTGACAAAGAGCGACAGCGACAGAGGGAACACAAGCAAGGGGAGTGGGAGAGGGAGAAGCAGGCTTCCCGCCAAGCAGAGAGCCCGATGTGGGGCTCGATCCCAGGACCCTGGGATCATGACCTGAGCCGAAGGCAGATGCTTAATGACTGAGCCACCCAGGTGCCCCTCAAATCCAGAATTTAAAAGATAATCAGACACCAAAACTGAAGAAGCCCTAATGAAAAATTGGATACAGATGTCATGACAGAGACTGGGGTTGAATAGATGAGGAACGAGGTCTCAAGCCCATACCTGGGGGTACCTAAATTCCCCACTTAAAGCTCAGAATTTATAAAGACTCTTCAGGAGACGGGACTAGCACAATCCTAGCCACCACCTAGGGAGACAAGAGCAAGGAAGCAGTCTGTCCATCCTTAGAGATCAGAACCCCAAATGAGCCCAACGTTTTAGAGTCTGAATCCACACTACCATTACTATCAGGAATCCTGAGCCAAGAAAGCAAGGTCTACAAAATGATACAAGAACTGGTTGATCCTTGCAGAGAAAAAATTGTTTTTATAGTTAGCGGGTAACCCTTGGTATATAGGATTCCTACAGAAACAGTTACCAACAAAGATGAGCTCACCCTTAAATATAAAAATTAAGACAGAATGAGAAAATTTATTTCTAATAGGAGTCCCAGAAAAGACTAGAAAGTGTGAAGGTGAAGCAGTCTTCAGAGTGTTTATGGCAAAGTATTTTGAAGATTAAAGTGATTTTAGGACTCAGATTAAAGGAGTACAGAGTCCCAAGCAGAATAAATAAAAACAAATTAAGTCCAATACATCAAAGTGAAATAGGACAACAAAGGCTACAAAGAAAAAAACCTTTAAAATTACTGGGGAAAAAAAATTGGCTATAAAATGACAGACTGACATCAGTAGCAATACATGCCTTAGTGCAAAGCACAAAGGGAAAACATTAAACTTGATCATCTCACCAAATCACTGTTTAAGCATGAAAGCAAAATAACTCCAGGTTATAAAAAGTGAGTTCTCTAAAAAGAGCTGTCAAAGGAGTTATTTCAATAAGAAACAAACCTGAAGGCTGGGATAAAGCAATAATGAGTGAAGTTGGCAAAACATTTTGGTAAATCTAAGTATGTATTTGACTTGTAAAAATTACATAATGTTGTAACCAATTTGGAGGGTTATTAGCCATGGTAAAAATAAGGTGGAACGAAGAATACTAGCCAAAAATATGAAAGATGGTTAGGGCAAGAATGGGGGGGGGGGGGGAATACTGAAAGAGGAATTTAAAAATTCCAAAATAGGGATAAAAAATCCAGAATGGAGAAAAGACCTGGTTATCAAGATTAAGCCTAAAGCCCCAAGCAACCTCCTCTGCCTTTTAATTTAATGGTGCACCTTACATTTTTTTCTAGAGATCTCTAAATGGGACAGAAACAGCTTTCTCTCTGGAAGACTTATTTCAGATGCTTTCATCACAGCCTGAAAATTCACTGGAGGTAACTGGAACCTTGGTTTTTATCTTTGTAGGAAAATGTGCACTGATCGTGAATATGTTTAACCTCTTTAATGGGATGACACAGTTTATGACATAGAGTAATAGTTCTGTAACAGTACTGCATTATATAAGTGCACAGATTTAGGATTACTTTTTATAGAACTACTTCAATTTTAGAGAATTAACCAAATATGTATACTGTTCCTCCTCCTAAATGATCACAAGGATATAGTTAAATTTAGGATTCACTGAATCAAAACGACAGTAAATAAGGGCGCCTGGGTGGCTCAGTCGGCTAAGCCTCTGCCTTTGGCTCTGGTCACGATCCCAAGGTCCTGGAATCGAGCCCCGCATCAGGCTCCCTGAGCCTGCTTCTCCCTCTCCTTCTGTCCCTCCTCCCCTGTTCGTGCTGTTGATAAATGAAAAACAAAACAACAGTAAACATTTGACAAACTAAGGCATAATTTTTCTGGTAGCATTTATGTCTTGACCATACTCTTACTATGCTGGTCTGATTTACTTTAAAAAACAAAAAAAAACCCCCGAAAACCAGAATACCCACCCACCTTGCCCAGAGACTTCAATGTGGATTTAAAGCTTAACAGCTAGGTTGATTGTTTGTATCTATAAAGCAATATTAGAATTAATAGCAAGACCAACTTTTATATTAACTGAATCAAACTTTCTGAATTTCCAGTATACACAAAAAAATCTTTCCCCAAATACGGCATCATTCAGATTTGGGCTCACATTGCATATTGTATTTGTCTAGGTTTAGTAAGTGATTGATTCATAGGTAACCATATAGAGGAACTGACAAAAGAGGAGAGTGCGCTCTATTGTTACTAGAACTGCTACTGAAATAAGGTGTATTTAAAATGCTTTTTTTCCCTTCTCAGGGCATCTCCCTTGGAAATATTTTTCCAGGAAGTATCAATGATGGCATGAATTCTTCAACACATAACGTAAACTTTAGCCAAGCTATAAGTCACGATGTGAATCTCCATGAGGCCATGTTGCTGTGTCCTGACAATACATTTAGAAGAGAACCAGTAGCAAGGACTTCACAACCACAAGAACCATTTCTGCAGTTAAATTCTCATACTACCAATCCTGAACAGACCCTTCCTGGAACTAATCTGACAGGATTTCTTCCCCTTGTTGGCAATCAGATGAGGAATCTAACAAGTCAAGATCTTCTACATGACCTCGATATAAACATATTTGATGAGATAAATTTAATGTCTTTGGCCACAGAAGGTTTTGATCCAATGGAAGTGTCTCAGCTTTTTGAAGAACCAGATTCAGATTCTGGGCTTTCCTTAAATTCAAGCCACAATAGTACCTCTGTCACCAAGTCTAATTCCTCTCGGTCTGTGTGTGAAGGTGCTACAGGTTGTAGTAGTGACCTTGAACCTCTTTCCCACCATGACTTGGAAGGAGCTGTAGGAGGGTACTACCCAGAGCCCAGTAAGCTTTGTCACATGGACCATAGGAGTGATACTGGTTTTCATGGGGACCTTGCATTTCAACACATTTATCATAACCACACTTACCACCTACAGCCAAGTGCTCTAGATTCCACTTCTAGATCTTTTTCATGGCATGGGAAGTCAGAGAAAGTAAGTAAGTACCTCAATGACACAGACAGAAACTTAAGCCGTGATGAGCGGCGTGCTAAGGCTCTGCATATCCCTTTTTCTGTAGATGAAATTGTCCGTATGCCCGTTGATTCTTTCAACAACATGCTAAGCAGGCACTACCTGACAGATTTACAAGTGTCACTCATCCGTGATATCAGAAGAAGAGGGAAAAATAAAGTTGCTGCTCAAAACTGTCGTAAACGCAAACTGGACATAATTCTGAATCTTGAAGATGATTTATGTAACTTGCAAGCCAAGAAAGAAATCCTTAAGAGAGAAAGAGCCCAGTATAACAAAGCTATTAACACAATGAGACAAAAACTGCATGATCTTTATCATGATATTTTTAGTAGGTTAAGAGATGATGATGGTAGGCCAGTCAATCCAAACCAGTATGTTCTACAGTGCAGCCAAGATGGAAGTGTTTTGATTGTACCTAAGGAACTGGTGAGCTCAGGCCACAAAAAGGAAAACCGTAAGGGAAAAAGAAAGTGAGGAAACTGAAGACAGATTCCATTAAGATGTATAAGGTATCAAACGGATACATGGCCACAAACCATTGAAACTGCTTCAAAAGTTTGGCTCCAGTATCTTTTACTACTGCTACTTGAATCACTCAGGGCTACATTTTGAAGCTTTTGGACAAATTTGTGGTTAGTTTTGGGGAAGCCACAACTTTTCATGAAGCCGACTGCATTATATGCAGGACTCCTAACAGGACAGTCCAGTCACTTGGTTACCATTTCTGCCCCCGCCCCCAGTAAGATGGTCACTTCAAAGAGCAAACACTGGATGTAAATTTTAAGCATTTTGGTTTTTGTGACTTGAAATGCAACATAATGTAGCTTTTAGCTTTAAGTATTTTAGCACTGAATATATGGAGTCTTACAAAAACTATTTTATCTTTCAATGAATACTTAAATTACAACTTTCTGTGCAAATTTTATATTTGAATTTATAAAAATTTCTTATATAGAAATTCTAACCATATTTATCTTGCATCTTTTTCTCCACAAAACCCACATTCAGCTATACAGGTGATACACGCAGCCAACAGGGCAGCACAGTGTGGGTTTTAGTATTGCACAAAAATCGATCAGACTTAGGCCAGTCACACCTTCAAACTTACCCAACTTCTAAACCAAGGTGCCAAGGAACAAAATTGGGGCTTCAAAACATTAGACATTGTCTAAGGACAAAGACCTTCACACAGGTTTATGCCTCTTGTAAGTAGACACAGCTACTTGCATATAGAGAAATAGAACTACCTAGCAAGTTCAGCCAGCCTGTAGAAATGCCTGCACATCTGTAACGTGGACCTCTCCCCCAAAAGGCCTCAACATAACTTAATGTGAAAACGTTCCAAGCAACACAAGCCAACAGTAGGGGAAAGGGGAAGTCAGTAGAGTATGGGCTTTACAACCAAATAAAACCTGGAATAATTGGAACCACATGAAAGACTCTTAAATGCTTAAAAAAGGCAAAAACAGAGTAAGTGAATTTGAAAATGAACTAAATGAAAGCTCAATGAGCTTATTGCAACAGCAACCTGGATAATTTTCTGAAATGTTCAAGGTTTGGCAACATTAAAATTAGTAGTCAGTGTTGTCATAATGATCTACCAAAGGATATCACAGGAGTACCACCTTGGTTTAGAGAAATGCAGTGGTTTCAGAGTCTAGATTTTTAACGCTTTTAAACTGAACCTAGGTAGGTTATTTCAAGACTAGACTTTCAACAAAATGCTTTTAGACAGTTACTCTAGTCAGTTTTGTAGTGCCCAGAAATTACTTCAGATCTACAATTTAAACTTCCACAGTACTACCTACCTACAAGTAGCCTTATCCACCCAATTGTTAACACTTGTGACGGTGCATTATCCTCAAATCCCTGAAAATATCAAGCACCACAATGGAAGTATACACCAAAGGATCAAACATGGATAAATAGGGACCTAAGAACAGGGACTTAAAATTTTGACATTCACAGTAACCAAAGCTTAAAATAGTTTGAATCTGGGAAGGTATTTGGTGCATTGTGACCAAAGGTAAATGCACCAAACTTCCAAAGAAAAATCTGGCCTCGAAGCATGTAAACCTCAGCTGCTTACTCTCTCATACCAGTTTCGGCAGTGGAAATCCCACTGCCAAGATTTTAGTCTAAATGCCCTTGCACATTAGGAATGTAATGGACACCCGAAGGATGACTGAAACGTTCTACTAGCTAGTGGTCTTAAAATGTAGTTTTTCCTGGAGTTCAGAAAGGTTACAGAAAAGGAGAAATCTGATCTATTCAGCTTCAGATTGTAGAAACTGACCATGTTCAGAATCTCAGAAACTTCTCACTGAAGCTGTATGCACTTTGCTTGGTAGAACTTGAACCAAACTGCTCACTTAGCTGTGTAAGACAAGGTTATGCAGTCCAGACTGTTGTTACTGAGAAGCTTTATCAAAACAAGGTTTCAAGGGAGGGGCATGTGTCCTCATACCCCCAGTGTGTTCCCAACTATTTGGTATAGGGTTTACAAATGCAAATTTCAAGGGGATCAGTAAGACTTAAGACAGCTGAGATCAGTAATCCTTACTCTTAGGCAACTAATTAACCCTTAGCTGCTTTTACATTTTCTGGTGGGTACCCCCCCCCCCCACTCCTGCATCTGCAGCGGAAAGGCCCAAATTTACATCCCAGTTTGAATTGGTCCCAACAGGAAACTAGTCTTACTTTCTTTACCTATGGAAAATAACTGTTAATCCTGCAGTCATTCCTCCAATTATAAAGTTAAAGAAATCTGGTTGGTCAGCCAGATTCTCAGCATCTCATTTGTCCTTTTCCGAATAAAGCCTTCAAATTTCACAAGTAACCATCAACAGGTATCCATGTTGAACCACCTTACAGGTGAAATTAGATTTTCAAGTTGTGTATGATCTCCATGCAACATGTACTAAATAATGTCTGGATATTTGGATCCCTCTAAAGGCTGGCTTCAGTTCAGCAAGGACTTTTGGAATATAGCAGTCAGAAAACCCAATTTGCACACATCCAAGCCCCAGAACAGAATGTCAGCCTACATAGTGCATGTATCAGGACTTAAAACCTTTTTATAGTTGGGATCAGTCTTAATCTTTCCCCCTTCTATAATTCAAAGAAATGAATTTGCCCCTTTCTTGGGTAGTCTACTCACTAGTTTGCCCAGTCACCAAAAAACCTCTTACATCTATGTCATCGGCGCAGTAGTCAACAGTGTGTTACTAAAACTGAATGGGGTCTATCGACCACCCAGGCAGTCATTCCAAAGCTCGAAAGATCAGATTTACATAAAATTTTGCCAAGAATGTATCTGTTTTTAGTATATTGGGATGTTTTGTATCTTTTTGGAAAGGAACCCACACTTGTGAACTAGTAAATGTCATTACTGAGAGTATTCTTTTAAAGTTTCCTTAAATTAACTCAGTACTCTAAACACTTAGTACAAAGTTATCCCTTTTAGACCATCTTAGCTTGTATCCATACACCAGTTATTTAAAACCTTACATGCGATAGAATGAACCAGTTTCAGAAACTTCCAGTAAAGATTAACATTCTCTAATGTGGAAGCCAGCCCTCAATATGGCTCCCAATGATGCGAGGTTCTCAGTAATCCTAGAAGTAAACCCCTTCCATCCACGATGTGACCATTATAATACAAAGTACTACTTCCAAACGTTGACTCTATTGGGTTTTGATTGCTCCAAAAGCTCAGTATAGGGAAAGGAAATAGCCAGCCCCAACTTGCCAACCCTGTCAGCATGCCCTAGTGAAGTTTTTCCTAACTGCAACCTTGAGCTTCAGCAAAAATCACACAGCTCTAAGTTTTCAAGTTGTTGACCTGCAAATACTATGTAAAGTAACAAATTCATTGTTGCTCCAAATTGCTAAGTATTGAGATTAAAGGTTAAGCCTGATGTAGTGATACAATGCAGCAATATATGCGAAAAAATGTTATTTCCTTCGTTTAGAAAACTTAAAAACTACCTTAAATCTGAAGTTCTAATAGAAATTAACAGCTCAATATACAACACACAAGGGAAATGCCTATGGTTGATTATTCAACATTACCTTAGTTGCAATAAGCCAGTTCATTTCAGCCTATTGTGTACTGAATTTTCTTAAAATTTGTCCTGATTAAGGGTTGCATACTTCAGGGTGTGTTGTCATACACCAACTTGATTTACCTCCTTTAAGTTCGAGTTCTTGGTAGAGCCGCATTTTTAAAACCTTCAAATATTTACCTTATTTTCAAGTACTCTTTAAGTTTACAGATGATGGATGGACGCATCTATACTTTAAGCAAGTAACAGCTTAGCTCATCTTCTCTTAACCATCAGTTTGACTTACCTGTGAGATACCTCATTATCAAAACAAAAAAAAGTTATTATATCAACTTTACTGTGTATCTTTCCTGTTATCTTTCATTGTTTCAGATAAATATATACATGAAAGCCACTGCTTGTTAAATTCTCTCCACCATTTTAAACCTTTAAAAAGACAACCACTGAAACTCAGTTAAAAGGCATATAAAGGTAATTGACATTTAAGAAGCTACCATGACAGACTCAGTGCTTTGCAGTCACTTAATTGGGACCACTGTTTAAAATACTTTCAACAACTCCACCAGCAATGTTAAACATACAAGGTAAAGCCAGAAAACTAGAGCAGTATTCAAACGCTGAATGTACAGTATATAAAGAATGGCATTTTATTAGGGACAGCCAATAATGTCCACAATGCTTTTCTTATTTGACTATCAATACTGAAAGAAAAATGGCAATATGCATAGCTTTGTGAAACTGCTTTAAAAATCTAGGGGATGGCAATCTTTTAGACAACTGAATGTTTATAGAACAAGATTCACACATTTTATGTGTAAACATTACACCAAGTATTTGAATACAAAAGTGTTTATTTTATAAACTTTATATTTAAAATAGAATTTTTATCTGTCTACTCACAAAACCTAGTTTAAAACATGATACATTTCTCTCTAGCTTACTTGATGTTACTCTTACAAACAATACTCAATTTGTAATTGTTTTATATTAAGAACCTGTACTAAATGAAGTTTGTATTTTATCAGAAAACATTTCCCTTTAAACTTAAAGTGCTTTTTTTTTTTAAATGAAGGCACCAACAAGAACTACTTTCAGATGGTACAGAATTTCTTATTTCTTGAAGACTCTGTGGTTGACCACTTCTTCATTAGTTACCTGCAGCAAGACACCTTCCTGCCAAAGGAAAAAAAAAGTATCTGAAGAAGTTTATCATGTTTGTCCAAAGAACCTAAATAACTTCAGTGGTGGTCTTAGGATCAAAGAAGACTCACTGGTGCATACAGTAGAATATGCCCTGATTATCACATTCCTGAAAAGGCAATAAAGCCAGGCAAATCAAACTGATGACATTTAAGAATTTCAGCAGCCAACCTACATCTCTCCTATAAGGTACGGGGTTGGGAAAGAATTACCACATTTAAACCCAAATATTTAGTACTGGATACATACAGGATTTATAATGTAGACACTTTATTTGTAAGTATAAACTATCATCTGGAAATAGTTTCAACCATTTTACCCTACCTTCTCCTGAACCTGATCCTGATAAGCATGTAAAACTAGAACAACCATATAACAGAAGAACAAAATGTCTTTATTTTTAATAAAAACCACTAGGTTCACTCAAAATGCTTGATCCAAGAAACGTGAATACACAAGGGTGTAATGATGGGTAATTTCATGATTTATTCAACTTGCAGCCTAACTTTTACCTACCATTTTACTACCAACACCACTGAAGGAACCAAGAAAAGCTTTATTAATGATCACTTGGCTTGCGCCTCAGCTGTTGAAATGAAGCACTTTACAGTCTTTGTGGCAGCAGAATATACTTGTCCATGGTTCATATCAATGCTAAAATTCCAGCAGGGAAAAAAATGATATGTTAAGCACCTGAATCTTCATAGAGGGGGGGAGGGGGGTGGGAAAGAAGGAAAAAAAGGGGGGAAAAAAACAACCAAAATAATTTAAGTAAATGACAGATTGGAAAACAGGGTTTATAAGATTATTCTCTTGAGTTTATAAATTGTTAAACTCAAATTTATAGCTATGTTAAACTACGTAAGAACCACTATACTGAAAGGCCATTGAAGAGTAGTATTAGTTTATCTTTTGGGGAGGAAAATTAAGAAAGGAAAAGTAAATAAGATCTTACCTAAAGAAGTTTAACTGAAGCTTAGAACTATTTTGCTCTACACCCTCAGCTTTCGTTGTCATCCTTATAAACTACTGTAGTTAAAGCTTTGTAGAAACAGCACAGTTTTTTAAGACTGGCTGAACTTAGTAGCCGTCAAGAGTTCTCTTGTACTAGACCTGTATCCCTGAAGAGTACCTCGCTGGGGTTATTTCCTTTCCTTGCATTGAAGAAGCAGCATCTAAAAGATCTAAAAAGGTGTTTCTCTTTGCAGAGATATCCCTTAAGTTATCTAGATAATTTAATCCTGATGAATTGCAGACAACACACTTATATCTGACCAGCATTTATCTTACACAAATATAACAACAGCTTTGCAATGGACCTTAATTATACTACCCACTCCTTAACTTATTTAAAATAAAAAGTCTATAATTACACAATTTCCTTTAGAATTATTTTATTAAATCATAAATGTACAACAGCTTCTTAACTCTACACACGCACTTAAATTTTTTTAAAGGAAAAACGTTATGTCTTATTACACCATGATCCTGGCTAATAGCTTTTCAAAACTTTGAGAAAAATCTTAAAAAAGGTTTCACATGTCACCTGAAACTTACAAATTTAACATTATCAAAGAAGGAATGCTTCTACACTCTTACAAAGACCACTAGAAAGAAACAACAATTAAAAAGCTAAGAAACTGTCTCAAAGGCATTTTTTTTTTTTTTTTTTTACAATCCTTCCTCCACAGTAAGGTAATGTTATTAAATAATCCAATCCATTCACAAAATGGCTCTCTGCATCTGCTCTGGTGTCTTCTGCCATATCACTGCATATTTATGCATGACTGAGATAAGAGTTTCCTTAACATTGTTATTTCGATAACCTGAAGCTGTTCTGTTACCTCTGGGCTCTCATCCTCTCCTATTTATACAGTGAAGCCTGTTTCAACAGAAGTAAAGAGTAAAAAAAAAATAGGTTATGAAATTATCCATCTAACCAGATTTTAAGGAAAGATAACATGATCCTAAAAAGCTTTTACTCCTGGCAGCTAGATCTCCCAAGACAATAATAATGTAAAACTCAAAAGCTACTTACCCATGGCAAATAGGAAGAAGCTCAATATCGGCTTCTCCCTCCATAACCCCCACTTCCTCCACTGCCTCCAGGACCATAGTTTCCTAGAATCATTGAAACAGCAAGAGAAAGCAAATTTACTTCCATTTTCCATAATAAGCCTAATACTATCTATAGCTAATTTCTATTTTATAGACCTACACTCATTGAAACACACAGCTCATAACCTGTTATTTGCTTATAATTAACCTACTTGGGAGATCAATTATCCAGACTCACCAAAAGTTTAATTTTGCCCTTTACACTTGAAAACATTTTACTGCTGCTATTCCTTTATAGGGTTGTCTACCACAATCATTGGAGTCAGTACAGAGTTAAAAAAACGTAAAGCAAACAGAAGAGGCATAAAAACATTGATTTAGTACTACTACAAACTTTCTCAAGACCTTAAACAAATAATACTTTTAGTAAATAATCCCAAGTTTTTATTCAATTAACTTTAAAAGAGAATTCCTAGAACTTTATACACCTTGCAATGTGCTCAATCTTCTTTGGCTTTTTTTTTAAGGAAATAATTAGCCAAGGAAAAAGATCCCCACCTGAAATGTCTTACTTTCCCAAGTCCTAAATATTTTATACCACTGAATATCCCCACCATTTCAATTAACACTGAATTACAATGGAAATATTAAACTAGCAGTCAGGAGGTCTTCCATTCTTAAAGTCATGAAAGAGTATTCTTTAATCACAAAATTTAAACAATCTAATAAATTACCTCCACCATATGGTCCCCCCATGTTCCTGCTACCACCAAAGTTTCCACTCTTCATTGGACCATAGTTAGAAGGTTGCTGGTTATAATTTCCAAAATCATTGTAATTTCCACTTCCATAATTTCCTGTGAAAAAATTGGAATAGGTTTTGCACAATAACTTCCAAAATAACATATTCAAGCATTAAACCAGTGAAACACGGTAAGCATATTTAGGACAAATCTCCCATAAAAACAATCATCAGAATAAATGCAAGACACCTATCTACAACTCTACAGTTTTTTTTTAAGACAACTATTGACAACATTGAAATGCAAAATCTCGTGTTAAAAGTCATTAATTCCAATCCAAATTCCCACATAAAGGTTGCAGGTGAATTTATTACCTCCTCCATAGTTGTCATAACCACCTCCGTAGCCCCCACCCTGGTTGCCATATCCAGGTCCTCCACCACCATATCCTCCTCTTCCTCCTCCATAACCAGGGCTACCTCCAAAATTGCCACCTATTATAAAATAAGCCTTTAAGTAATTACTTAATATTTTCAATGGCATTTGAACTGTCTTATCACACCCATTTCCAGCTTTCCAAAACACACTCTTATAAACAAAATATTTATTCTATGAAATCTCTTTCTTAACAGCCTCAAGGGCAGAATAGAGTACGTATCCTTGGTAAACATTTAGGGGCAGGGAGCACCTGTTAACAAACTGGATAAAGACCTTTACAGAGACAAATACTTGCAATGCCACAGCTCTCCCGACAGCAAAAATATTAAAGATTCTCTTGAAGATATCTTGAAACATTTATATTTTGCGTAAGGATTGTGGGGGCAGACAAGAGGCATAGGGTAGCAGGACAAAAAAAAGCCACACACCCCTACTGGTCCAAAAGATTAAGTTGCAAAGGTTATTTCCCCATAAATTCCCTTGTCTCTTAAATAATATGCCCACTACACCCTTCTTCTGAGTAGAAATGGGGGGAGGACCAGAAATTAGCAAACTTGCATGTAATTCAAAAACTTAAAATGGCAGTCTCCAATTATTGAAATACAAGACCTTATTCTTTCTCATAATACCTAATTAGTATTTGGATTTCAAACAAAACTGAAATAGGATATAGGATTAACTTATAATCATACTTAAGGAGTGGCAAAACCAGTTTTTCCTATTACTAGCTCAGTTTTTAGTATCCCATTCTTATTAGGATTTTTCTAAGTATGAACTTTTCTGTGCTCCAAAAGAACACATCTAATACATCACTTGTTATGGAACAGTGGCTCACAACTTTAGCTGGTCCCAAGAATACAATTGTACAATTGTGTATTTTAGGAAGTTCTTTCAGTTACTTTTTTTTTTAACAGATTACCCTAGGGAACTTATCTTGGTAAGGGACTAATTTTAAGGTAACCATTGATTTTATATATCCTTCCCCTTACATGTTGACCACGATCACATCTAGTGGTCTGTTTTTCAGGAAAACAGCATACAGAATACACCTGGATTAAATTCTTTGCTTGAGAAACAATGGGATAGCATGACAGCATCTTTAAATTCTCTATTAAAATCCTCCTAAATGATTTTGCAACTGGTACCTACACCTGTCAAGCAAAAATACTTTCCAAAGGATATACAACTAAGATGCAAATTATAAAATAGCCAAATAACTGAACCACTACCACCTAAGCCCTTTACAAATGCAAAACATTAAAAATTAATATAAACATATAACTATACAAAAATATGTAGTGCTTTCATCTTTTAAGTCACAAACTAAAATGCAGAAAAAACTGACCTCCAGGTCCTCCTCCATACCCATTATAGCCATCCCCAAATCCACGACCACTTCCATATCCATCTGTTAGAGACAGGAAAAAAAATTATTATACGCTGTTCGCCCTAGTTATAATTTCTTACAATCCTTCCCTCCGCATGCTTTATTAGCACGTCTGAGTGAAAATTATTAGGAACCACCCTCCTTATGCTAGAAGAGTGGTGTTACTTATTCCTTCTTAAAATACAAAAGTTTATATAATTAAATCTTTTAAGGATAACTGTCTAATTTGAGGGCTTGGACTTCGCAAGACTCAATTTTAAGAGATTCCATTGATTTATGCATAAGAATGACATTGAATGGGGGCAGCAAGTTTCTCTGTTGGCACCTCATTACATTAGTAATTCAAATATATCTGAAGCCTAAAGGAAAAATATTTAACTGATACAGACCTCTTAGAGCCTATACATAAAGCCTCCACAATATCTTCACTTCCCATTGAGGGACAACACTCATTTTTTAGGCTAGTTGCAATATGATGTAACTTTTTTTTTTTTTAAAGCTGACTACCCTAAAAAAAGAACTCTGCAACTGATTATCTTGGATTACAATTTATAAGATGTTTTTAACTATAACTTCCTACCTGGTTAATTTAGAATATCCCACCAAGATACAATCTACATAAGTCTTAAAATAACTTTAAAAAATTAAAATTGGATTTCCTGAATCTAATTCAAACAGTTTTTAATTGAGCACATGCACCCTTCTAACACTTAAAACTCCCAACTTACCAGATCCTCCTCTAAAGTTACTTCCTGGTCCTGGTCCAAAATTTCCACCACCACCACGAGAATCTCCAAAACCAAAGTTGCCTGTAGTAAATGCCCAGGTTAGTAACGAGCATTTATTCGAATAAGTTTTAAAAAGAAAAATAAACAGAAGTTAAAAGTTACCTCCTCTTCCACTTCTAGAACTTTGGACTTCCTGCATTTCTTGTCTAGACAAAGCCTTTCTTACTTCTGCATTATGACCATTGATGGTATGATATTTCTGCACTGCAATGAAAAGTTCACACTCCATTATATCAACATTATCAGTAAGCAACTTGTACAATCTACCTTTTAATAAAATCAACAAACCCAAAACCTTATTAAAAAACACACACCTACTGCTTATAGACACTTACACACAATCTTATCCACAGGGTCATGATCATCAAAGGTAACAAATCCAAAGCCTCTTTTCTTTCCAGACTGCCTATCGGTAATTATCTCAATGGTATCGATCTTTCCATATTCCTCAAAGTAATCTCTAAGATGATGTTCCTCAGTATCTTCTTTAATTCCACCAACAAACAGCTTCTTCACAGTTACGTGAGCCCCTGGTTTTCCAGATTCCTGAAATAATGGGAAAAAAAAATCTTAACAGAAGAAACCAAAACATGATTTAAAGCACACTATCTGGGTACCAAAGATAGCTTTTATCCTATAACGCATCAGGTAAAGCATCAGCTTACGACTAAGAACCCAGTTTTTGAAAGAAATATGTAAATCTAAAAAAAGCAAAGAATAGAAAACTAACAGCTTTAAAAAGATAGGAGACTTAATTCTTTCAAATGTTAGTCTAATCTTCAGTGGGACAGAATATTCCTCATATTTATTGTACAGTTATATTTGCTCACCTCTCTTGCAACAGCACGTTTTGGCTCAACCACTCTCCCATCAATTGAATGAGGTCTTGCAGCCATGGCAGCATCAACTTCAGCCATGGATGAAAAAGTTACAAAACCAAATCCTCTTGATCTTTTGCTTGCAGGATCCCTCATAACCTTAAAACCAAAAGGGAAACTTTAGCCCCTCATTTCATTACTTATGTTATGAACTAGCAATTTAAAAGACGAGCAGTTCTCACAATGAACACAGACATTAAAATAATTTTCTCCATATTTTACTCAACAACTTAAACACAGTAGCCCAACAGTTGAAAGACTAATTATCTGTAGGCACTTTTACGTAACATACCACACAGTCTGTAAGTTTTCCCCATTGCTCGTAGTAGTTCCTCAAACTTTCTTCTGTGGTTTCAAAGCTCAAGCCACCAATAAAGAGTTTACGGAACTGTTCCTTTTCTCTCTGCAAAGGAAAACACCATTTCAATTTTTATTTACATTTCCTCTTTGTATGCAGGAAATTAAATTCTTAAATATGAGGTGACCTGCTGGCAGAGTACCTTTTTCCTCTCCAAAGGAACAGTTTCTAAAGTTTTCTGGGGGGAAAAAAAAAACTTACATCAAATTTAAACCATATGTTAAACTGCAAATTAGTTGTGTTACACCAAAAAAAATTGCCCCAGCTGATCTACACAAGTTTCAAAGTCATTAATGCTTGATCTAAATTTACTTGTCATTAAATTATTTTGAAAAAATTTAACATCCCTTTATCTTAAAACTTTATGAAGAAAAAGGAATAAACCTATTCTTTGGTCATTGAAGGCTTAAAGGACTTTTGTCAAAATTTGCATTCAATCCTTTGCCCGAAACAAAGTAACTGGCTTTTAAATACACATTGTAAATACACCGCTTTTTAACATAAAAACTGTTCGTTCTTTACTTATAACCCATAATTTACCATTTCATGATTCAGTGTCTAAAACAGTGACATCTTTTCTCTTTACTGCTCCCTCTGGTGGTGATTCTAATGTATCTCAATAAAAAAAAACCACTAAAAAAAAAATCATTCTTTCCCCATACACCAACTCTCCATGGGGGGGGGGGGGGGACTTAAAATATTCAATGCGTAATACCAAAATATCCTTATAAAATCTGCCTCTTTCCTTTGACCAAGGCACAAATGACTTTTATTACCAACGGTGGGTATTTAGAGCTTCAACAATTTTTAACATACCTGGTTTTTTTGAGGGCACACTTATATTTGGTATTTACAAAACAAAGAACAATCTGAATTATTACTGAACCATAAATGCAGTAGAACATTTACTATAATCTCACTTTTCAAAAACCGTAAAACTTTAAATGATCACTGTTAACTACTCAGTAGTTTTGTACTACTACAATTTACACTTCATCGAAGCAAGAAAAAAAATCACCCACAAAAACTCAGGTGTACTGGCCTTAATGGCCACCTGGCAAAATACACAACACAAATGTCTCTAATTTTATGCAGGGGGGTTGGGGACCTGGGCTGAAAAATTTTAAGCCCTATAAACCACCAAGCAAGTACTTTGCATTAACAGCCCTGTATTTTCGGCTGTCAGTCAAGAAAAAAACAGGTTATACTTTGTTTTCAGAGAACTAAGTTAAAAAAAATTAAAATATTCAGAAACCA
Source organism: Halichoerus grypus (assembly GCF_964656455.1). Taxonomy (NCBI): domain Eukaryota; kingdom Metazoa; phylum Chordata; class Mammalia; order Carnivora; family Phocidae; genus Halichoerus; species Halichoerus grypus. The sequence continues at coordinate 57,947,661 of NC_135723.1, forward strand.
GAATGGGTCATAATGTCCAAGAGCAACTACTATGAGTGTATAATACAAATCAAAGCTCAAATATAATTTGCCATACAACAGGAAATACTTCATAAGCAAATAATATTACAGCTCTCTAACTCAGTTCTACGGAGGTTTCTTTCTCCATGCATGAAATTTCCGAACAGCTCAAAAAACAGTGATAGGCATTTAGATTTTTTCCCTGCACAGTTCTCAGAATTGTGAAAAATTTTCAAAGGTCAAAAAACTATCAAGCTCCTAAAACATTCAAATAACTCGTTAGACGATTACTTGACATATTGGTATTTAAATTAAGCTTATTTATCTAATTAGCGTTAAGTCGGTCTTTCACAATCCACATTACGCAGTTAAAAAAAATCATCTACAATAATTTTTACACATCACTAACAAAAGGCAAAAACTCATTACTTACCTCAATTTTTTTCCAAACTTACCCGATGTCCACTATCGATTACAAACAAAGTTAATTTAAAAGTGTGCTTAAGGTCAAAGAAAGTACCCAATCAGGCCCCCTTCGCTTGAGACCTTATTCTTATCAATGTAATGATCAACCATCATAGCAAACAGAAATGAGAAAAGCAAATGACAAAGTTCAAATACATAGTGGCCCAGCCGTTACTCGTAACGAAGCACTGCACCACGTTTTAACCAAAGAGCTAAAGATAAAATCATTTTTCATTTTCCTCTTAATTTCTACCGTATCGCAAGAACCTCTGGTGTTACCCAGTAAAGATTGTTTCCCAGCAAAAATACTGAAATATCAATTCTACAGTTCAAAAGAAATCCTTCAGGAAAGTAAAGAATTGTGAAACCGACACCCCCCCCAACCACCTTCCCCACTGCCACCCACAGTCGGTACTAACTTAATGGCTCCGAATTTTTATTTCTAAAGTTTCCCGCGATTCAACCAGCTTTTTTAATCACCGCAGACCCAGATAAAACCGTTACTCAAAAAAACCCACGAGGCTGAAAAACAAAATGTTCTTAGTACGGCTCGACTTAAAACTGGGCCCGACACCCTGGGTGGTAGTTTTACCTCCTCCTCTTAAACCGTGCGAACCAGCCCCGGGGAACCGACTCCCCCACCCGCCCGCTCTTCGGTGTGGCTTCTGAACGCAATGGCGCCATTTCATCGAGGGGAAAGGAAAGAGCCTCTAACGAGGTGCGCAGGACTTTTAAAGATCCAAGCTCACAAAACACTCGGAATCCACCTCGAAACGGCATGAAAACAGCCCGAAAAGAAAGAAAAATAGTTAACCACTTCTATTCTTCGATAAAGTAGTCAAACTAACAGAATACAGAGATTGAAAAGAAAAACGCTGCGAGGAAGGAAAGGAATGAAAATGGCGGCCGCCAAATCCGGTTCCCGGGAGAGGGGAGGGGGGAGGGGAACTCCGCAGCCTCGCTCAGGAGGATCCGAAGCCCGCCGAAAAGCTCAGAAGCGGGGACGCCAGGGCCCCCAAATCAGCGTGCTTTGAAGAGGGAGTAAGAATTCCCGCCTCCGCGCCCCACTTTTCGCCGAACGAGGGCTGCATCCGCCATGTGGAAGTTCCCCATCCCCCACCCCCAGCAAAGGGAAATGGCGCCGGCAGGCTGAGGGTGGGGAAGGTACTGTTCAATCAGGCCTCCGCTAACGAACCCTCTTCAAAAATATCCTGAAACCAACCGCTTTTGAAGTGGCCCAATTTCACCGCCGCTCTCAGACGGAGGCGGGTGGCCGACTTCCACCGAGGCGCCAACGGCCTCGCCATGCCCTTTTCAATAACTCATTGATTTCAAACCCGTTACCTCCATCGCGGACTCAGTCGCTTCAGCCCGATTTCCCGCAGCCGAGCGAGATGAGAGAGATCTCCGCGGACGAACACGAACCGGACTCGTCCTGGCGCTGTAGTGAGAACTGCCGCTGCTCGAGAAACAACACCGCTAAGAGCACCTCCACACGGGACCCGGCGCTGCTGCTACTGCCGCTAGAGCCGCTGCCGCCGCTTTTCTAGAACCTTCCCCCCGACTAACGCGTCTTCCCCTACGTCAAGCCGTTGCGTAAACGCCCTAACCGCCGCCAATGGCGGGAACGCTCTACGCCCTCCTTACGCCAGGTACGTACTCCTCCCTCCCCTTGCAGCCAGTAGTAGTGCTTGACGTCACTTGCGTAACTGGTCTCAGTGAATTGCGGAAGGCTCGAGTCCTGCGTATTTCTCTCTCACGGAATTGGGTCCAGCCCCCGCCTTAGCGCAGGGCAGCTGAGAAACGGTCGCGCAGTTTGAAATTAACGCTGTCGGGAGGAGCTTAAAGCACAGCCCTAAAGTCCAGCCCCCTCAACCCGGGAGGTGGTCCCTGCAGCAAAGCCTGTGATAATCCGCGCCTCCCCCCCGCCCCCGCCCCCGAGCTCCCGCCAGAATAATCTGTGTAACCTCCCCCTTGCGATTTCCCTCCCCTAATCCTCCCCCCAGCGCTGAGGACTGACTCGGCCCCTTCCGGAAACACCCGAAGCGACTTCTAGTCAACACGTTACACTTCACGCTCCACCAACCTAACCCTGGCCAACGTCTTTGGGAGTCGACCCCTTGGGTTCAAGAGAGGTCTTTGGAGAGGGTGGTCTGGGAGGGGCACTCCTTCTTAGCCCCCAATTCTCCCCATCCAAGTTTCTCTTTACTCCCTCACCCCTAGCGTTTGGAGGCACCCACTTATAGGGGCGAGGAAGTGGGCGGAGCCCGGTTTTGGCGCCAGACGCGGCTGCTGCGAAGCAGAAACGCCTCCGTCTAGAAGATCGGTTACTGTCCTCGCCTCAACTTCCCTCTCCCTCCCCTCCGGGGACCACCAGGCCCCACGCCGCGAACGGTGAGTGCAGCGACGCCGCAGCCTTCCACCTGCCCCGGGCTCGGGTTCCCGGCGGGCGCGGCGCTCGGCCCCTCCCCCCGCCGGGCGCGCGCGCCCGCCTGCCCCGCCCCTCGCGGCCGCCCGGCGTGGGCGGTGCCACCACCACCCCCACCCCCCCTCGAGCTGCTGCCCGGCGCGCAGCTCCCCAGCCCCCTCCTCCTCGGATGTGGCTGGAGCTTGAGGCGCGCAGGGCCGGAGACGCCGCAGACCCGGGACCCGGAGCAGCTCGGAGGCGGTGAAGTCGGTGTCTTTCTTTCTCCCTCTCTCTCTACTCGGTGGTGGTGCTTAAAATACCACCTGCGCCCCAGGGATCCCCCCCACCCAATTCCCTGCTTCCCGCCCTTCCCCGCCCGACCCCGAGTGGGGAGCAGGCGGGAAGCAGCGGAGAGTCGAGCGGAGACCCCGCGGCTGGCCTGGCGCTGGGCCGGCGCCTGGAGTTAGTTGTGGGGGAGGGGGAGAACGAGACTGTTCTCGAGAGGGTAGAGAGCCGTGGCGACAGCCGCCTGATTTCTAGACAAAGCGCATTTCCTTTTCCCCTCCCCCATCCGCGATCAAGATGAGGGGTCCTCCTCCCCCTCACGGCCTCGGTCGGCGACTTGGGCCTCCAGTGAGGGCGGTGCGTTCTCCGGCATCAGTGCGGCCCGCTGTTCCGAGGCTGCGGCGGGCGCTCCGTTACGTGGCTACCGCCGGGTGGGGGACAACGCGGGCCCGGTGGTGCAGTGCCCTTGAGCCCCCGGGCCGCGGCCTTTGTTTCTCCCGGCGGATGGGCTGACCACGAGGCCCGCGCTCCTGGGTGGGGGGCGGGGGCCGGGTGTTTAGGCCTCGCTAAGCAGGGTGGGGCTTACGGGGAACGGATAGAAGAGGTGGTTTGTTTTTTTAAAAGTGGTACGAAATGGGACTGAAGCATCTCGATACGGTTTTTTTCCTTTTTCAGTTTTTAAACTAGTGATTAGAAAGGGGGAGGGTTTCCAAGAAACCAAGTTGGGGTTTTATAGGCGCCTCTTTGGACTGTTAAAGGGTCTAGAGGGGAAATTCACGATAATTTACCGTTGTGATTGTTTGGGTGATCACGTCGAATTTGAACCAAATTATCTGGCCATTTTCTTAAAAATGCTGGGTATAACATAAACGGGACTTATATTGAAAAAAAATTTTGCTATTTTTTCCTTTGTAAAACTGTCTCAGATACCAGCGTACCCAATAAGGTTTTCTAGACCCACTTGGTTAGAGCACTGATGTATTTAGCAAACATAGATCACTAATAACGCAGGATCTCAAATCTGCATCTCTGGATTTGGGTACAAGTTTTACAATATACGATACATAGTGGGGGTTGGAATCCAAACAGAACTTGTGTTTAGCTACCTTTTTTGTGTCGTGCAAACTTCTTTTTAACTGTCATGCATTTTTCTAGTAATAGCTCTTCAAGTCTGCAATAAAAAATGGCCTCCAATAAAACTACATTGGTAAGTTAATGAAAACCTAAAATTTGTAAGGATCTAACTCAAATTTTTTTCCCAAAAATTATAAGTTTGCATCTCTGTGGTTGAGATATTTACATCCACATGTATTTCCCAGTTCCCTGCCCCCCCCCCCCCCCCCCGTGTTGTAATGGGGAGAAATAGAGGCAAAAACGAAATCATTACATTGAGATACTTACTGACCTGGCTGAATAGTGTCTTAATCCATTTAGAGAAACCTAATCTTGGGAGGATAGTACAATGAATTTTACAGAGTATTTTTATCTTGAAATAAAAATAAACTTTTGCAACATGGAAGAATTTTTACAAGCATAAACACCATGCTGTAACGCCCTTGCTCATTGGCGTAACAGTCCCTAAGTCACCCTATAATGAATTCTAGAGAATCCAGGTATTTTCAGTATTGCTCAGTTTAAAGAACCTAGATTGGGACAAAGGTCATTCAGTTACTTTGCTCATGTTGTCCTATTTCGAATTTGATTATTCTAAAATCCATAAAGGTCTTAAATTCAAGTCATTGCCATGTTTTTTTTTTAATACCAAATAAACAAAATCATATATACGTCCAAGAAGGGCAGAAGAGTAGATTTGGATCTTGCGAGCAATTACATTTTTTCTCTCCACTGTCTTAAACCCCAAGTTTGCATTTTTAAACTTCATTAAAAGTTCGATGAATGTGTAAAGACATACATATGTTCGGCCATATCAAGTTACAGATTTTTTGAAAACACTGAAATATTCACATAAAAATAGTGAAATTCAAACTTAATGGTTCTCACAGTAATTCTAATACATTTCATCAATAATTGGAATTGTATTAAAGGTCAGTGTTAACATCTAAATAAAGCGAAACATTGGTTTTTGGTTTGTATATTCTCCCCTTGGGTTTCATACTAAAAAGGCAAGTTTGGTTTTTAATTTTTGCCATCAAGAGGTTGCACGTTTAACTCAAATATTCTGGGAAACGTTGAAATAAATACAAATTCTGTGGCACAAATGATTCCCATCAAAACCATCAATGGAAAAAAACACAAAGCATCTTCTATGCCCCCTCAGGATTGAACTGTCCTTCAAATTCCGTAAGTGGTAGACCAAAGTGTAGATAATTGAATTGACTGTATGACCTGTGACCTTCAGGTACTGGAAAGAGAAGGAACTAGCTGTCCCTGGGACTTTGAGGATGAATAGAGATACAGGAAGCAAACATAGATGCTTCTGTTGCTTTGGCACACAGTTTTGAGAGTCTTCAGTGTCCATAACAAAATGATACTTAATTATCTTACCCTTTGCTAAAGGATCATAAATTGACAACTTTGAAAGTTTTTCTTAATCTTCTAAGAGATGAGGTTTGTTAGTTTAGGTGGGAAAGTGGGTGAGTTTTCTTCTGAAAAGAAAAAGGTGAACACTTACTTGTAACCAGCTTGTGAGTGCCATAGTAAGAACTTCATTTTTTGTGCTGAGGTTTTTTTTTTTTATCTTATTAGTGTTTATTCTTTTCACTTTGTGTTTATTTTTGTTATCCTCTTTATTCTGTTAATCTCTTACTTTCATGAACATAGCTGATTTGTTTATCATTTAGGATCAGTATCGAGTAGGCTACAGTTTTTCTTTTCTCTTGCTACCATTCCTTGTACAGAAGCAAAAAGCACTCCGACTGGTTGCAATACCCAAGTGTCTTGACTAATGAAAATTATAAGAAGAAAGAAAATTATAAGGCCTGATTTGGAGATGGTATCCAACAAAAGCAGATATTTGCTGGGTTATTTTAAATTCCAGAGGATTTTTATTTTTTATATGTGTGTACACCTCTAAATAATTACATAATTTTAATTTTAATGTCCTTTTGCAAGCTTGAGGCACTGCTGTTGTTACTTTTCTGCTTGTATGCTATGGGGAGAGGTGACTTAAATGACTAGGCAATTAAGTTTTTTTTTTTAATAGCACCACTGAAATTATTTTAAAATTAACATAACATTTGAGATTTTCCCCGTTTCGTCTCTTCTAATTAACCATTTCAGTTTTTTGTTTTATCTGCTTTCAGTCTTCATAACATGAGTTATTGGAAAATAGTGGTTTTAGTTTGGTCTTTTGGCTTTTCTCATAGTGTTAACACAAAAAAGAAAATACTAATCTAAAAATTTGTTTAAGGTGAGTTTCGTTGGCTACCATTTTAACCCTTGAGAAACCAAGAAAAGGATTTTCACATTAGAGAATTATTTTGGCCTCTTCAAGTGACAACGTAACTTTGTTCTGTGTGATCTGTAATATTATATACAGAAATTATGGAACAATAATAGTGTCCTTTTTAACCTATTCATGGTCTTAGTTGACTCTACAATTGATCTCAGGATTCTGAACCATGTTTTCATTCTGCACTTACCTCTTTCTGTATAATTGAGACTTTTAACATTGGTGTTTATATTGAGAAAGAGGGTTGTTAGTGTTTGGGGGCTGTAGTTTTTAAATGGGACTATGGTTCACTTAATAAGGTCTCATTAGTATTTACTGTCTTTGTATCATTTTCTAATACTTTGTAGTTGTTTGTTGCTGTGTTGTAGTTAAAAAGAGTGCAAACTCTAGTAAACTTGGTCTTGTAAACTAGGTAAGACATTAGATTTAGAAAAGATAAGAGTATTTTCCAGATAGTGTTTTTGATTGTATTATTTCAGCTGAAAGGGGTGGGTGATAGGTTTGAGCTAAAAGGGAATTAAGTATTCTTTTTGATTATCTGTTGACTTTTATTTTTTCAGAACGTGTCTGCCCTGATATAGAAGTAAAAATATAGGTGTCAGACGCAACGATAATATAAATAATTTAGCCTTTAAAATGTACTCAAAAGTGAAAAAAGAAAAGTTTCTTAAATGTCTCTTTTGTTTTATTTTAGCAAAAAATGGGAAAGAAACAAAATGGAAAGAGTAAAAAAGTAGAAGAGGCAGAGCCTGAAGAATTTGTGGTGGAAAAAGTACTGGACCGACGTGTAGTGAATGGGAAGGTGGAGTATTTCCTGAAGTGGAAGGGATTTACAGAGTAAGGAATCTGGTGCTTCTATTATATGTTTAACTGCACCTAAGTGACATTTAAAATTTGCTTTTAGTCTGGGATTTTTAAAATCCGTTTCCCCATACATTTCTTTTCATTTAAAGACACCTTTATTCCAGGGTACTTTGAGACCTGTTTAAAAAGAGTCCTGTCTTTACCCTACAGTTGTAACCAAGCACATTTGAAATTAGTTGATTGACTTGGAGAGTCAAATTTATAGGCATACAGTTTATTGTGTAATGCATTTTAATGTGGTTAGATATTGTACTAATTAGAGTATCTAATTGACATTGATTTCTTATATACAGAGAACAGTAAAAGTATTGAAGCTATATAAGGTAGACTGGTGGGTGTTGAACAGAAGTGCTTATCATCCAGGACTTCTAGGATGCACTAGGTTTACTGTATCCTAATCTCTTAAGAAGTGGTGTGGGCATTTTTTAAGCTCCTTAGTTCTTTATGTTCCTTGTTAGTAATTGCTCTCATAATTTTTATAATGTTAGCTGTATTGCAAATAACTCATGCAGAAATTCCAGTCTTATATTTAACATTTATCATGTGCTAAATCTGCCTTATACCACAAAAACAGCAAGGCTCTGTGGTCAGTGACTTATTGAAAATGGATAGGTAGAGATAAACAACAGTTTTCTGAGTTTGGTGGAGATGGGGGAGTGTTCTAGTCAAATAATTAGGCTTCGGAATATCTGTTACCTACTACTTGCCCCACCATAGCAATTTGGGAATTACAAGTTGAGTGGAAGATTTAAGGTTCTTTATTTTATTCTTCTAATATCCTTAGTTGAGCTTAAGTATATAGTATAAGTTCATAATTTGCTACTAGAAAAATTTCCTACAGATAGCAGAACAAAGCAAAATAAGTCTGAACTATTTTAAAGTTAGATGTAACCAGTATGCCAAAGAATTGATCACCTTCATGTGATAGTTTTTTTGTTGTTTGTTTTGAAATCTCATGAGACATTAAATGCTGTTTGTCTCTGTCCAGCCCATCAAAATGTTAAGAGACTTAACTCCTTTTCTCCCTCTTTCTCTCAAACTTAAGGCCATTAGTATGGCTGAGAACCTACTATGTGCAGTACAATGTATTAGGTAATACAGAAGTTTGTAATTAAAGTAACACTACAAAATGGAGGCTCTGCTTCAACTCTTTAGTCCTCCTCTATCCTCTGATTCAAGTTTGCCAGTTTTAGCATCTCAGGATATCAGAAGACCCCAAGTTGTAAACAGTACCTTTCTTTTCTATCACTCTAAAATGATTAATTTCATTCTATCTTGTTCTTTAAAGGCTTTTTGGATCAGAGTGCACAAAGTTAACAAGCCTATAGGGCACCTGGCTGGCTTAGTTAGTAAAGCATGTGGTTCTTTGATCTTGGGGGTCGTGAGTTTGAGCTCCACATTGGGCGTAGAGTCTTAAAAAAAAAAGTTAGCAAGCATATCACTAGTGTAGGATTATCTAACATTCACGTTTGGTAATTGATATTCATTTTCTTTCCAGTTCTTCTGAAAAACACATGAAAATAGTCATTTTGGCATTATATCAGGGATTGCCAAACTTTTCCCTTAAAGAATCATGTAGTAAATAAATAATTTAGGTTTTGTGGGCTCTAGATCTCTCACAATTACTCAACTTTGCAAATATAGTACAGAAGCAGCCGTAGACACTACATTAAACAAAGGAGCATGGCTGTGTTCTAATGAATGGGCCCTGATTTCCTATAATTGTCATTTTGAAATTTTTTCCCAATTAAAAATGTGAAAAGCATTTTTAGTTGGCCCAACATACAAAAGCTGGGTTTGACCTTTGGGTTGCCAACCCCTGCTTTTTATCATTGCCCAATCTGAGCACCCAGCAGAAGTTGAAAATACTGCCTCACATATAGAATGCCTTAGAATTTTTGTGTTTTCAAACATGGTGTTGAAGGTCCCAACTAGAGACATAGTCTGACTGATCTGATAAAGTAATTTGGGGTGGGAATAGGGAATCCTCATTTTTAAAAAGCCTTTGCAGAGAGATTCTGAAGTGGGTTGTCTGTGTAACTTGGGAAAATATTAGTTCCAATTATTCTGCCAGAGCAGGTATAGTTAACTTGGAGGTAATACAGCAGACTGCCCACTTACTAGAGGCTAAGAAAACAGACACAGGAAGTATAAGCAGATTTTATCAAAAGAATGGGGATAGGGAGAAGAAGGTAAGTATCTGCAGTACAGCAGACTTTTTTTTAGATATATGTTAAATGAATGTAGATGATGGTGATGAATCATATTTAATTGATTTTTTTTTTTTAACCGAACCCAGTGCTGACAATACTTGGGAACCTGAAGAAAATTTAGATTGTCCAGAGTTAATTGAAGCATTTCTTAATTCTCAAAAAGCTGGTAAAGAAAAAGATGGTACAAAAAGAAAATCTTTATCTGACAGTGAATCTGATGATAGCAAATCAAAGAAGAAAAGAGATGCTGTAAGTATAAAATATTGCCCAGCAGACTGACTTGGTAAAAGGTTGATGGCTTGATTTTTAAAATACATTAAAGATACTTTTAAGAATTCAAATACTTTTTAATGTTTAATATTCAGGACAAAAAGGATAGGGATGATTTAGCCTGCATCATATAAATGTTCAGTAGTAAGTGCTTATACCATTCACATTGTTGTGCTAGTGTTATTTTGAGTAGATTCGTGGATTTGATCCCTGATAAGGTCCATTTCCTGTGATCCAGGACTGGCAGTTTTAAATACAGTGAACACAAAGATTAGATCATTGCAATCCTTTACAATACAGTATAAACAATCCACAAAGCACATCCTGATTATAGACCATTAGTGGCACTGACCACCAGCATGTACTTTCACATGTGATCTTTGTTTTGTCAGAATATTGCCAAGCAACATTTTGATTTTGAAGTATATAATCTTCGGTAATAGAATTTTTTAAATATTTTTTGGTGTGAATTGAGACAGCTGGTTCATTAACTACATGGGTATTTTGACCCAGTCTTTGCTTCACTAATGTGTCCGTGGCTTTGGGCAAAACATACAACTACTTGCTTATACCTTCAGCTCCAAAACAGATTGTCCTATTTACCATGCCTGCTGGCAATTTGGGAAAAGGTCTTGATTCTGAATTAGCATTTGGGCTTGGGAACTAACATTGATAAGGTCTTTGGATTTAAAATTTGATCATCTGAATTAGATGCCAAGTAGTTTACAGATAACCTGTTAAATCTTCATGGCAGGTCTGCTAAGATTATAGGTATTATCCCCATTTTCCAGATGAGAAGCAGAGGTTGACTACAAATTTGGTTCTGGATGCTTTAGCAGCCAAAGCAAAAAGGTAACAGTGTTAAGAATCCATATGCGTTAATTGAAAGTCAACCGTATATTCAGCAGAAGCACTGTTTAATAACAGTAGTTATCCTACACTGAGCTCTTAGAATGTGCCCAGCAGTGTTCTACATAACTTAATTTGCATTTTTTATACTACAAAACGTCCATGAGACAGATAGTATTATCATTCCTGTTTTATAGGGTAATGAACCTGAACCACAGAGAGGTTAACTTGCCCAAAGCCACACAGTAAAGGTTAGAGTCGTCATTCTAACTAACCCAGGTAATCTGACTCCAGAACCTGGGATATTGATAAGAAAGTCTGGTAGGGAGAAGGGATTTCTTAATCTAAGCAGTTCTCAAACTCTTTTGGTCTCAGAACCCCTTTAATACTCTAGAATATTGAGAATCTCGGAGAACTTTTATTTATATGTGTTACAACCATCAATTCTAACTATATCAGAAATTAAAACAAAGTTCTAAAACATTTGTATATTCAGTTAAGAAAAACAAAACCTATTGCATGTTCATAACTTACGAAAAATAACTTTAAATGAAGTGGCATTTTACAGTTTTGCAAATTTTTTCAGTGTCTAGCTTAAGACAGTTCTGCATTTGATTTGCTGTCTTAATGTTGTTTGGTAGAGGCATATGAAGATATTCTGAAGTCAAAGATAAATGAAAGGAGGGGACCTTGCAAGATAAACAGACACCCACTAAAGGTCTCGGATCCCCAGGGATCCTCAGATCACACTTTTAGAACCATTGGTTTATGCTAAGTATTTTTTAAGGTTTCGTACAAGGCAGATCGATTACAATACTGATCAGTCTGAGTTTCAGAGTTTTTACTATTTTGCTATTTGTATTTTGTGTGTGCTTTAAAAATTTGTGGGTAATTTAGACTAATTCCTAAAAGTGATTTGAAATACTAACTTTAAAGAATTTATAATTACTGATGAGTTAGCAGAAATAAAGGGATTAATTTGTGTGCCTACACAGTTCTGTCTTCCGATGTGTTAGGATAAAGAAAGGTATTTATTTTCTTGCCTTGAAATTCAGAATACTTTTAGATACCTGGATTTGTTTTTTCTTGGAAGGTTAATGGAAATTACAATGTGTTTTAGTACTAAATAAGAGTTCTTTCTCCTGTCATTTCTTTTTCACTTTCATTTGAAAGCTATATTTCATGAAAACAAATTGGAAGTTAGTATTATTAGTTTGCAATATGGAAAGTCGGTGAAACATTTATGTAAAGAGTCATTTAACATCTTTTAATCAGGCTGATAAACCAAGAGGCTTTGCCAGAGGTCTTGATCCTGAACGAATAATTGGTGCCACAGACAGCAGTGGAGAATTAATGTTTCTCATGAAATGGTGAGTGTGCAGATGATTGCTATTATATTTTAAAGTAGGAGTAGATTTTTTTTTTTTTAATTTGTGAAGCCTTATCTAGAAAAGGTTTTATAGTTTTCATCATTAGATAGTATCTGCTGAAAGGATGATTCTAGGATTTTTGTAGTTTGGGGGTTTTTGGTTTTGTTTTGTTTTTTTGCTAATTGTGTTTTAAAGCAAAGATTAGCCTGTTTTGGAAAATGTAGTTTTATTGGAACACAGCCACAATTATCTGCTTCTGAAGCACTTAAATATCTTTTGATTGAATTATGATATAAGTGAAAGATTCTCAGTTGGCAAAAACAGTTGAGACTTTTGACTGAACTTTTTTTCCTCACAACAGGAAAGATTCAGATGAGGCAGACTTGGTGCTGGCAAAAGAGGCAAATATGAAGTGTCCTCAGATTGTAATTGCTTTTTATGAAGAGAGACTAACTTGGCATTCTTGTCCAGAAGATGAAGCTCAATAATTGTTTGCGTTGCTTTTTATATATATTTATATATATATATAAAATCTGGGTCTTTGTTTTTTGATTTATTAGTGTGAAGAAATAACATTCTAATGAAAATCAAGTTTGATATGTTTGTTTTGAAGTAGTATTGGGGGAGTTGTTGGGTTTTTTTGCATCTATAGCACTGGTTACTTTGAACAAATAAAAGCTTTCTGTAGTTGCTTCCTTTATCAGAAAAAAATATTTGAGACCATGGTATATTATCCCCCTGCATTAGAGAACACCTTTTCTAAATGTTGGGGGAAATTTCATAGTCGTTACTCAGAATTTGTGTTTAACTCCTATATGCCTGAGGACCATTCTGGGTTTTTTGTTTATTTAGGGGGTTTTTGTGTGTATACTTAAAATACATACATAAATGGTTTTTGTTTTTTTAACATTCACCAAAACAAAAACAGCATTTATAACCATGGATAAGCCCATGTTTCTGGGATGCTATCATTTTTAACAACTTAAGAAATAAATCACTTAAAGTTAAACTGAAGTTTTTCCTGAAGCCTTAACCTTTCAAATTTTTAAATTGGACAATTTAAAAGCAGCAATATCAGAATCCATATTCATATCTACAGTCATAAATGCAAGTTCATTTGCAAGATCCCTAAAAGGAAAATTTTATCACCACCAACAACCTCCCCACCCAAATGACAAAACTAGACAAGTCCTGGTGTGTTTTAATTAGGTAAGCAAAACTTAGTTAAATGTACATTTAAAGGTTCCTTCTAGTGAACCATTTCTTTTCAAGAAGTTGAAATCTCTGTGCTGTATTGACTAAAAGGTCATGATTCATGGAATGTCTAAGACTTTGTTCATGGAAACCAATCATAATCAGATGGTTAGAGATGTTGGCAATTTAGCACCTGCTGGAATAAATGGGTGGACAGACTTTTATAATCCAAATTCTTAACCTGCATGTATTTTCTTTACCCCAACTCGTTCCTGACATGTAGGCTCAGTCTTCTCAGTATTTGAGTTACTGGTTCAGCAGAAACCAGGAAAAACAATAACTTTGTAGTCAGAATGTTATCCAACTGTATATTGTTTACTTTATTGTAAATACTGGTAAACAGTGGTCAATAAATAGTTTTATATTCCTTTATGTGATTAGACTTTTTTTTATCTGATTGTCTTTCTAGTGGGAGTAGAAACACAACCTTAGAATCTTCTTCGTGTTTATAAATAACACTAAAGCATTAGAGTACATGTCTTTGATCTTTTGAGCTGAGGAGTTTCAAACTTACTAGAATATGTATTTCCACAAAAATGAAAATTGGTTTCTTGGGATGCCTAAGAGGAATCTGCTTCATTAAAATGAAATTTTGATACTTAGAATCTAATTTGTTGAAACTTCTGTCTGAAAAACAGTTATGATAGGACTGATTCTGTTGTGATAGACACATTTCTACTAATTTTCAAAATCCATACAGAGAAAAGGAAATCATTTTGCAATATATAAATATTTAATCCTGTTGTACACCTGAAACTGATAGGTTATATGTCAATTTATACCTCAATTAAAAAAATTTTTTTTTAATTCCTACCTATACTAAGCTATTTATTACTTATCTCTTTATATACCTAGCACTGCTCTCAACAATGGGTTCCTACGTGGTACCAAACTCCCTATTGATACCAGAAATTGATGGCCTCCACATTAAACTTTAGTAAGGGCATTTCTGGAAACTATTGTCTACATACTACTTTTATTGCCCCTTATTATTATGTTGTATGTTTCTTATTGGTGCTGTAAAAAATTGCATCAAGCTTAATGGCTTAAAACAACATAAATTTATTACCAGTTCTGGAGGTCAGAACTCTTAATTTGTCTCACTGACCTGAAAAGGTATCAGCAGGGCTGATTCCTTCTCGAGACTCTAATGGCAAAATCTGTTTCCTTGTCTTCTTTTCAGTAGCACAGCCAGCTGCTGTATTAATGGTTCCCCAACTTAACCAACTGCCATAAGTCGGTTAGGTTGTCACTTTTTACTATTAATGTAGCGAATGTTCTTACATATAATGTGTAGTGACACTTAAGTAGATACAGATTCCCATGTACTACTGAAGTCAGGCTTGCAGTGATTTACTCTCCCCATTGGTCACCATTATCCTTTATCCCCACTTGCACTATAAATTTAATAATACTGATCTTAACGGGGAGCCTGGGTGGCTCAGTCGTTAAGCGACTGCCTTCAGCTCAGGTCATGGTCCCAGGGTCCCGGGATCAAGCCCCGCATCAGGCTCCCTGCTCAGCGGGAAGCCTGCTTCTCCCTCTCCCACTCCCCCTGCTTGTGTTCCCTCTCTCGCTGTGTCTTGCTCTGTCAAATAGATAAAATCTTTTAAATAAATAATACTGATTTTTTTTTTTTAGCCAGTCCGATGGTTTTGTGTTTTAATTTGGCATGTCTATGATCTTTTTTGAGCATTCTTTTAATGCTTAATGAATATTTCCATTTCCTTATCTATAAATTGCCAATTTTACAAAAATTTTTAATTGGTGCTTCTTTTTGTAGTGAGAATATTAACACCTAAGTTTTTTGTGTTGCAAATATTTTTTCCCATTGTCTATATTTTGACATGATTTATTGATTGTACCTTTTTTAAAATTTTTATGTGGTCAACTCTTGTCAGTTTTTACACCTTCTGGATTTCCTGTCATGTTTAAAAGTATTTCTCCCATCCTGAAGTTGTATGGATAGTCTTAAATTTTCCTTATTTTCACTGTCATTTTTATAGTAGTCTCTAATCAGATTTTGTTAGATATTGTGATGAAGGTTTCTGATTTTTTTTTTTTTTTTTACCCCAAGATGGACATCAATTCCACTGAGGAAGTGAGATGTGTGGGTAACAAAGTTTGCCTAATCCTATGGATCAAAGAAAACCATATGCCACTATAAAAATGTTAGTCAGCATTTAAAACTGAAGTTTTTCTTTCTCATAAAGGGCCTGAAATCTGTTCAGATACCTGGACAAGTATTGGTGTGGCAAGATCCCTGAGTTTTTAATACCATCGAGAACAGAAGGGAACACTTTGACCTGCAGTTTATTACCATTACCAATAGCTACTTTTGAAACCTCTGAAGTTTTAATAATGTGATTCCTCACTACTCTTTCCCTTCCCTGTGCTTTGCTTTGTGTTTGAAAACAAATTATATATCTTGTTTATAAGCCAGAAATCTGGTTCTTGGTTCTAACAGGACCTGATACTTGATACACTTAGGTGTTAATGTAGTAAACGACATGGATGGTAGTGAAAGGTAAGAAAATCGGTAAGGGGAAGTAGTCCTTTAGGGTAACTGTTAGTATACTATCTTCCTCTTTCAAGTTTGAACCTTAATTAACTAGGCAATGAAGATATATGTTGGAAAGAAAAACATAAGGAAATCATGAGTCTGGGCTTGATTATTATATTTTCCTTTTCTGTTTCACAAAGAACAACTCAGGTTTGTTTTGTCTTAAACACCCCACCCATAGGCTTATGTTGGCTACATTCCCTAGAAGGCTAATGAAGAGAAGTGCTTAATTTTACTTTAAAATTCCTGTGTGTGTGTGTGTGTGTGTGTGTGTGTGTGTGTGTGTGTGTGTGTGTTTTAATGGATAGGGCTGAATGGCTGTCTTAAATTATATTTGATTCTTACAGTATGCATTATTTTTATGTTTTATTAAACCAAAATTGGGTATCAAGCAAAAGAACCTAATATGAAGTGGAATATGAATAATATGTGTATTTGTATGTAACCTATAAGATACATCAACTCTTACGTTCTGATGAATAAATGAATTTGTACCTTTGAATATTCACTGAACAAGAGATATTTTAACAACTTCAAGCTCTTAAAGTTGACTTGATACAATCAAGGAAGTTGATTCTGAATGTAGTATATAATGTGCTATACTTTTCAGATACATGGCAATCCCTAACGTATCTGCTAATAGAGAATAATTAAGGAGGGGATTGAAGGTTGTTGGGTTTTGCGGGGGTGAGGTTTTGTGTGTGTGTGCTAAGAATTTATGTTGAAAAGTCACCTGGAGAAGTGCAAAAATATGAAATCGTATTCATCTGAAGACTTTCATTACAGTTAATGTTTTTGCTATAAAAGCAATGAAAACGTCCATGAGCACATATAAGAGTTTAGTTCCTAAAAGAAATACCTAACAGTTGTTGAATACTGTGCTAAGTGTTTTTCATACTTTTATCTTCCTCAAATGTCATATGTGGGGTAGGTATGATTGACCCCATTTTACAGGTGAAGATACTAGGGCACAAAAAGGTTAAAGAAGGTTAAGGCCATTTGTATGAATTAGGGCATTAGTTGTGGGAATAAAGAGAAGGGGACTGATACGAAGATCAGGTTTTGTCCATTTTAACTGCCAAATATGTGTTTGTAGAATAAAGTGGTTTGGGATATAAGATGAGGTGATGTGGAGGTTGGGAAGAAAGGGATCCAGAGTGACTCCCAAGATTTCATTTCATCTTGTATGAATGAAAATGTCATTTAGTGAGAAAGGGAAGGGAAATAAGTTTGAGGAGGAAGATAAAGTGGCTTTGGACATACTTTCAGGTATTCCTTTGATTACTTTGATTAGTGTATTAGTATACCTACAATGCATACATATTACATAATTTGGCTGAAAGTGCAAGATACCCAACTCAAACTTGCTTTGATAAGGGAAATTGCTCACTGGCCTAGAGACCAAAGAATAATGTGGTTCACAGCACTGGTTCTGGAGTCTGACCCCATGGGTTTGAACCCCAGCTCAGCTATTGCAGTTACTTAGCCTTCAAGCTATGCCTCAGAATTCTCTATAAACCTGGGAGAACCTAATGGTATTTATCTCATGGGATTTTCAGGATTTAAATGAGAAACATGAAAAATACCTAGAGCTGAATGTCCAGTTCTTAATAAGGACCAGTGAAGTCCGTGCCAGTCTCCACTGTACGCCTCAAGATCAATGGGCCCCTGGAGTGGTACAATCCCAAGACTCGCCATCTCTGGCTGTTGGCTCTCTCGAACCAGTCTGTACACATCAAAAACAAGTGCTGGCAGTGCCCAAATCCCCAAGTCTGCCTCTAAAGTGGCACTGGGGTTTTCTCTTCGCTGTCCAAGAGTTCACAAGTTCTGATTGACCTGGCTTGGGTCAGATGCCCTCTCTGGAACTATCAAATATAACCAGATGTGTGGAGAAATATGATTGGATCGATTGCCAGAAGAGTGCTTTCCAGAAAAAGGTGGATGCTTTATATAAACAAAATGTGTAACTAAAGCAAAGAATTTCAGCCAATTCGAAAGCACCTTCTTAAAATACCCTTTGTCCTTGCTTTTTAGAAAACTTCTCATGTGAATATTTTCAGTGGCCTAAAACATCGTAGAACTTCCTATCAACTCTTTCCTTTTTTTCAAATAAGATTGAAATCTGCCCTTTTCCTTAAATTTGAGTGTTGGGGAAAAAATTGACTTAGGAGAGCGGAACAAGAACATTGATATTTAAAGCTGCTCTTGTAGCTCCATGAAAGCATAGAGAATTTTCACTTTTTAAAAATGAAACCTTCTATCCTGATTCAAAAATTCTGCATATAGCTTCCTAAAGGAGGAAAAATAAGGACACTGAAACTAACATTAAGTGACCTTTCATAGCAGCCTTTTTTCTTACATTTATTTCAATGTCTTTAAGGATCAAGCGCAGTGCTATCCACCAACTCCTACCTATTCCCCCTGATGCATTATTTGGATACTGACAACACCCTAATTTAATATCTGGAAGTGGTTGTTCTGGTATAATAAGCTGATATTTTTAGAGCTCCAAAGCCACTTTTGGGTGTCTCAAAGCTCTAATCCATTTTGATGAGCAGTAGGGGAGAAGTGGGAAGAGAAATAAGGGGCAGATATGCAGGAGGAAAGTCTAGACGAGAATGAGCATTGGGGAATTTGAGAATGAGATTAGTAAACCCAAGAAGATACATATTACATTCAGGATCCAGGCCACCACTTAACAAGGATGAGATTAGTAAACCCAAGAAGATACATATTACATTCAGGATCCACGACCACCACTTAACAAGGCATGTTGGTAGTTCAGGAACTGAAACTTTTAGATAGATCCCAAGCTGGACTCCCTTTAAAGTGAATTCATTTCCAGCGTAGTGTCACAATGAGGCTCCTGTTCTACTTTCTCACTCCTTGGGTCTCTGTTTCGCTCTCATGGATATCTGATACCTCTGCACTAGGAAAATTTTCTGAGTACAGTAATAGAAACTTACCTGATGTGCTGAAAGGGATAAAAGCTTGGACGTTTTGCAGTGGGAACGCTGGAGCTTTCTTGCAGTCTCAGAGCGGCAACACAAGGGGAAACCCCCTTTTACCCTGAAATCCCACTTGTTCTCCCCAGAAAGTCAGGCTCAGCAAGTTTCTAGCACCAGACATTACATCTACTAATCAGAGAGGATTCTTAAATTACACTGCACTCTTATTTTATCATACATAGGATACTCAGCTCTCTGCAGGTGCTTGTTATGCAAATGAGGGCAGAGAAGGACTCAACCTTTGTTTTCTCCCTCTTCGAAAATGTAGGGGGCATTGGGGCAAGTATTTGTCTTTTTCACTAGTGTATCCCTGGCACCTAGAAGAGGGCAATGGAGGAAGGGAGGGCCCTGGATTTAAATTTGGGCTTTAATAATAGTGTTTCTACCACTCAAAACTCCCAATAGGATCTGCCTAAAGAAGATCAAACCTCTTGGGGAGATGGGCGCCTGGGTGTCTCAGTAAAGTGCCTGCCTTCAGCTCAGGTCATGATCTCAGAGTCATGGGATAGAGTCCCGCATCAGGCTCCCTGCTCAGCAGGGGGCCTGCTTCTCCCTCTGCCTGCCACTCTGCCTATTTGTGCCCTCTCTCTCTCTCTCAAATAAATAAAAATCCTTAAAAAAAAAAAAAAAAGACCCCTAGAATAGAGTAAGTCAGTATATGGATCTTATATTAAGGCTGGAGGAGTAAAATTATATATTTTTAAATTTTAAGTGTTGTGGTTTGGGGAGTCAAGTGCTTAAATGAATAAAATGATCTGAGAAGGTACACTTCCTCCCCCACAAACATGAAGCCTGCTTTAATTTATAATAGCCCTCCTTGTGCTTATCATTGTTTTCGAAACTTGATAATTTCTCCTTCCATTCTCATTTGTCTAACTAAAAGCGTATTTGTCTTCAGTAGCAACTCTGTGTTCCCCATTCAGTTCCCCATTCAGTATATATATATATATATATATATATATATATACATATTCCAAAAAAAGTGTGTGTGTATATATGTATATATGTATGTGTATATATATGTATATATATATACATATATATTTTTTTTTCCAAGAAAAGTGGACTAGAATGGTCCTGTTGTACTATTTTGACCTGAAAGGAATGGAAGGAAGAAAGAGCAGTGAGAAGAACCCAGAGATTGTGAACACACGTTCATTTTCAGGGACAAACTAATTCCATAATGGAAATTAACACCATTCCTTTTAACAAACAGGCTCAAATTGAAAATGGCACAATTATTATGAAATAGTGTTGGCCATTTGCTCTGTTCTTGCTCGGTACTGTCCTAGATGTTGAACCCATGTCTATTTTAGACAGATACCTCTTCCTGGTGGCATTTACATCTTAAGATGGATGTTGGTGAGATCACTTAGTTGGCCTGAAAATAAAGGACTGAAAAAAACACATGCAATTGTGACCCCTTGTTCAGCCAACTCAAAGAAAGGCTATGCAACATTTAAGAGCCATGCCTCTGGTTACACACAAACTTGTGAATATATTCAAAGCCACTGAATTGTACATTTGAATGGGTAAATTGTATGGTGTATAAATTATATCTCAATAAAGCTGTCTTTAAGAAAAAGAAAAAAAAACAAAAAGCTGAGGCATGAGAAGGCTCTTCGCTAAAAAAAATACTTTAAGAGGAAAATCATGCCTCTTGTTTTTCTTCTTCGGGAATTCTTCAATTTGATCCTGCCATCATTTTCGGTCACCTCTTTGAAATACCCTCTTCTGCTCTTGCCTCCATGCCTTCCCTTCCTCACACTTGTATGGTGTCACATCTATAAAACAGTCAAGATACTATCCATCTCGCAGAGTTAACAGAATGATAATCAAAGTGTTTGGCACACAGTGACCTGAATTGAGTAAACACTTGGGTCTTGGAAAGCCCTCGGCTCCTCAAAGCTGAGCTGGGGGTGAGAGAAATTCTTTCAGGCAGATTTCCGAGTCAACTCTTGGGGAGATGAAGAAGTGTCTGCTGTTGAGTGGCTTAGACCACAGAGAACCCAGAGGCTAGGTATGCTGTTCGCAAGAGCACTCCATTTTGTTTTCCATTCACAGCCACATCCTTGGCTACTGACTCCGGAATTCAGTACTACAACTTCCAGGTGGTCTTTTGGGGCCCCCTTTCGATTGTTCTGATCCTCCTGGGGCTCCAGTGATTTCCCACAGACTGGAAACCAGAGAGCCAATCAAGAGAAAGAAATCGGGATGAAATGCACCTTCTAAACGATGCCTAGACTTCAGCAGACTTTACAACTTTCCATCAGAAAAGTTTAAAATAACCCAGTTTTCACTATTTGTTCATGGGTTGATTTTTACTATTTTCTCCTTGCCCTACAGAAAACAAATCCCCAAATCAAAATGCAAAGCAATATCTAAGGTAACCCAAAGAAAACCCTGAAATAAATAACTAAAACAAGCTGGTGAATTTCAAGAATAATTTCTCCTAACATGTCAGGTTAACTATTATTACCGACTTGTTCCTGTGCAGCAACAGATACTCTAGTTAGAAGACTGCAAGCCATAAAAGTCCTTAGACTTCAACAGACATTTTTTGATGGTCCTCACATTTCACGCTCATTGAAAGGACCCTTGTACTAAAGTGATCAACTAAATTTTAGAAGAAAAAAAATCACTGTGTGATTGCCACATGACTCCCATCTGTAGCGTAGAGGATGCTAGAGATGCTAAATACAGCCCACTGACGTCTGACAGAAAGGCTGCACAGGCCCAGCCATTTGGTGACCTCTCCCTTCTTTAACTTAACCTCCCCCACTTCTTACCTACTTCTTTCTGCCTGCAGTTACTCTCTATCTATAATTTACATTTTCCCCCTAAAAATACATTTTTGAGATAGACTTCCTGCCATGAGCCTCCTGTCTACCCCCATCACACCCCTTACCTCTCACAGTATTGTAATTGCTAGTTCGTTTTCCTGTCTTCCTATGACAAGCCCCAGGGGGGCAGGAACTGTCTCTTCCTCTGAGCCTCTGTTCCTAGCCCACACCCAACTGGTTCTGATTAACCATTTGCCAAAGACATGAATCAAATCTCAACCAGTTACCTGTTCAAGCACCACACACAGCCATGTGCTCCCAGAGCCTAAAGACCATTTCCACCCAACTGTAGAAGTTCCTGCTTTGCAATGTCTTTACCCGCCATCGGCTAAAAATTCAACTCACTTCACAAAACAGACACATTCAGCCCTAGACAGGAGCAGTTCAGGTATGTATATGACATCTCATAAAATCCCAAATAATATCTCTAATAGAGCAATACACGTGTATCACACAGTGTTCCCGTATCATAGCAACAAAGGAGGTACTGCTCTGATTATTTATGGACTCCATACCAGTAATTCATAACCCATTACATACAGAATCCATTGTTCAGGAAGAGTCATTATCTAGAAACGTGAGATGGATGCCCAAAAAGCTAAAAAGAAATCCACTCATTAAAAAAAAAAAAATAGGAGAAAGGACAAGTTGTTTGAATTTATATTTTTAACTAGGGGGATAAAAGGTCTACGACTTACCATCTCCTGAGGGCAGTTCTGAACTATCTTAACAGTATTTTAAAAACTCTAGTAAATAGTAAGTTTTGGAGATTACATTACCTGATCTCTCTCTCTCTCTCTCTCTCATTCTCAGCCCTTTTCTTATTTTTTTCCTGTTTCTCAGTTCTGTGTGTGCTGAGGTTGATCACTGCACTGATTGTGTAGGGAGACATGAACAGAACACGCCCAGTGTAGCCTGTGAATGGGCTGGCTGGCTGGAAAGGGGGGGCTGGGGGGGAGGAAGGGCCCAGGAACACAGCAGTCCTGAAAGTGGCCGCAGACTTTCCACTCTGTCTCCCTACCTGACTGCAGCTGGCCTTCCCCCACCAGAATATGAGCTCCACTTGAGCTTAACGGGTTGTGTTCCCCACTAAGCCCTTACTGCCTAGAATAGGCCCAAGTAGAAGCAGATGCTTGGTAGATATGTGGGGAATGAATGAGAGCTGGGACTGACTCCAATACCAAACCCAACTGCCCCTTTTCCTTCCTCTATTCTCCATGGCCTGAGTCAGGCTGGCCTTGGGATACAGAAAATTATATATACCCTCGGGGCTCATGGCTAAGGGTTTCTTAATGGATTATACCCACAACTCAGCAACTATATAGAACAGATTTGTCAAACATTGTCATAGCAAATCTTTTTTTTTTAAGATTTTATTTATTTATTTATTTATTTATTTATTTATTTAATTTATTTGAGAGAGAGCACAAGAGGAGGGTGGGTCAGAGGGAGAAGCAGACTCCCCACAGAGCAGGGGGCCCAATGCAGGGCTTGATCCTGGGGCTCCGGGATCATGACCTGAGCCAGAGGCAGACGCCTAACAGACTGAGCCACCCAGGCGCCCCGACGGCAAATCTTAATAAGAAATTTTACATTAGGATACAGGAGTGTCTGTACCCCACTGCACACATGTCCGAAACTAAGGTTTCACAAAATATTACTTCTACATGTTTTCTGATCTGTTTTGTCTTATTATGATAATTATTATTATTATTTTGCTGGTCCCAGACCACCACTAATTGCATGAACAACCCACTAACAGATGGGACCTGCAGTTTGAACAAACTGGCCTGAGCCCTCTCAGTCCTGCCCCAGCAGTTCCTGACTGGCAGTCAGTGGAGACCTGCTCCCCTAGAAGGGAGTAGAAAAAAGGCCATGGTTTTTCTAAGATGAGAGACCTGAGTGCAAACTCATTCCACCACAGGGCGGAACTAGGGCAAGTAACTTTTCTCAGCTTCAGTTCCTGGAAAAGAGAGCCGAGGAAAAGAAAAGTCTCCTTATGTGGAAAAGGAGGATAATAATATCCTTCTAGGCCTTCGCGAGGACTAATGGGGACAGTGTACCTGCTGGTTCTCAAGCTTGCCACTACGAACATTGGAGCCTCACAGTTCTTCGGGTAAGGCCGGCCCCACACGTGGTTCTGGTAGCAGCCCTCCCCTTCTGACAACCAAACCTACCTCCAGACACTGCCAGTTCTCCCCTGTGGAGCAAATCACCCCTGGCCGAGCATCACTGGTATATTCTTCCCTTCACACTTCTTCTTTAAAAACACTATGGTTTAGTCCGTGGGAGAGGACATACAGGAAACAGCACCAAGCTCTGTGTCCATCATTGTAAGTGAGGACATGAGCGTGCTGGTGGCTGGAAGACAGGCATACACCGTGTCATCCGTGCCACCATGAGGGGCCAGACTGAGTTTGGAGTTGGAGGAACATTCCGTGGAGAGAACACCGTATTGCAGGTGGTTGCATTACCATGGAGGCTCTGGGCAGAGGGAATGAAGATCTGAGTTGGACTCAGATGGGCTGATGACTGGAGGTGGAGGACAAGGAAGACTAAAGCAAAAGGCCAGCAGGTGTCCCCCACCTGGAAGACTTGGTGGGGGGCAGAGGATAGCCCAAGTTGTTAATGGGGAAAGTAGGAATGGGAGAGTAGAAGAAAGGTCAAAGGTCGATGGTGAGTGTGGATGTTTCAGATTTCAGAGGCGTGGACTATCTTACTAGACACTCTCGTGCAGACAGTAACACACTCTTGGCTATAAGACAGAACTCCAGAATAAGGACAGCTGATTGTTGGGGGGGAAAAAACAAAAAAAACCCACAGTAGTCATTTCTCCATTTGCATGAAGGCCCAGAAAGGAATCCCTTGAGTCCTGCAATAGTGGGTGTCTTTCCTTGGATGGTGTGCAGTAATACTTGAATTATTCAAAATTAGAGTAAGCAAAAGAAAACTACACCATTAAGCAAATAGAATGTCAGTTTCTATTTACAGTTCTTTTTTAACCCAAGGTTGCATTATTACCATCACAGTTAATATCCTTTATTTAAGGGCATTTGTATCCTTTATGAGGAACAGAATCCTAGGACCACTGGATACAAGGTGAAAACAAAAGTGTTAATATTTTTTCCATGATCTTTCATCCTTGTTTATAGAATATTAATTGTAAATACTTTTCATACACAGATTTTTTTAAGTTACATTGTAGGTTATCTAATAGAAGCAGTAATTTAGGCACAGAGGCAAATTTAAGAGTAAATTCTACAGCTGCATTTTTAGAGTCATGCAAATGCCCACAGTGGTATGTGTATTTCTTTTCTAATACATGCTGGAGCATGTGAATTTGAGCCCACAGCAAAACAAAGATTCTGTGAAAAGATATCATAATTATTAATAATGTTAGTGCCTATTAACATGTTTCTAACATTACCTTCAGGAAAAAGAAAAATGATATAATGTAAAAAAAAAAACACCACACACCAGTAATCTTTTTTTTTCTTTTTATTAACATATAATGTATTATTTGTTTCAGGGGTACAGGTCGGTGATTCATCAGTCTTACACAATTCACAGCGCTCACCATAGCACATACCCTCCCCAATGTCCATCACCCAGCCACCTCATCCCTCCCACCCACCTCCACTCCAGCAACCCTCAGTTTGTTTCCTGAGATTAAGAGTTTCTTATGGTTTGTTTCCCTCTCTGGTTTTTCCCTCCCTTCCCCTATGATCCTGTCTTATTTCTCAAATTCCTCATATCGGTGAGATCATATGATAATTGTCTTTCTCTGACTGACTTATTTCACTTAGCATAATACCCTCTAGTTTCCTGCATGTCGTTGCAAATGGCAAGATTTCACTTTTTTAAAAGATTTTATTTATTTATTTGATAGACAGACAGTGAGAGAGGGAACATAAGCAGGGGGAGTGGGAGAAGGAGAGGCAGGCTTCCCGCTGAGCAGGGAGCCCGATGCAGAGCTTGATCCCAGAGCCCTGGGATCACAACCCAAGCCAAAGGCAGATGCTTAACGACTGAGCCACCCAGATGTCCCAAGATTTCATTTTTTGATGGCTGCATAATATTCCATTGTGTGTGTATATATGTGTGTGTGTATATATATATCACATCTTCTTTATCCATTCATCTGTTGATGGACATCTAGGCTCTTTCCATAGTTTGGCTATTGTGGACATTGCTGCTATAAACATTGGGGTGCATGTGCCCCTTCAGATCACTACATTTGTATCTTTGGGGTAAATACCCAGTAGTGCAATTGCTGGGTCGTAGAGTAGCTCTATTTTCAACTTTTTGAGGAACCTCCCTACTGTTTTCCAGAGTGGCTGCATCAGCTTGCATTCCCACCAACAGTGTAGGAGGGTTTCCCTTTCTCCGCATCCCTGCCAACATCTGTCGTTTCCTGACTTGTTAAATTTAGCCATTCTGACTGGTGTGAGGTGGTAACTCATTGAGGTTTTGATTTGGATTTCCCTGATGCCGAGTGATGTTGAGCACTTTTTCATGTGTCGGTTGGCCATTTTCTTTGGAGAAATGTCTGTTCATGTCTTCTGCCCATTTCTTGATTGGATCATTTGTTCTTTGGGTGTTGAGTTTGATAAGTTCTTTATAGATTTTGGATACTAGCCCTTTATCTGATATGTCATTTGCAAATATCTTCTCCCATTCTGTCGGTTGTCTTTTAGTTTTGTTGAGTGTTTCCTTTGCTGTGCAACAGCTTTTTATCTTGATGAAGTCCCAATAGTTCATTTTTGCCCTTGCTTCCCTTGCCTTTGGCAATGTGTCTAGAAAGAAGTTGCTGCAGCTGAGGTTGAAGAGGTTGCTGCCTGTGTTCTCCTCTAGGATTTTGATGGACTCCTGTCTCACAGTTAGGTCTTTCATCCATTTTGAGTCTATTTTTGTTGTGGTGTGAGGAAATGGTCCAGTTTCATTCTTCTGCATGTGGCTGTCCAGTTTTCCCAACACCATTTGTTGAAGAGACTGTCTTTTTTCCATTGGACATTCTTTCCTGCTTTGTCAATGATTAGTTGACCATAGAGTTGAGGGTCCATTTCTGGGCTCTCTCTTCTGTTCCACTGATCTATGTGTCTGTTTTTGTGACAGTATCATACTGTCTTGATGATTACAGCTTTGTAATAGAGCTTGAAGTCCAGAATCACACACCAGTAATCTTTTAAGTAGAGAGTTAGAGGAACTTCTATAATGTTAGTTACTGCAGCAGGGAAATAGAAACCTTATAATGAAGCAACTAATACCAACAGTGCGTTGTAGACAATGTCCCAATGTTAGATAAGCACAACAAAAACTATGGCAAAAATGCCAATTAAATATCACCAAAACAACAAGGAAACTCCCACTCCCTGCAATATATGCCTCTATAAACCACACAGGGCTTGGGAAACCATGCGTAAGTTCACAATTCCCAGAGTGACTGAGTAGGAAGCTTATTGTTTAAAAATAAAATTGTGTTCCCCTGTTTCTATTGCTCTTCTGGAGGCATGAGGCAGGAAGCGTTGGTTAGATGCTGTTCTAGCCAGACTCCAAGATGGCCCCCAACGTCTCTGCCCCTGGGATTCACACCCTTAGGTAGATCTCCACTTTATACTAGCCTTGGCCTGTGTGACTGAAAGCGTGCAGCCGAAAAGATGGTAGGTCACCTCTAAGATTAGGTTGTAAAAGGTGACAATTTCTGTCTGGTGCTCTCCACCACCTCACCCCAACTTCAGATCACTTGCCCTGGGGGAAGGAAGCAAGCTGCCATGCGGTGAGCAGTCCTACAGAGAGGCCCACCTGGTGAGGAACTGAGGGCTGCCAACAACCTTAGTAGTAGGCTTGGAAGCAGGTTCTCTGGCCACAGTCAAGCGCAAAGATGACTGTGGCTCCCGCCAACAGCCTGACTGAACCTCGCAAGAGACTCTCAGTACCACTGTGTTAAGCCACTCCTGGATCCTGGACTCTCAGAAACAGTGTGAGATGATAAATGTTTGTTTTAAGCTGCTACATTTTGGAGTAATTTATTCTGCAGTGATAGATACCTAATACAAATGTCTTCCTTGTCTTTCACAGAGACAACTCTTAGAAAACTGGAAGAAACTAGTTTTGCTGACCTGAGAGACCACCAACATGGGAAAAAAAAAATACATAGACCCAGGAGAGAATATCAAGCAAGTGAATAATCCTTTAAGAAGGAACGGCACCTCGGGGTGCCTGGGTGGCTCAGATGGTTGGGTGTCTGCCTTTGGCTTGGGTCATGATCTCAGGGTCCTGGGATTGAGCCCCACGTTGGGCTCCCTGCTCGGTGGGGAGCCTGCTTCTCCCTCTGCCTCAGCCACTCTCCCCATGCTCCTGCTCTTTATCTCTCTCTCTCAAATAAATAAATAAAATCTTTAAAAAAAAGAAGGAATGGTACCTCATTAGGGAGTTCCTATAGTGTTTATCCCTTTATTAAAGAAGTATTAACATCCATATAATATTGTTAAATCCATGACACTATGCTGGGTAGAGGGTATCTGTTGAGAAAGACGAGAGAGAAAACATTTGAGCACCTCCTCTCATCTGTCCTCAGGGGGTTGGGGACCCACTCAATAATTGTCTACTGAACTCCTACTTCTATAAAACTATTAAACTATGGATATTTGCTTTGTTGCGTCTTCTATATTACACATATCACCTTTATAACAAAAAGAAACAAAATAAAAATCAAGACATGTTTCTCTGCCCAGTAAACCATCACAGTGGCCAAACACAGACAACTGACAGAATGATGTCTGTGACAAACCAAACCTCTAACACCACAGTCCCCCTTATCTGCGGTTTGCTTTCTGAGGTTTCAGTGACCTAGGGTCAACTGTGGTCAGGAAGCAGACAATCCTCCTCCTGCCGTATACGGTAGCCCGACTCTACGGCACAGCGCCCATGTCATTCCCCTCACTTTGTCTCATCATGGAGGTATTTTATCATCTCACATCTCACAAGAAGAAGAATACAATCTAATAATCTGTGAGAAAGACCATATCCACATAACTTTTATTATAGCATGTTATTATACTTATTCTATTTTATTACTATTGTTACTAAGCTCTTACTGTGCCTAACTTATAAGTTTATCATAGATGTATATACATAGGAAAGAACATAATACATTTAGGGTTCAGTACTATCCATGGTTTCAGGCATCTATTGGGAGTCTTGGGATGTATCCTCCACAGATGGGGTGGGGGGGGACTACTGGATACATTACGTATCAGCAAATACATAACACCTACTATACTCCTACTCATGACTGCATTTTTAAAACTTTCAAATGATTTTTACTTCTTTGCAAAGTAGGGGCCATAGAGACAACACATGAGTTCGTGACTATTTTTGAGTTTGGGATTGGATTTGTGATTAGAATAGGGGTAGGACTGGGGCACCTGGGTGGCTCAGTCAGTTAAGCATCTGCCTTCAGCTCAAGTCATGATCCCAGGGTCCTGGGATCGAGTCCCGTATCGGGCTCCCTGCTCAGCGGGGAGCCTGATTCTCCCTCTCTGTCTGCTGCTCCCCCTGCTTGTGCTCTCTGACAAATAAATAAATTAAATCTTAAAAAAAAAAAAAGAAAAGAATAGGGGTAGGATACCATAGTATGGCACCACCAAGGGTGGTGCAGAGAAGAATCCTCACAACCAAGCACGTCAGTGAAAAGACTTGCCAGGTAGGGATGGGGTTAGTGCTATTGGTATTTTGGAAAGTGGGATTGTTTCTTCGGATTAATTTAGTAAAATGTATTATGATCTAAAAATAATGTTATTGAACCCAGTAATATCACTTTGGAGAAACTGCACATAAGGAAATCATTCTCAAAAAGAAAAAGCTAGGGCGCCTGGGTGGCTCAGTCGGTTAAGCATTTGCCTTCAGCTCAGGTCATGATCTCAGGGTCCTAGGATCCTGCTTCGGGCTCCCTGCTCAGTGGGGAGCCTGCTTCTCCCTCTCCCTTTGCCTGCCACTCCCCCTGCTTGTGCTCTCTCTCTCTCTGACAAATAAATAAATAAAATCTTTTTTAAAAAATAAAAAAAAAATGTATGGCGTATGTAATTTAAAAAAGGTGGTCAAAATCTTAGCCACGCAACTGTGCTGCATATTCTTTTCTTATTTTCTCTCCTTAAATTTAGAATCAGAAGTCAGTTTGATGCCCAGATGGCATGCAGACAGTTGAATTGAGCCCCAGTACACACCCCTGTCAGATGCACGGATGGAAGGTAGCCATGGGAATCTGGGGCCCAGAGGAATGAGCACCCAAACCCAAAGCTCATCTTAGTTCTGTCCCTACTTCTTCATGGCTTTGAACAAACCCCTTAACTGCCACCTCTAATATTTTTTGGGAACAGATTGAAAATAAATCATAAGTTAAGTAAAATTAAGTTCTGAGTCTTATTTCCTTTTATTTACTAAATGAGGAAAACAATGCCGGCCCTTCCTACCTTGCAGAAGGACTTTAAGAATCAAAGTGAGAAAGAAGAAGAAGAAGAAGAAGAAGAAGAAGAAGAAGAAGAAGAAGAAGAAGAAGAAGAAGAAGAAGAAGAATCAAAGTGAAAGGAATAGGAAAATATTTCTGAATGTGTCATCATCATCATTTTAAAATGACAAATATGCACATTATGAAACAACATGGATAAGTGTTTTCAAAATAAGTGGAAAAGAACACATCACATACTTGCATCAGGGTAGGACAAGAAGTGATATTTTTTACAGTACCTTACTGAGATATACTTTACATACGATAAAATGCATAAATCTTAATGACTTTTTACATATGGATATAACTATAGGACTATCATCCAGATCAAGAGAGAGAACATTACCTTCTTAAAGAGTTCATTCATGCCCATTTCCAGTCAATCCTCACTCCCACCCCAGAGGTAACCACCATACTGACCTTCAGACGATACCATTAAAAAAAAAAAAAAAAAAAGGCGATACCATTTTAAGAATAATGTTAATGTTGGGGCACCTGGGTGGCTCAGTCGTTAAGTGTCTGCCTTCGGCTCAGGTCATGGTCCCGGGTTCCTGGGATCGAGCCCTGCATCGGGCTCCTTGCTCCGTGGATACCTGTTCTCTCTCTCCCACGCCCCCTGCTTGTGTTCCCTCTCTCGCTGTGTCTCTCTCTGTCAAATAAATAAATAAAATCTTTACCAAAAAAAAAAAAAGAATAATGTTAATGCTCAAAGTTTTTTCAAAATCCATCCAAAAATATTTGACATAAAACCCGAGGTCCTGGGTGTCCCTGAGATCTGCCCTTTACCAACTATGGCCTATGAGGAAGGCACAAATGCTTTTTGTGCCTCGCATTTACCATCTGTTTAATGGGAATAATAACTTTCCCTCGGACTTTCATGGTTGTGGAGAAATTAAACACCCCATCAAACGAGCACCTGTCGCAGTGCCTGCTCACGGGAGGCCCTTCACGAACTACCGTTGCTTGTGTATCTGTCCCGTAGTGATGAGTGTTCCGGGGGCTGGAAATTCCGGGTTCGGATCTCTGTGGTCTCACAACCCACCTGAGTGACCTTGGTCAACTTTTAATCTATCCCCTTGATTTCATTGTCTGTAAATTAAATACCTTATTGTTTTCAGAATATAGAATACTCTGAGAAAGACAGAAGAACCTGCCTGCAAAAGATTTTGAAAGCTAGATTTAGGGCATCACTCTGAACCCTGGGAGGCCTTACCAGGTCACTGTTGTTAAACCCTTTTGGAAGTGGGCTCCAAGGGCCTCAGACACAGTGAACAAGTGACGAGTGACAGAAGTCAGATCGGAATTTAGTCTAGGGCTCTGAGTCACCTCCAGGTGTGACCTTCATCCCTCCTGACATCTCTCCTCATAGCCATGTGACCGAATAAAGAACAATGAAAGCATAACACGTTCTGTGGAAACCATTGTCACTCTTTTTTCCACTGACTTAATTTTTTAAAGAGAGGACTACTTTGTCTCAGAAACTACATAGTTGCATTATCTTGCCATCACATACTTTTAGACCAACTCAGGGTCAGCTATATCCATGACAACGGGTTCTAGAGCTGACCTGTGCCTTCACCGTGGGAACACAGGAAAACACAAGCATAAATAAGAGAAAGATCCCCAGGAAACTAGATTTATTTTTTTGTAAAGATTTTATTTATTTATTTGACAGAAAGAGACACAGAGGGAGGGGGAACACAAGCAGGGGGAGTGGGAGAGGGAGAAGTAGGCTTCCCGCTGAGCAGGGAGCCCGATGTGGGGCTCGATCCCAGGACCCTGGGACCATGACCTGAGCCGAAGGCAGACGCCCAACCACTGAGCCACCCAAGCGTCCCCAGGAAACTAGATGTAATGCAAAGTAAAAAAGATCAGCTCAGCAAAGTCAACAGCTACGATTACAAACACTTTCACAGTCGGAGCAAAGTGGAACAGCATTTACAGTATGTTATTAAAGGCAAAGCAGGACAAGTCATGCTCAGAAGCATTCCTAACAGAACTATTTTTTTTTCAAGTCCAAAGGTAATTCTTATGCATGCTAGAAAAGAAATCAAAGAAATGCATACATTTTTTAAAATTCACTATGTAAATATTTTGATATATAGTCTTCAATCTTTTTCATGCGTTCTTTTTTTAACACTTAGAATCAATCATATTAGATACAAACTCAGTTGTGCAAGAATTACACCTTTTTCAATTCTTCTATATAATTAAACTTACTATTTTTTTTCAAGCCCCTTCCACCTAGGGGTAGAAGTTAAATCTCACTCTCTCTGCCCAGGGCTGGGAGGGCGGGGGGAGGAAAGAGAAGGGTAGTGTCTGTCTACTCTGAGTTCATTCTTATCTATCTACACTGGCTTCTTTGTTTTTTGAATCTTAAAAGTATTTTTCTCTTCTGTTGAAAAAAGTATTTTTCTTGTCAGGTGGTATGTACATTTTCAAGAATTTTGAAACACAATGTCAAAGTATCCATATAAAGATGATAGGAATTTATACTTCCATCATCCAAGTGAAATCCTATTTATTTGTAAATTCCACACACTATAGTTTTGTTCTTTCACCATAGAAATAAATCAAAAATTAATATACATTATTTATTTAAAAAACCTTAGGCCATACCAAAGTCCAATCAGTAGAAAGTGAACACCCTGTTCTCAGGGCGCAGGGCTGGCCCAGCTGGTAGAGCATGCAACTCCTGATCTCGGGTTGTGGGTCTGAGCCCCATGCTGGGGATAGAGATTACTTAAAAATAAAATCTTTTAAAAAAACAACAACAAGAACAACCTGCCCTCCCAACAATACTCTCCACTGTTTTGTCAATATCTTTCCAGGGTATTTTCAGATAGTAAGGTAGAGATAGGTAAATTATAGAAAAGAGAGATTAATGTATATATTTAATATAACATCAAGATACACATATTTTTAAAAACAAAAAATAGGAGCATGTATACTTTTTTTTTTTAAAGATTTTATTTATTTATTTATTTGACAGAGAGAGAGAGACAGCGAGAGAGGGAACACAAGCAGGGGGAGTGGGAGAGGGAGAAGCAGGCTTCTCGCGGAGCAAGGAGCCCGATGCGGGGCTTGATCCCTGGACCCCAGGATCATGACCTGAGCTGAAGGCAGATGCTTAAAGACTGAGCCACCCAGGCACCCCATACTGTTTTATAACTTCTTTTTTTTACCTATTGCAAACAGTCATTCATTCAATAAACATTTATTGAACGTCTACCATGTCCCACACATTGTTTTATACAATAGATATTTTTCCATGTCAATAAATATAAATCTGTATAATCATTTTAATGGGTGCATAGTATTCTGTTGTATAATACATCATAAAGAAGTAACCAATCCTCTGCCATTAGCATTTAAAGCTACATTCAATCCTTGTACAACCATCTTTGTGTACTTAGATTATTTTAAGTTAAATTCCCAGAAAGGGAGATGCTGAGGCAAAGGACATGCACATTAAAATGCTGATCCATATTCCCCGATTTATCCCCAGAAGAGATGGTTAATCTCACTAATAGTGTATGAGAATTCTTGTTTCTCAGTATCAATACCCAAATGGGCACTTTTTTCCTTTTTAATTCTTACCAGCGCATCAAACAAAAACCTCAATTTGTTGTTATTTTATTTTGCTTTTAATTAGTACTTAATTCTATATGCAATTGAGAAAGCCAACGAAACTTTTGAGCAGAAAAGAATTTTCCTCATCAATGTGAGAGCTAGAGTTGAGGAAAGAGGCTGGAGTCAGGGAGACCAGGTGAGAAGTGCTGGGGTCTGAAGCGGGCTGTGAAGATGGGATTGCAGTGTGCAGGGCAGTCAAAATCCAATTAAGATCATCCGGATGAAATCTCAGGACATTGGCCTGATGTAGCTCTAACTAAGAAAGGTCAAACTTAATCACCTATATTGTGCTTTCAGACAGAATTAACAAAAAGGGGGTGACATGCATGATAAATTTGGGTGCATTTAATCAGTTCTAGGGAGGGGAGAGGGAACCTGGCCCTAATGCTCATGAGTGAATGAATGATCTGCCCCAGTGTACCTTCAGGTAGAGCTCGGGAGCTCATCTGAATCTACCATAACTGGATTTTCTTTCCTCTTCTTCTTCTTTTTTTTTTTTAATTCAGCAGAATAATACTTTTTCCCCTGGAGGAAATCATGCTTGTGATATAACAACAACAACGACGACGACAATAAATTACTATGTTTATACAGTGAAAAGCAAGTGCCCTTAAGACTGCCAGAGTTATCTAATTGACCATAATAAAAATAAATTAATTTAAAAAAAAAGATTGCCAGAGTTAGAGACTGTTCTCCTTTCCTCACTGGGCCTAATAATACTAATAATAATAGCTCACTTTTTTTTAGTGGTTACTATGTTCCAGAAACTAGATTTCCTACATATATTTACTCACTCAAATCCCCTAGAACTCTCTGAATATGTTCTGTTTATCATCCTCATTTTCTAGACAACACTGTATCACAGAGAAGTTCAGTAACTTGCCCAAGGTTGCATGATTTATGAGCAGTGGACCTGGAATTCAAACCCAGACAGCCTGACTTCCCAGCCCGTTTGCCTAATCTAATCATGCTGTTCTAAATTCTTTTCATGGTAGTAGGGTGGAATTTTCTAGACACAAAGAAATAAGGGTGGAAGGACTGTGCATTATTGTCTATCACAGGTGATGCTAAGCAGATTTCATCTACCTGACTCCTGAGCCGGTGTAGCCCCCTCAGCAGTGGGGGTAGACCCAAGTGGTTTATTCACAGCTGCCCACTATTACCATTTCTTATATGTCCTTCCTGGGATGGATACATATATATACGGATAGTTTTTCTGTATAACTTTTTTTTTTTTAAAAGATTTTATTTATTTATTTAACACAGAGAGAGAGAGAGAGAGAGAGAGAGAGAGACAGCGAGAAAGGGAACACAAGCAGGGGGGTGGAGAGGGAGAAGCAGGCTTCCCACCAAGCAGGGAGCCCGATGTGGGGCTCGATCCCAGGACCCTGAGATCATGACCTGAGCTGATGGCAGACGCTTAAGGCCTGAGCCACCCAGGCGCTCCTCTGTATAACTTTTCTTTAGAGTTTTATTTATTTGAGAGAGAGAGAATTAGAGATAGAGAGCAAGCATGAGTGGGGGGCAGAGGGAGAAGGAGAAACAGGCTCCCCACTGAGCAGGGAGCCCGATGTGGGACTCGATCCCAGGACTGTGGTATCATGATCTGAGCCGAAGGCAGACGCTTAACGACTGAGCCACCCGGGCGCCCCTGGTGTATAACTTTTAAACAAGTGGTTAAAAATTCACCTTGGAGTCATTCTTTTTTGGTTTATAACTAACTCATTCTTTCTTATCAGCGGATAGTCCATTTCTTTATTTAACCAGTCCCTTGGTAATGGACATTTAGATTGTTTCTAAACAATGCTACAATTAATACCCTTGGATATAAGTCCCTTGCACAAGTGAAAGCCACATTATATTCCTAGATGTGAAATTATTATATCAAAGGGTATGTGCATTTTTTTTTAAGATTTTATTTATTTATTTGACAGAGAGAGAGAGAGTGAGAGAGAGAGAGAGCACAAGCAGGGGGAGCGGGAGAGGGAGAAGCAGGATCTCCTCTGAGCAGGGAGCCCAATGCGGGGCTCGATCCCGGGACCCTGGGATCATGACCTGAGCCAAAGGCAGACGCTTAAGGCCTGAGCCACCCAGGTGTCCCGGGTATGTGCATTTTAATGTTTAATAGATTTAAAGTTTAATTTACCTCCAAGGCATACCAATCTGTATTCCCACCAGACATGTGCCTCCACTTCATGGATTAAATAAATACATCTTCAGTCTGATACCCCCTCACCCTCACAACCATACCTTGACTCCATTTCTCAAGGAAGCCTTTGGTCAGTAGTTCTGTCCTCTGGGAAGAAAAGGAACACAATATATAGAGGACGTGCCTATCGTCACTGGAAAGTTCTGTCCTCTCCATTCTCCATGAGAAATGACTGATTCCAGGGTTGGGGTAGAGAAACTAGAAATGCGTCTGGAACATCCTATT
The DNA here is from genome assembly GCF_964656455.1 of Halichoerus grypus. Classification (NCBI taxonomy): domain Eukaryota; kingdom Metazoa; phylum Chordata; class Mammalia; order Carnivora; family Phocidae; genus Halichoerus; species Halichoerus grypus. The sequence goes on from NC_135723.1 coordinate 57,984,037, forward strand.
GTGCCAAAAAGCAATGAAGTGCTCAAAGAACTATTGGGGCATGTCAAAAGGGCATAAAGCCAGTATTAGGAGGTTCCCACTGTCAAATATGGAATAATTTGTGCTATAAAAATAATTTTGATTTATGTAAGCCATTGCATCAGACTATAACGTATTGAATAAAATAAAAATCCATGAGTCTATTGTGATACAAATAATTGAATAGATAAACAAATGGGAGAGAAAGTAAAGCTCTACCTTTTAGTAGTATGCCAACAAACAAATGTGGAGGGAATGACAGAATTAGAAAATCCACCAACTGACAACCACCATAACAGTAATAAATGATTCAGACAAGAATCATCAATAAATCCTAAAATGTATGGACCAAAGTTGAATGGAGAACAAGATATTTATATAGTCTAAAGTATCTCTTCATAAAAATAGTCATTGATTACTTATTAATTGATAGTACAAAATACTTACTAACTAACTTAACAGTGGGAAAACATGGAAGACATTAGCTTAATCAAATGATAAAAGTTAATGTCACTAGGATTGGAACAGATCGACATTATGTGCTTTCTGATATGTTACATTGAAAAAAACACAGCATCTGCTTGTGGTTTCTTTCTGCCAACAACGTATAGCTTGAATCTAATTATGAAGGATTATCAGGCAAACCCAAATTTCAGCACAACCTACAAAGTAACCAGACTGGTCTTTTCAAAAATGTCAAGGTCATGAAGGACAGACAAACTGTTCCAGATTGAAAAGAATAAAGAGACATAACAACTAGGTATAATTCTGAACTTGGATTGGATCCTGGACCAATAAAGGACATCATTGGGACTGCCAGTGAAATCTGAATGTAGTCTGTGGACAGATGAAAATACAGGATCTGTTCATTTATTTTGTTGGTTGTATATGATTATGCAGGAGAGTGTTTTTGTTTTTAGGTAATATACACTAAGGTATTAAGAGGTAATGGAACTTTACATCTACAACATATTTTCAAGTTGTTCAGAAAAGTATGTATGTACTATAATGAGAATAACAAGGCAAATATGATAAAATGTTAACAACTAGGAAATCTGGGTAAAGAATATAAGGGAGTTCTTTGTAGTGTACTTACAACTTTTCTATAAGCTGAAATTATTTAAAAACAAAAAGTGAAGACAATGTTTAAAATGTAAAACAAATCACCATACCTACAAGAAAATTTTACTCAGCTTTCAGGGAACAGATAATTCAAATTTAATACAAGACTTCCAAGGAATACAAAAGGAAGAAACACTCCTCAATTCACTCTGTGAGGCTGGTGCCACCTTGGTAACAAAACTAGATCTGACAGATGGTACAAGAAGGAAAATTCACAGTCTCATGCCTGAACATAGGTGCAAAATCCCAAACAAAATATTAGTAAAGTGAATCCAGCAAGGTATAGAAAAGATAATACACTGTAACTAAGTTCAGTTTATCCCTGGAATACTAGTTTCATCTAATATTAAGTTTTATTTATTTATTTTTAAAGATTTTATTTATTTATTTGACAGAGAGAGCGAGAGAGCACAAGCAGGGGGAGCAGCAAAGGGAGAGGGAGAAACAGGCTCCCCGCTGAGCAGGGAGCCCGATGCGGGGCTCGATCCCAGGATCCTTGGATCATGACCTGAGCCGAAGGCAGATGCTTAACCGACTGAGCCACCCAGGTTCCCCCTAATATTAAGTTTTATAAATGTAATTCATTACATTAATAGATTAAAAAAAGAAAAATAATATATTCTCAATAATTGTAGAAAAAGCATTTGTGAAAAATGCTTGGCAAACTAGGAATGGAGAGAAATTTCTTTAACCAGATAAACAGTATCCACAAAAAAATACGCTCTCTTATCACCTCTATTCTGCACCTACTAGGGGTTGTAGCCAGTGCAGTAAGACAAGGAAGGAAGGGAAGGAAGCGGGCAGAAGGGGAAGAGAGAGAGTAAGAATGGAGAGAAGACAGACAGACAGGCATTAGGAGTGAAAAGGTAGAAACAAAATTGGTTTTATTCACAGATGATACAAATGTTTGCTAGAAAACTCAAGATTCTTCAGACAAAGTATAATTAATAAGTTTAGTAAAATGGCTGGATATAAAGTCAATATACAAAAAATGAATTATATTTAGATATTCTAGCCACAAAGAAAACCTAATTTCCAAAATGATGCCGTTAACCAGCAAAATAGAGAGCCTAGTAGTAAGTTTAATAAGAGATGTACAAGGAACTAAAGAAGACCTAAATAAATGCAGAGATAAGCATGTTCCTGGATAGGAAGATGTTATCTTAAAAATGTGGCTTAAAAAGCATAAACTTTGGACCCAGAATGCCCTGGGCTCTGCCACCTAGTAGCAAGCAAGTAACTTAACTTCTCCCTATCTCCACTTCCTTCCCTGTAAAACAGAGGGAAAAAGAGCACTTACCTCAGGATTAAGAGGATTACCTGAAATAATGCATATGAGAGTACAGAGCCTGCTGCGCAGAAAACCACGTGGTGATGTTGACATTGGAAGCCGAGCCTCGTGGAGCAAAAAGAAGTCTGGTCCACTAACCAACAGGCAGCGACCGCCTCTCCATTTTTATGTGAGAGAGCGAAATACATTTCTTTCTCATTTAAACTACTCTTGTTTGGGGTTTCCCGTCCCTCGTCGCTGAGCTTAATCCAAGCAGATACATTGGCACAAGCCACAGCCAAGGCCCAGCCCTGCGGTAAGCCCTCACCCACCTTCTGCCAGGTGCTGGCTCTCGGGCCTCTCGGACAAGGGAGCCCACGTGATCCAGTTTGGGCCAATAGGTCGTAAGGCGAGTCTGCGGAGGGCTTGGCGGGACGGGGACAAGCCACCCTCCCCAGTCCCGGGCCAGGGCCGCGGGAAGAGAGAGCTTCGGGTGCTGTCCTCACTCACCCCTTCTCCTAGTTTGAGCTCCCCCAGAAGTCGACTCCAAAACAAGCCTTTGAGCATCAGAAGTTTGTTTGGGAGATGTTCCCAGGAAACATTGGTAGGAGAGTGGGGAAGTGACGCTGGGAAAGGCAAGAAGCCAATAAAAGATGAATTATCAAAGCAAGTTCCCGTGTAGGTAACTGAGGCATAATCCCACTGGGAAGCAATGTAGAACATAACTTCAAAGTGAGCCCCCCTCCCCAAGCATAAAGAGCAGGATTTACTCAGCTGTTCCCATCAGCTTTGGCTTGATTGCTGTTCCCAGAGGTTCCAGTGGCCAGAGAACCCTCAGCAAGGAGTGTGGATGGGATAGGTCACTAGCGGTTTGAAGTTGGGCCCCCATCCATGAACATGGTACATGCCAAGGGGGTAAGGGTAGGGTACTGACAGCATTGGTTGCACCCAACTTGCTTGCCTGTTGAAATGGTTGGGGGAGGATGGGAACCAGGGGCTGCTGCAGCCAAGATGGAAAGGCAGAAAAAAAGAGCTGCCAACCCAGGACTCAGAACTCGACATCAAAGAGCCACTGAACCCAGAGAACAAAGCCCCACCTCAGGACTCCTGCTGTGTGAGAAAAAAAGAAACTCCACTTTATTAAACCTATGTTAATTGAGACAAATGCATGTTTATTAGCCATCCATCTTTCTCTTGATGTTTGTTTCACTCAGGGGCATTTAGCTTCATCTCAGGGGGGTTAGAGTTTTGGAAACCAAAGCCGGGAGACTTAATGATATTTCTGATTTTTGTTTGGGGAAAAGAGAGAGAGAAAAAAGGAAAACACTGGATGGAGAAGAGGTGGAGAGAGGGACAGGAAGAACACAAGTTAACAGCTTTAAAATGTCATCTTGCCACAGTGATTGGTTCTGGCTGGAGCTTAGAGCAGAGAGGCCAGCCCTGCATCTAGGTTAATTCCCCAGGCCCGGGTCTCACCCAGTTGGAGCCCTCTGGCCCTGTTGCAGTTCCCTCTCCAGCACTCCCCACCCGCCACCCCCTTCCCAGGGGTGGGGGGAAGACCTGAGAACTGACCAGAACATCCCGAATTCAAAACAAGTCTGAAAAGACTGTTTCCCCAACCGTACCTGTTGGGTTTAAACCGCTGTGGAGCAAACGGCCTAGATATTGCAGTGTAGGCAGAGAATGATACTTACTGGAAAGAAATTACACACAGGTGCTCATCTTTCTTCCTTACCCTACCTTGGCTCCTGGTGTTCCCCTGGTGGATTAACCCTATGTTTGCCTGGACTCCGGCCTTACTGAATTTCCTCGTTTAACAACTGTTACTTCACCAACTGGTAGAAATGAGCCTCAGCCTCAACAGGTTCACTTGGTTCTTGTGGTTCTCTCCCACAACACTAGGTCCACGTGGCCATTGTGTTTAGATGAGGTTGGCAGAGTTATAACTTCCCTCTGCCCTTCTAGATACTATCTGGAGTACATTGTTCTGTCTTGAACTTTTTTTTTTTTTTCTGTTTCTTGGAACTTATCACCTTTCCAGACTCTTAAGGGAAGGGGAGTGACAATGTGTCAGACTTTTAGCTGGATCTACTCATGTTACCCGAGAAGGTGTTCTCCTCATTGCGAGCTCATCGATGCAGACACTTTCGGAGTGTCCCATGGGGACTGAAAGAAGGACGTGCCTTTGAGATGCCATGCAATGGCCAGGAAAGTTTCCCCAGATGGAAAGTATGTGAGTCCTTCAAACAAAAGTTTGTTCTGATTGGTAGGAAAAAAATGGGGTTCCCCTGCAAGGGTGCTTGGCTCCCAGACCCACTTCCAGACTGCAGTCTAGGTAGTTTGTCCTGGTTACACACCATTCCTCTTTCTGAGCCTTGTCTGAAAGGACTGGGTAGCTGCATTTCATTTTCTGGGTGGCTCAGGGACCCGGGAGACCTTGGCTGACCCTTGGAAAATGACCTCTGGACTTCACCAAAGATACCCTTTCCCCCTGCAAGGTACAAAAGTGGCAGATCCTAGACTCTGAAACAAGGGATGGCTTGGTGGTAACTAGGATATACTTCATCTGATGACCCAAGGCTTCCCTGGTGCCTTGGCACTATGTAACACTCCAACACTTTTGCACAACCACACCTGAGGTAGCCCTAAGAATAACAAAGATTGAATTCCCCACAAGTCAAATGAAATGGGGAACCAGAGCCAGTTGGTTGATTTGAAGAAAGTCAAAATAGTTCTCACACACTTCAGTTTATAGAGTGACATTAACATGGGTTACTTGCAAACAAATTCAAGCTCAGAGAGGTTAAATAACAAGTCCAAGCCCACACAGCTAATAAGCAGCAGGACCTAAAAATTGAATATACTTTTCTTTCTACAACCCAGGCTTTTCCCATTTTTAACTTGCTACCTCTCAGGCATGATGAGAATGATATTCTTCTTTTCTCAAATTACTGCCAAGCAATCTACGTATAGTTAACCAAGGCTGCCAATGTTGCTTTCTAAATATTTCTCAAAACTTTCTGTGTTCTCCATACTTACTGCCAACAAGCTAGGTCATTATCTCCTACCTAAACATTTGTAATCATTTCTTAACTAGTCTCCTTGCATTCACTCTTCTCCTTCCCACTCCTATCCCCATTCCAAATATAATCCAGAGTGATCTTCTCAAAATAGAAAGCTGATAGTATTTCTGTCCTATCTAAAACCCCTTACTGGCCTTATGATGTTTTAGGATTTGACCCCAAATCCCTAGCCTGGCTATGTATCTCTGCAGCTTTGCAGCTTCATCTCCTGTTGTCATTCCCAGCCCTGTGCTTCAGCCATACGGCCTTTGCGTATGCTATTCCAAACACTTGGAACAATCTCCTGAACTCTTTCCCTATCCTTCTAGATTTTGTGTCAAATTCCATTTTCTCAGTGAAAACTTCTGTGATTCTTCCAGGTCAGTTCTCTTGGTTTGTAACATTTAGTACTTTAACTTCACAGCACTTAGCACACGTTATACTTAATTAGTTTTTGTGTTTATTAGATTAACATCCATCTCTCTTATTAGATTGTTAGCTCCATGAGAAAAGGGACAATATCTAGTGAACAAACTAGCTTGTGGATTGACACATAGTAGGGGCTCGATAAATACCTGTTGAATGAATGAATGAACTTTAAGAAGATAAGTAGGAACCAAAGCAGGGGCAAGGGAGAGGGTTATGATCATCTGTGGTTCTGGGTTTACTCTGATGGCCTTTCTTACAGAGAGGGAATTGTGGAAAACAGAGAAAGACATTTCAATATTGTTTTAAAAATAAGTAGGTAGGGAGGTGATGTTTGATAACCAGGATATTGATATATAGCCAAAGTATATTAATGTCTCCATAGGAAAAATACTCTAGGCAGCCTGTGACTGGCTTCATCTGGTCCACACTCATTTCCAGGAAACTGAATCACAGTGAGACTGAAGAAAGAGAAATATTCCAAATGAGCTACTGGAACAGTACAAACTGTGATTAACTTTGTCTCATTGCTGTCTCATACAATTAACTGCTCCTTGTATTGCTTACAAAAGGAATGAACATTTCTATCGTTAATTTCATTTTCTCCCAACTGGAAACTGCAACAGGCTTGCTGGATAGTGAAGTGTTGTTGTTTTTTTTTAATTCCAGAAGATAAAATAAAATTCCAGGGTCAAGCTATAATTTCTTTAGGGCTTGACCAAGGTATACCTGAGGGAGAAAAGAAGAGACACTCTCCTTGAATGACTCATATGGATCATTGGCTGGATGCAAAAGATATGGGCTGTTTGTTCTCGTCTCATAAAATTTGTGGATTTTTTTTTTGGCAAGGTACCCTTTGCTTTATGGAATAGATAATAGGGGGGAAATCTATATATCCTGCCTGTCTTCTCCACACAATTCTGTTATTTAGCTGGAGATATATTTCTATGGAAAAAAGCCTACCCTGATGTGTTAAAAATGTAGCCGGATTTGTTTTAATCAGGTGTGGTAAGACAGCAGACATGGACATGCCTGTCAGGAAAGAAGAAGTTTATACTCACAGATCCCTAGAAACAGGAGGCACACCATGCCATGGAGGGCCACATGGGGAAGGACCAAGGATGGTCAGGAGGTGGAAGAGCGGGAGAGGGCAGCACATGGCCCAGAAACTTTATTGGAGCTCTCTTGGGAAGGATCCACCAAGGAAGGGAAGGTACACTGAGTCAGCTTAGGATCGGATGGTTTGAATAATTTGGGCAGACTCTGGGCTCTAGGGGCGGTCTCTGGTTGTCCAGTACCTGGCCCTGGGGTGGTTTAGGGCAAGAGGAATACGGCTTGGTATGGGAGAGTTTGATAAAGGAGATGGTTGAGTGTGTGGGCTCTGGCTTAGTTGGTTTATATATCAAAGGCAGGCTTGCGAGGGAGTCATTTGCTATCTCTAGGAATTAGCTACCCTGGGTGGGGGGGCAGTCTCTCCAGGATCAAGAATACAGAAAATAAGAAAATATAGTCAATGTACCTTAGGATCAGCCGACTGGGATTTTCTTGGGTTTCTTCAGTGTTTTCTTCAGCATGCTTCCTTTCTTTCTTTTCCTCCTTTGTCCCCTCGCCCTTTTATCCTAGTGACTATTTATTGAGGACCTACTGCCTGTGTGTCAGGCACTGTGTCCGGAACTACAGAGGTCCACTGCATACAGGCACAGCCAAGGCCATCAGGAAGCTCGCAGGCTGGTGGGGATGGTGGACGTCAGCCTTGTGGTGGTGTTGGAACTTCAGGCATCTTTGCAGACTTGCTTTTAAAATGTTTTTCTCTCTCCTTTCTGGTGTCGTCATGTCTACCTCTAACATTTCCTGCCCTTCTGTCTTCTGGGCTACCGTTTACTCAAGAATTGCAGTTAATAAAAGGAAAAGGGGTCTGACTGAGTGTTAAGGGTCTCCTACCTGTGAGGTGTTGGGTTTTAGTAATGAGGCTTGTACATCCCTTATAATGACCATGGAGCTTTGTTGCAGACAACTGTGCTGGCCAGAATCCTCTAGTTGAGAGGGGTGTTATTCTTCCTGATTCCATCTCATCTGGAAAATGTGTAACACTTTATTCTCGTAAGATGTCAAGCAAAGGAGTTATTACAGAGGCAAAGGAATATATAACGGGTAATACTGATATTTCCCCATCTTTGACATTCATGTACTTTGACCACTCGCTTGGCAAGGGTGTTAGAGGACTAAGTAAGATGGTATACAAGAATGCTGGCCCCTGGGACACTGATTTATGGCAACTGTTTTCAGAACCAGTGCACTTTCTCAGCAACACCTGATCTCACCGTGGACCTCCTGGGGTTGCCTCAGGAGCCCTGATATTTTTGTTTTGGGGGAGTAAATTCTCTTAATCTTTGTGTGCCTCAAATTTTGACTTCATTCCTGAGTGACAGCTTAGCTGAATAAAAAAGTTGAGGTTGTCGGCTGTTTTCCCTAAGCATTTCCGGTACCTGTTGCTGCTGCTGAGAAGCCTACGGCCATTATAGATCATTCCTGCAATCTGCTTCTTCTCTCTGGAAGCTTCATAGATTTTCTTTTACCCTTGATGTTCTGCGGTATCGCTTTTTATAAGTCTAAGTGTAGGTTTAGTTTTATCTTTCCTTCTTGTATTTTAAAGTACAATTTCTATCTGAAGAATCATGCCTTTCATCAATGCTGGATAATTTCCAATTGCCATCACCTGAAACATTGCTTCTCTACCATTCAATGCGGTGACTTCTTCTGGAACAGCACTTGTATGTGTTTTGGAGTCTTTTGACCTATTATCCACATCTCTTACCTGTCTCTGGGATGCATTGTGGGCAAATGCTGCAATTATGTTTCCAGTGTAGTAATTCTCTCTTCACCTGTGTCAGCCTAGAGTTTATCTCATATGTTGAGTTTTATTTATTTATTTATTTATTTTTAAAGATTTTATTTATTTGACAGAGAGAGCGAGAGAGCACAAGCAGGGGGAGCAGCAGAGGGAGAGGGAGAAACAGGCTCCCCGCCGAGCAGGGAGCCCGATGCGGGGCTTGATCCCAGGACCCTGGGATCATGACCTGAGCTGAAGGCAGACGCTTAACAACTGAGCCACCCAGGCGCCCCATATGTTGAGTTTTAAACTTCATTGACTACGGTTTTCCTTCCTAAGAGTTTCAGTTGGTACTTTTGTATATCTAATTGTTCTTGTTTCTCTTCTGCCTATTTTGGATTTATAATTTTTTCCCTTTAGTGGATATTGTTTCTTTATTGGTCTCTTTTAACATCCTAAGCACATACAATGCCTTTTCCAGAGAGCTTCATCAAATTCCCATGGCATGGAGGTAACATTACAGGACCACAAGAGTTTGGACAATGGGCATCTTGGTGGCAACCAGCGGAGACTGAAGACCTGAAGCTTCTTTAAATATTTAGCTCTGAGTAAGACCTCTGCTTCCTTTTTAGCCTGTCATGGAGGCAGGTATTGGCTTGTGGGGAAGGGCAATACACGACCTGATGCCTGAAATAGACTTTCCCACTGACCAGTAGAATTTAGAGTCTAATTTATTTTCATAAACAAAATATAGAAATGGGTCATTTCTTGAAAAAACAAGTTAGCGGTTGCCACTTTATACTTACCTATATGTGCCTCCTTTAAGAAAACAAACATGAAAGTATAATTTACATACCTTTTATAACCTGTCTTTTTTCACTAGATATTATATCACGAACTTCCTTCCATCCTTATATAATTTTCTCTTACTTTTGTTAACTTCATCTTGGTCATTGTTCAGATGAATTGCTCCTCCATTTACTCCATTTTCTGATTGAGCCAATTGTCTTTGTTTCTGTAGTAAGCTTATGTGTGAGCACCCTAATTTTGTCCTCTGGAGGGAAGCTGGTGAGTGTGCTCCTTCAGGCCTGCCGGTCGCCATGGAGACAGAGACCAGGTGCTGCTGGGGGAAGGTCTGTCAAGTAGTGATAGTGCCAGCCAGGGTATGGAGAGGAAACCATGTTGGGGGGAAGCTCGCAGGAAACCATTCTGAAGCTGTCCAGTTGTCTGAGTTCCTGAAATGCTCCTCCAGGCCTGCCTGTAGTGAGGAAGGGGCCTTCACCTGAGCAGTGACGTAGCAGCAGGTGGGTTTGGTTGGGGTCATCTGTCTCATGAGCTGGAGAGCAACATGGAGACCATCTGGGCTGGGTCGGGGTGGAAGCTCGCATGAGAAGAGACGAAGCTTCCTCTTCAGTTTGCCTCTACCACAGCAATGAATGGGGACTTCCTTGAAGGAACCTCATGGAAAGTGGACAGCAGCGTGTGAGTGTTGGAGCAGGAGAGGAAGAACTGGTGATTCCAGGCAGAGATGAAGATTGGCAGGTGTGTAAGTAGCACATGAGGGCCTGTTTGGGGGCTTCCAAAGACAAGGAGGGGTGGGGTCTGGGAAGACAGAAGCTGAAGCTCTGCTCTCAAGTAGGTGACAACTCCAAGCGTTATGATTTGGGCATTAACGTAGGTGTACCATTTTTTATACTTACAGATGGAGCTCATTTGGGGGTCTTCATCAGTGGTTATTTTAAACCCTAGTGCATCTGTAGCACATCTGTCCAAATTAATTACCTAAGCATTTGGTTGGGATGTTGAGACTGATTATGGCACACATACCCCAGAAAGGGTATGAAAAGGTTTACTACTCACCAGGGAGAGTAGGGTGTCTCCCATGCAGGTCTCAAAATGGTTTGAGAGAGCAGGGAAAAGAGACTGGCTTGAGGGTATTTTTATTATGTTTGGGGTAAGTCCAGGTAAGGAGTCCCGGTGTGTGTTTGAACTTCCTGCTGGTGCCGAAGGGGGGAGCACCACACTTTCTTATCAGCTTGCCAAGACGTGGGATGCAAGGGGAAGAGGAAGGTGTAAGACTTAAAAGTTATCAGAATATATTAAAAAAAAAAAAGAATCAGTTCTTATTATAGTATGTGACCTTGTTGACCTAATTATCTTGATGCAAACTTGTTGAAGCTGATGTTTTGACATAACATACTTTCACACAAAATAACCAACCATTAAATTTGAGCTTTCTTTTTAAAAAAGGAGTGAGTCCTATACACAGAATACGCTACCCTCTAACCCATCCCATCCCTGAGCCTTGCTCCATCCTACATTCTTTTCCTTTCGATCTGCTCCAGGATGCTGTTCTTGCTTCTGCCTTCAGTAATAATGATAGTGATGCCACCATGATCTGTGGTAGGTTATCATTTGTGTCTCCGGGTCAAGAGGGCAGGGTGGCTTGGTGGCATCCAGGAAGCTGCATATAGCGTATATTCAATGAGAAAAAAATGCATCACTGTGCAGGGATTAATGCAACAGTCACATCTAGTAGGGATTGCAGAACATTTGCTCACAAAAGCCATTTATTCCACTTTGAGGGATTCAACCAAATAAAATCATTCATTTTTGGCTCCAGCATGCTTCATGGGGCTGTTTTAAAGCCAGGCTATGTTGGCCTAGGGAAAATTCTACTTGTGGTGAATGAAGACCTTCATGGAAGTCCTATTGCTCAAGTTCTTATTGTTGCCGTTCATGCTTACGTAAACGCTGAGCAGGGAGATTCTGGAAGCTCCATCTGTATCTTCCAGTGATGCTCAGCGGAACACTTGAGAGGCAGTGAAAAGAAAATTGCCAAACACTGAAGTAATGAAAATAGACTCTCATGAAGGAGAGGCTGGGACCACTGCAGGTCCAGCAAAACCAGAGACTCAACTTCAGCGGTGTTTCTGGGATGCGATGCGATACAAAGGGAAGACATCCCACACAGGGCGGCACTGTGTGGCATGTGGTCCTCCCTGTGGACCTAGTCCTAGAGAATTACCAAAGCGCTTCACTAGGAGCCAGCAGTCTCCCATTCCCAAGAGGGGATCCTAGGAAGAACCTTTATAGGGAGTATAAAGAGTTTACAGGAGGGAGATTATATGAAATAGTCTCGGCTGGGCAGGGCTAAGCCGCAAGATGTGTAGGGGGGTCACATTAGACACTGCGTCTCCCTGTATTCGTCCATTCTGCATCTGCACCTGTGTGAACACTAGCCAGATCAAGAAAAAGACGATTATGTCATGTCCCTTCCGGTCACTGCTATGACTAATAATGCTGCAGATGACTTTTGACTGATCTTTATATACTCATTTGTATTTGGCTTCTTTCATGGAACATCATGCTGTACGAGTCATCCACATCGTTGTGCATGGCAATAGGTGCATTCGCTGTCAGTATCGTATGAATACACTGCAATTTACCTTTCCTGATGTTGATGGTCATTTGGTTGTTGACAGTTTGGGGGTATTATGAATAGTGTTGCTCTGAGCATTCCTATTCATATTTAGTGAACATAGATGTGCATTTGTGTTGAGCATATAGCCAGGAGTGCATTTACTAGGCCATATGGTATGTATATGTTCAGTTTTACTACCTTATGCTGAAGGATTTTCCAAAATGGATCATGAGAATTGCAGTTGCTCTTCATCCTCAGCAAAATTTAGTATTTTTAGTCTTATTCTGGTTGGTAGTTTTGGTGTATATTCCTCTGAAAATTTATGAGGCTGAACACCTTGTTATATGTGTATATGTTAGTTGTGTATTTGAATATCATCTTCTGGAAAGTTCAAGACTTTGCCTATTTTCCTACTGGGCTGTCTGGTTTTTAAAAAATTGATTTTAAGGGGTTGTTTATATATTCTGGATATAAGTTCTTTGCTAGATTTCACATATTCAACTATCTTCTATTCTGGTTAATTTTTCCAACTCTTTTAGTGGGGTCCTTTGATGAACAGAACTTCTTTTTTTGTTTTTTGGTTTTTTTTTAGGAAAAAGATCTTTCCCTAAAACAGTCTTATTTCTCGAATCCAGACTTCTTTTAATGATGTGAAATTTATCTCAAATTGCAATAAAACTTGTAACTAGAGATTGGATTTTTGTTTTCCTCTTTTTCTCTCATCTTCATTCTGCTTTTTTTTATTATTTTTATTTATTTATTTAAATAAATAAACAGAACTTCTTAATTTTAAATTTGTCCAATTTGTCAATTGTTCTTGATATTAGTGCTTTTTTGTGTCCTGTTTTAGGTCCAACAAATAGTATCCTAAATGTTCATCTAGCTTAATCATCATCAAGCTTAATAGTTTTACCTTTGACATTTAGGTCTATGATGCATCTTGAAATAATATTTCTATATGGTGTGATGTTAATTTGATTATGCATTTTATGTATATTTTACATACATACAATGTAAATATATATATTTTTTCATAAATGTGCCCTTAACATTCATAGGTCCCAGGCTAAGTGTATAATGGAGATATACATAGTGTATGTCTAAATACTTACAAGTTATAAGTCAAGCTGACAAACTGTTAAATGAAATACAATTCTTCTACTTTGACAGATCTACCTTTATAGTGTCAAAATTGAAAAATATGTTCATAGTCATGTTTTTATGTGATTGACGTTTGATAAAATATCCAAGATGACTAAATTTAATTATTATTGGGCATGTCTGGTGTTCTGTTGATGGAATGGTGATGTTTGTGTGAGGGATGAAATAAATATTCACAATTCATAAATTATTACATATTTATCCCATAAAGTTATTTTTCTTTATTTTGGCTAAATCATTAATTTTATTACTATAATGAAGATTTTTCACGTAATTTGCCTTCTCTTGACAGTAACGATCTAAAGAATGAAAAATAAGATGGAACGATAGTCAAAAAAATAAAGAAAAAAGAAAAAAAGAAAAACAAAACAAAACAAAAAAACAAAAACCAACCAAACAAACAAAAATGTAATTATAATCAAAATGACCACAATTTGAATAGAAAGTTTCAGGTGTTTTCCAAAAGTTCTTTTTCCTTCCAAACCATTCACTATCCCCTGTTAAAATTAAAAAGCAAAAATAGACCCTGAGAGGCTGGTGGAATCAGTGGCAGGAGTGGCCAGAGATGCCCACCACAGGTTGCGAAGCTGAGCTCCCTGTAGATGGGCAGACGGGTCCCGGCTGCAGAGATACACGTTGACTGCCTTATGCCCTGCCTGTTGTACATCAAAGACACTTCTGCCTGGGAGACTCCATGGTTTCTCCTGGAAATGGGCCCAAGCAGACTCTCCGGGGCCACACATGGACTTCTGGCGACAGGGAGACCTGAGATAGGAAGAAAAGGAACCAGCCTAGAGAGGCTAAGTAACTTGAGACTGACGTGTCAGAGAGGCCAGCCAAGTCATCAGCCAAATACAACCAAGTGAATGGCCCCAGGCAACACACATGGAGAAAGGGCCACCTAGCTATGTCCTACCTGAATTCCTGACCCACAGAACCATGGGCAAAAAAATCCCTAAAAAACAAAAAAACCCACCCCAAAGCAAAAAACACACATGAGAAACCAAAAAAGCAAAAATAAAGTATACTTACTAAACATAAAATTTGTTAATTAAATTATTTAAATACAATGATACTTTTTTATTTGATTTTTTGGGAAAAATAATGAAATATTATTTAATATTTTCATACAAACAAAATTCTTCACAATTTTAATGCTCAATGCCAATTTAATTGCTACTCTAAATAATCAATATCACATTTTACCCTTGTTTATCTAAACCCACATAGCAATTCGAATTGCTTAATATTGCAAAAACACTCTAAGCTGCCATGAGCAGTTGCTGCAAATACTGCACCCATTCCTGGTGTCTCCAAAACATGGTTTGAAATATAAAGAGAAGCAAGAAAATGGATACCTGGTGCTACTGAGAAATGATAACTTGTTATGCAAGATTTATTACATTCCTATCATCTAAAAGGAAGGATTTGAGAGGTAATTAATTTGTCTGGTCTGATACCCAAAGTTGCCGCTTGCTCAAATCCTCCCTGTACTTGGAAGCATTAAGTCTCTCTCTCTCTTTTTTAAGATTTTATTTATTTGAGAGAGAGAAAAAGAGAGAGAGTGTGTGTGTGTGTGTGTGTGTGTGTGTGTGTGTGTGTGAGCACAAGCGAGGGGTAGGGTCAGAGGAAAAGGGAGAAGCAGACTCCCCTCTGAGCAGGTAGCCCAACATGGGGGCTCTATCCCAGGACCCCAAGATCACGACCTGAGCTGAAGGCAGACGCTTAACTGACTGGGCCACCCAGGCGCCCTGGAAGCAGTAAGTCTCTGATGTTGGCAATGACATAAACCACAGACCTCACCACATTGCCACTTAGCTGCCTTCACACACTGAACTGTGTTACATGCTACATTTTAACACATTGAACACTACCTGATGTTTATCCATGCGGCCAGGTTAACTGTTCACTTCTTTTGTATAGAACTCAGAATGAAACTTGATCTCCTCTCACTGCAAAAAAGTTCAGTTGTTACACATAAAGGGCATGTCCTCTAGGGCCACAGAAGAGGATTGTGTGGTTGTACCCTTGAACAACCCTGGGGGGCACTCTTCACGGGGTAGTAAGTTTTCATATATTTTAAATGATAGTTTTGCAGCAGATGGCCATAAAGTGTCCCGATGAAAGAGAGCTTTTAACAAATTCTCACAAAGGGCTTGCTGCGGTGTTGGGTCATTCTTTTCCCCAGAGGAAACCTCTATAAATGTTTAAAGTTCTCCCAGACCATCTATTCACACACACACACACACACACACACACACACCCCAACAGAACAAATTTTATAAGCTTAAAACTTTTATATAAATAGTAGCATACTATATTATTTTCCACTTTTCTTTTTTCACTTAATATGTCTTAAAGATCTTTTGATGTCAATGCATACAGACATTGCTATGCATGTACCATAGAATTTCTAAACATTCCCTTATCGGGAGATGTTGAATTTGCTTCCAGATTTTTGCTCTTACCAACAATGCTGCAATGCCCATCCTTGCACATACATATTCTCAATCACATGAGTAAGGGTTTCTGTAGGAGAGAGGCTGAGAAGTGGTATTGCTGGCCTACGGGGTATGCGTGACTTGATAGGACACTACCAAATTGCTCTCCGGAATGGTTTTTCCAATTTACACTCTCATGAATAGAGCACGACAATATCTATGGTCAACATGTAATACTTGCAATTACAATTTTTTTTTTTTTTAACTCAGCTAACTGTTGAAAAATGGATTCTCCTTTTATGGTTTATTAGCTACTGGAACTTCTTTTGTCTGTTCATGTCTTTAGTGCTTGCCTCTTACTTTGTTTGCATATTTTTGAACGTGCTCTTTAATATTTGAAACGTTCAGAAGGATATAGAGGGAAAAGTAATCTTCCTCCCACCTTTGCCCCAACTCCCTATTTGTCCTCACCAAAGTGTAGCCTTTCAGAGATATTTCATACATATGCATAGACTGGTTATCTTTAAAAATGTAGGCGTGTGTATGTCCATTCACAGAAAATTGTATACATGAGTGTAAGCATATCCTCTTCTGC
Organism: Halichoerus grypus; assembly: GCF_964656455.1. Classification (NCBI taxonomy): domain Eukaryota; kingdom Metazoa; phylum Chordata; class Mammalia; order Carnivora; family Phocidae; genus Halichoerus; species Halichoerus grypus. The sequence continues at coordinate 58,000,386 of NC_135723.1, forward strand.
AAGATTTATCACAATGAGATTTAGATATTAGGCAACCATTTATTTAAGAAAGTTGAGGTGTGCATTAGAAGCAACAATATCTAAGTAATGCTTATGAAGCTCCTTTTTACTCTGTTGCAGTATCAGGCTAAGTCATTTATATATATTATCCCTTAATTCCAACCCTTGCGGAGATACTATTTTATGGATAAGAAAATTGAGACTTGGAGTGATTTGCCAGGTCACATGGCTACTAAGTAAAAGCTCTGGGATTAGAGCAGTTTTTGGCTCTGGAACCATAACCAGTGCACTCTACTACCTCCACATGGCTGTTGGCTGTAATGCACTCACAATCTAGAACGAGTACCATGTGAATAAAATAAAGGCTACAGCATTTGCAGAGCTCCTCCATTCAAGAGGGTGGCTTCTCCGTTGTTCTCTTGCTCTTTGGTTGACTGTTGGTGCTAATTAGACAATACTGCAATTTGTATCAAAGGCCTAGAAATGAGATGTCTTAGGACTGGATTTATGTTCAAGATATGCTCAGTAATGTTAAGTTTTGTTGCTTGTTTTTGGTCAGTTCTAACCAACCATTTATTATTTTAGTTTGTAAAAATCTACTAGTAAAACCAATGCTTTTAAAATGGAGTTCTTGGGGCACGTGGGTGGCTCAGTTGGTTAAGCATCTGCCTTCAGCTCAGGTCATGGTCCTGGGGTCCTGGGATCGAGCCCCGCATCGGACTCTGCTCAGTGGGGATTCTGCTTCTCCCTCTGCCCCTCCCTGCTGCTCATGCTCTCTCTTTCGCTTGCTCTCTCTCTTGCTCTCTCTCTCTCAAGTAAATAAATAAAATCTTTAAAAAAATGAATAAAATATAAAATGAAGTTCTTAATAATGCAAAGCTTTCTTTGGTTCTTTCTTTCTTTTTTAGGGAGCGAAGCTGTTAGCTATTTTGATAGAGCAGAACGACAGAACATCACTGTAGCTAGCATACATCCATGGGTGGGTCTTGTGGAATAGTAGGCAAGGTACCCACCTCTCTGCTTGGTGTGGGCTCTGTTGGTTGTTGTGAAATAATACAAAAAATTATATATATATAATTATAATATATATCTGTGCTAGGTTCCTGGCGTAGGGCTCCTAAGATCCTTGTAATTTCCTAAGTGATAAGAACATTGGGAGATCTTTTGTTCCAATATTTGGTTTGACCTTGATTCATGACACAGAGCTCCTAAATCCCTTGGAATTTCCAAGATCCTCTGCATGCCTTTTGTTCTAATGCGGCAACTCTGGGCGGGATCCTGCATAGCTTCAAGATGGAGGCTGGTCGCCAGAAAGACCCAACCATTGTTAGAAGCTCGGAACTTTCCACTCCACTTCCTATCCTTTAGGAAGGGGAGAAGGACCAGTGTGACAAGAGAAGATCATACCACATATCACAGCCTGGGAGAAGATCAAAATTCAAAATCTGAAATATAGTTTCCAGTGAAGATATATGCCTTTCACACCATCGTTAAGTCAAAAACTTCTAAATTGAACCATCTGAAGTCAGGGACCGTTTGTACAGGTGACAGCTTGGAACTTGAATTGGCGTCCAAGTGCAGGCAGCCTTATGGGACTGAGCACTTAACCTATGGGATCTGACACTAACTCCAGGGGGACAGTGTCAGAACAGAAGTGACTCATAGGACATCCATCTGGCGTTGCTTGGAAAACCAGCATATCGTGTGGCAATAATTCCCATTATATGTATGTTAGCACCTACTGTAAATATTGGTCTTCTGACCTGTATTTTCTTTTCTTTTTTTTTTCTTAAAGTTTATCTATTTATTTACTTATTTTTAGTAATCTCTACACCCAATGTGGGGCTTGAACTCACAACCCAGAGATCAAGAGTGGCATGCTCTTCTGACCGAGCCAGCCAGGTGCCCCCTGACCTGCATTTTCTATTTGCAATAAAACACAAAGATGTGTTATACTTAGTGCTTCATCTTTGAAACAAAAATTTCAACTACTCCTAGTTCAAACTTCTGAATAGATTGAAGAAAAAAATTGTTTATTAACTGTGACTATTTACAAATACCTCTCTAAGTAGATTAGGATTCTTTTCAATATTGAGCAAATACAGAAATAAATCAGATGTTGATCCTGATAGGAGATTCCAATAATCATTCACAAATCCCTGATTTCAAATGTTGGTGTTCAACAAAGCAGCTTCCGGTGGTCTTGGATTTCTTTCTTTCTTTCTTTTTTTTTAAGATTTTATTTATTTGACAGAGAGAGAGAGAGAGAACAAGCAGGGGGGAGCAGCAGAGGGAAGGGAGAAGCAGGCTCTCTGCTGAGCCTGATGCAGGGCTCGATCCTAGGATCACGACCTGAGCCGAAGGCAGACGCTTAACCAATTGAGCCACCCAGGCGCCCCCTCTTTTCCCCTTTAGACATGTTACAGATTCAGCTCAAGCCTCTTCACACCCCTCCCTAATCCCATGTATCTCTCCCCATCATTAGAGACAACCACTACCCTGAATTTTTTAAAAAGATTTTTATTTATTTGTCAGACAGCACAAGCAGGGGGAGCGGCAGGCAGAGGGAGAGGGAGAAGCAGGCTTCCCACTGAGCAGGGAGCCCGATGTGGGGCTCGATCCCAGGACCCCGGGATCATGACCTGAGCCGAAGGCAGACGCTTAACCAACTGAGCCACGCAGGCACCCCTTGGATTTCTTTATGATATACAAATGTTACAAAAATCAAAGTTTTCAAATAAATGTATAGTAATGCAATACTGTTTATGTAGGTTTTATAAAGGGGGTTCATTTTTAGCCCTTGCTAAAAACATTTGAAAACCACTATCTTGGACCACAGTAAAGAGGTTATTGTAGGATTCTGAGAGAGCGGAGAGCTGGATAGGAGAATAGAAAACTGAAGGTGAGGAAACACCAAGATCTGACCACAGTGAAATGCATGGGACTTGGATCTGTGTGGATTCGGGAAGGCAACAGGTCAAAGGCAGTGCCTAAGCTGGTAGGATTGTGGCCTTTAACTGAGAGAAAGGTAGTCCGCTAACAAAAATAAGGAAGATGGAGTGGTAGATAAATGGATGAGAAGCCTAAATCCCTTTATCTTACAAATAGGTAATCAGGCTCAAAAGTTTTCTCTAGTCATTGTTTGGCAGGGGTGCATAAGAGAGGTATTTTGAAAAAGACATGTTAGAGTAACGGTCAGGAGTGGTTATTTTTATTCATGTTAATCTGTCCTCATACTATTCAAAAAAGATTACGATTGTAAGATCAGAAGTCAAAATCCAAATTATTTGCAGTTTGTTTAATTTTTTTGCTCACATACCTTATTGATGAGTGAGAAAAGCCATCTTCTGTACTTTATATCTACCATGACAATGTTTCTCAAGAAGGCAGGACCATTTATGTAAATTTAAAGATAATGGGTTTTTAACGTGGGCGCCTGGGTGGCTCAGTGAGTTAGGCATCTGCCTTCAGCTGAGGTCATGATCCCGGGGTCCTGGGATTGAACCCCGAGTTGGGCTCTCTGCCCAGTGGGGAGTCTGCTTCTCCCTCTGTGCTCTCTCTCTCTCTCTCAAATAAATAAATAAAATCTTTAAAAAAAAAAAGAGTTTTTAATGTAATGTTCTGTCAGCTAGTTAAAATTTCTGAACACTGGGTCCAGGCCATTTCCATTTTTACTGTTTGTGGATTTTGCAATCTTCCCAGGGGATGTAGGAAGAACTCACTGTTCTTTTGAGCTAGGATACTGGAAGTGGCTTTCCATAATGTCTACTAAGGGTAGGTTGGAGATGGAAGAGATTAGAAAAGAGGATCAAATTATAATAACAGTTATAATAAAATAATAATAATAAATATATGTATTGAACACTTATTATATACCCAGCACAGTTCCAAGAACTTTACCTGGATTATTAAAAAATTTTTTTTGAAATATTTTACCTTTTTTTCTAATCTCTACACTCAACAAGGGGCTCAAACTCATGACCCCAAGACCAAGAGTTACATGCTCTACTAACTGAGCCAGTGAGGCGCCCCATACCTAGATTATTTCACTTAACTGCCACAACAACCCTATGTGGCTGGTGCTATTCTTACCATCCTTTTTCTTTTCTTTTTTTTTTTAAAGATTTTATTTATTTATTTCAGACAGACAGAGACAGCGAGAGAGGGAACACAAGCAGGGGGAGTGGGAGAGGGAGAAGCAGGCTTCCCACGGAGCAGGGAGCCTGATGCGGGGCTCGATCCCAGGACCCTGGGATCATGACCTGAGCCCAAGGCAGACGCTTAACGACTAAGCCACCCAGGCGCCCCTCTTACTATCCTTTTTCATATGGAAAAATGAGGCCCCAAAGTTTAAGTTATTTTCCCAAAATCATATAATGAAAGGTGGTAAAGCTAGGGTTTGAACTCAGTTAACTGGATACCAGCAGCCAGTGTCAGGCAGGATTTGGCAGTTAAAAGAATCTCTTCTTAAAAGCAATTTTACGGTGACTTTCTCAGCTGGCTAGGATTTCTTAAGCACCAGAAAGTCCTAGTTTTTTACCTGCCCACCGATGGTATAGCAAAGTCAGAACCTAAAAAGGTGGTGGTCACTTAGCTCCATTCTCTGGATTCAGGCTGCACATTACAATCCTCAAGCCTGTCACACCATCCAGCTGCGACACCCATGGAGTGGATTAAAAGACTCCATTATTGCTTCATTCTATTCTGAATTCTTTTCCTATTCTTCCTCTCTGTTAGGGTCATAATTCTAACAGATATTTAAATGGCCTCCTATAGACTCTCCAAAGGTTTTTTGCTACTCTGTCTACAGTTGTAAGGTTGTGCTTTGACAATAATACATTCAGAAAGATTTTAATTTTCCAGAATCTCTTGGGATCTTAGACATAACGCTGCATTTTGTTTTCCAGTCAATGCTTTTCTTTGTGGAGCGAAGGAACAAGAATTTGAAAAATACACTTTAATTTGTTTTTCAAAAGCGATCATGTTTACAGTCACTTGTGTAATATGACTTGGCTGAGATTTTAGAAATTAAATAGCAATGTTAGACAACAGGCCCCAAATGGAGTCAGTTATGCTAAGCCCCACATCACCAAACTGAGACTTCCTTAGTTTTAATGTCTCCCAGAAATGGAATCTTAAACCAGTCAATCAGGAATAACCTGGTCAGCACTGGCTAGGGAATCTGCCTGATAGGCCCCTGCTAAACCCTAAAGGAAAATAACCTGACCGCAACAACCCGCTTTTTGTTCCTATAACTTGTCCTGCTCCCTTCTGCCTATAAACTCTCCCGTATTGTACAGCTCCTCAGAGCTTTCTATCTGCTAGTTGGGATGCCGCCAGATTCGTGAATCGGCGAATAAACCCAATAAGATCTTTAAATTTACTCTGTTAAATTTTGTTTTTTGGGTTTTTTTTTTTTTTTTTTTTTTTTTTACACCAGAGCTTCAAGATCCAGAGCTGCAAGTTCAGGACCCGAGACGTTAAGACACTACTTTGTAGATTTAGAAGTTTTGTTAGGCAAAGTCATTAGGTGTGGAGGGTAGATAGGCACATTTTCAGATGGGCCTGGAATGGCCCTGAATGATAATCTGCAGCCGGCTGTCTAATGGGAAAATTCGTGCTTGAAAAATGAAGTATAAGGCTACGTTACTATTCTGGCCTGTAGGCATCCGGAGCTCTTTAAGTGATTCTTGGGGTTTTCCATGCAAACAGGTGGGTCACACTCAGGCCAACGTGCCATTTGGGAAATGGTTTCCTGATTCCTTGGCCCCTTGGCAGATCTCATTTCTTTTCCCTAGAAGTTTTATTACGAAAAAATTCAAATATACAGCAAGGTTGAAAGACCTTTACAGTAAACACCCCATATGTCCACCACCTAGATTCTACCATTAACATTCAACCTTCCTTGTTGGTCACAGTATCTATCCATCTCTCTCCCCATTCATCAATCCTCCCCCTCACTAAGGGGGCGGGAGTAGCAAACTGCAGGTGGCTTTCAAGTGGTGATTCCAGAGGATGCCCTTTGCATACCTTCAGTTTTAGTGCCCCGGCAAGCGCCGGTATTCCCTCCCGGATTTGGCGGACGCGGAAGGCGGACTCGGGGCTCCGCGACGCCCCCCGGCGGCTGCATCGCCCGCCGCAGCCCAGCGGGCCGAGGGTGCGCCTCATCTTCCTCGGGCGGGAGGGCGGGGCTCGCGGGCGGCGCGGAGCCGTACCTGGACTGGGCGGTGCGGCGGCGGCCCGGGCGGCGGAAGCGGGAGGCCGGGCGGCCCCACGAGGTCTGCGGGCGCTGAGCGCGGGCGCGGGGCCGCTACGTGCGCGGGGCGCGCGGGGCTGCGCTCGGGTGCGCTCCTGGGCGCTCGCCGCCGCCGCCGCCGTGCCTTTGAGTCAGCAAACTCCGCCGCCTGCCAGCCCGCCAGCTTGGCCCTGCCCGGAGGAGCCGTCCGTAAGTGACAGGAGCCCCGCGGGGGAGGCCTGCCCGCGTGCCGCCCGGGTGGGGGCCGCGGCCGAGGGCCGCCCTTTTCTTTGCAGAGGGCCTGCTGCCCCCAGGTGCCGCTGCCTGCGGGCTGGGAAGAGCTTGGGTCTCCCGGGATTGGAGCCGGGGAGCTGCCACCTTCCCAGCCGGGATGTGCAGGGGAGGAAGAAATGGTCGGCCCGTTTGCCAGGGGAGGGCATGGGGAGTATTACGTCCCGATCCAGGGGTTCATGGCTAAAAAGACACCCCGGGGAGAGGGTGGGGCGGAGGTGGAACCCTGGATGCCAGAAAAAGTGCTGGAGCACCTTACACCAGGCCGGCGTTGGGTGGATATATATATATATATATATATTTAAACCCATGAAAGGGGTAGCTTTGAGTTTAGAAACTGGGAAGGGTAGGCAGGGGTTTTCGTGGGATTGCGGGATCGAGGGAAGAGGCCCGAGAGAAAATCCACGTTGACTGATGATGATGATGACCAGGTTTGGTGCCTCGGGAAAGCAACAGCCTGTTTTTCAGTTGCGATGCATCATACTTCTGTGAGATTGCACGGGTTATTGAGGGGAATGGTCACGGGGACGCAGGCAGCTGTCCTGCTTGAGGAGAAGGGCGTCTTTTTCTGCAAGACACGTTTACTTGTAAGAGTGATGGAATTAGAAATTTAGAGCAGGAACGAGGCTTTCACGTGATCTCCTTCAAACCTTTCGTTTTAAGGACGGGGAAACTAAGGCCCGGGGAGGGGAGCCCTTCAGCCAGATGGAAGCAGAAACAGGCCTAGATTCCAGGGGGCTTCTGACTCCCACCCTCGGGGCGGGGGCGGGCTTGGAATGGCGACCTCGCGGTCCTCCCCTGGGGCTGAGCGCCGCCGCGGGGTGAGGTGGACGCGGGAGCGAGCCAGCGAGAACCGACCTCAGCCCCAGAAGGGGGGTACCAGGTCCGTGAGGGGAGGGCTCCTGCCGCTTCGGGCCGTCGCTTCCAGGGGTGGCTATCCCTCAGGCCTCTTTTGTTCTAAGCAATGGTAGATTGAAGATCGACCCCTGGGGATGTTTTGGATAGAGGTACACAAATAAAATACATTTAGAAGTCAGTATATGAAGATGTGAAGCAACGTGATTAGCACCGACTTCTATTGAACTGATCATCCTGTTTCTTCCGGTGGCCCGTTTCGCAAGTTCTCAGTGCCCACCGTACCGTTTCAATGGGGAGGAGCTTGGTGTCGAAAAAGTGGGGACCTGCCCGGGGGACGCTGCTCCTCACCAAGGGGTCTCTTGATTGGCACTCCACTTCTCTCCCCGCCACTCTGGGTTGTGCTGGGAACTTCCTCTTCTTTTACTTGGGGGAAGGCCCCCTGGAGCTTGAGATCCCAAAAAATAGGTATAAACTGTCATTCTTTTCTAAATAAAAATGTGTTAATTAAAGACTCTCGTTTGTGTTCTAGACCGCAGTTTTTACGTGGCTTCGGAGCACTCTTGGTATCTTTTTTCAGCCTTAGGATCTCTACTTTCATTTTAAAGGGTTCACTTTGTTAGTTAAGCTATTATGGGAAATGGCTTCTTTTTTCCTCTTTCGGTGTCATTGCTGTAGTTTAGCAACCGATTGTGAAAGGCTTAGAACTGGTAGAGACAGGGTTCCAACCTCTGTAGTCTTTCGTTTCTAAGAGTGGCAAAGAGGGGCTTTTTGCCAAAGTCTGGGTTGACCCCCATGGAGAATACCCCCAATTTTAGACTGTTATCACCCCCCTCTTTCTTTCTCTTGGTAAGGTAGTAGGTATGAGTCAGCATTTCTGCTGTCTTAGCCCCGTTCAAGTAAGAGATAGTACCGGGTAATGGTTACAGATTCTGGTTTCAGACTCATCAGAGTTGAAGTCTTGACACAATCCTTTGCTAGCTGAGGTACTATCAGGTGCTATCAGCAGGGCACGATAACTTAGCCTTTATTCGGAAATTAAAAAAAAAAAGGTAGTGATAATCCCTCCCCCCAGACTTGTTAATAGCACCAGCTGACATTTATTGAGCTCTTACTATGTGCTAGGCATTGTGAGAGGGTTTTTATGTGACAGTCTCATTAATCCCCACCACAAACTGATGAAGCAGCTCCTATTTACATCTGGGGAAACTAAGGCATCCAGGTATTTAAGACTTCCCTAAACTTCACAGCTCACAATTTTAACCGCTCAGTAAATGTGTTCCACCTTTCTAGAGTAGCTGATAATCATTTAGGGCTTCTGTAGGCCAGGCCCTGTTTCAAATACCCTATGTATATTATTAACAGTCCTTGAGATTGGTACTATTTCTACTCCCTTACCCTCCTTTTTTTGTTATAGATGAAGAAACTGTCACAGAGCCCAGGGCAGGCAACCAGTAAATGATGGAGCCAAGACTTGAACTGGGCAGGCTGGCTCTGGAATGGGAGGTCTCACCCAGTCCCCTGTGAATGTAGGGAAAGGGCTGAGCCAGGTCTCAATCAAGGGCAAGTCTTATTGGCACTTCCATTTATTTTTCCCTAAATAACTACTCCCTACTCCTAGGATCTGCAGGGGAGATGCTCTTAGTTCTGCAAGTGATTCATCTTAGCTTAAGGTTTTGTGATTTTGTGTATATTTGTTGTATTCTCTGTTATTTTTAATAGCTTGTGGTAGGTCTCTGTGATCTTGATCCTAGGAATACAGAGATAGGCTTTAGGGGATCTGTGAACCCCCGAACATGTCTGATTTTATACTCATGTGCAAGGGTGCATTATTCTGGGGGAGAGAATCTATAGCTTACTTCTGATTTTTAAAGGGTCACCTGTGATGGAAAGCAAAGTTAGAAATGCCCATTCTATTCCAATAATCTCATTTTACAAATGAGGCAGCGGAGGCCCAGTGGAGAGGCAGAATAACTTAATCTGAACTATACAGCTCATTAGAAGTAGAAAGGGGGCTAAAACTCAGGTCCCCTGGTCTCATCTTCTTTCCATCACATTCCCTTATCTCCCTTTGGAATAAGGGGTGCCAGGTGAATAAATTATGAGATACCAAAAGACTCCCTCCTCTCCTATAAGGCTGCCACAGTGTTTGAGGCCAGCAAAGCTTCCTGGAAGTGCCTCTTAAAATAGAGCATCCTTTGGCATGTCACATTATTAACTGGACCACTTTACTGTGATTCAGAATGGGCATCGGCAACTCTGTAAAGGTATGAGCCGGGAGCATAAAAATTGAGGAGAAGATGGGGAAAGATTCAGAACATGCATTGGTTGAGTCTCAAAGAGGCCATGCGGGCCTCTTGGCAGAATTGTAGTGTTAAAACGTTTTTGCTGAGAGGTTTGTAAATTCAAAATTCCATGAAGTCTGAGATTTCTGTGTAGTGTGTGAGTCACTAGGAAGTAAGGCCACCTCCTGGCCAAAGGCTGATGCTCCAATGACTAAGCAAGACTAAAAGGTCATGAGATATTTTTTTTTTTAAGATTTTATTTATTTATTTGACAGAGAGAGACAGAGAGAGACAACAAGAGAGGGAACACAAGCAGGGGGACCAGGGGAGGGAGAAGCAGGGTTCGCAGGGCTCGATCCCGGGACCCTGGGATGATCCGAGCCAAACGCAGACGCCTAATGACTGAGCCACTCAGGCGCCCCAAGGTCGTGAGATCTTTATGAGTTTAAGCCAGCCCTGTAACTTCATTTAATTTTTACAAACTGATAAAGTTTACCTGGAAAAATAGCTGTGTACTGATAGGCAATATATTTTGAAATGTATTGTTCAGCCAGATTTCAAAATACATCCTGTAGGACCAGGGATGGGGAGTCCAGAAATGGTTCTGTTGTGAAGACAGGAACTGAAGGTATGACAGAATCGACTTCAGTAAAGTCTATTGAGACGGTTGCCTCACACCATTCATAAAAACACATTCCATCTAGAGTAAAGATTAAATGTCAAAACCAAATTATAGACATTAAAATATATACATAGATGAGATGGTTTTTAAAAATAACTTTGGAGTTATTTATTTATTGGAAATTTGCCAACTTTAATAAAACTCAGAAACCATAAAGGAAAATATTGATTTGACTTTATGAAACATTACACTTCTGTAAGAAAAAAGATGTCATAAAGTTGAAAGGCAGATGACAAATTAGTAAACCAAATAGTTGCAAAATATATAACAGGAATGGAGTCTTAGAAATCAATAGAAAAAAAAATCCAATAGAAATATGGGCAAAGGCTATTAATAGGTAATTCACATATGTATATAAAAATGTTTAACTTTATTAATGACCAGATAAGTGATCTGTTCCCTTGCATGTTCTTCCACTGCCCCGCTGACCCCTTCAGTTGGTAGCTCCTCGGCCCATCCTGGGTCCTCTTTTGTTTCTCCATGCTTTCTCCTGAGATGTTTTTGTGCATAAGAATTATCTGGGAAACTTGTTAAAGCAGATTTCTGGGCCTTTCTTCCGAATAGTCTAATTCAGTAGGTCTGGAACGAGAACTGGGAATCTGTATCTTGATTCCCACGTGATCCAGATGCAATGACAAACACTGGACCTGCCGGTTTTATTCATTTCTGTGACTTTAAACCATCAATTCCTGGATGCTGATGTCTGGCTCTCTTGTGAGCTCCAGGATTATGCAGTTCACATTGAATCTGACTCCTTGGATGTGTCTCAGACATTTTAATTAATTTGCCCAACACTATTGATCATCCCCTCCCCGGTTTTGTAGGGCTGAACACTTAGGCAATTTGGGGGCCCTCTTTAAGAAAAAGTACACAGCATTGTGAATGCAAAATGCAGTACAGGACTACGGAGGTGTCTGTGTAGATTGTGGCCTCAGAAACTGGAGCTTCTTTAACTTCTTGGTCATTCCTCCTCTGCTCCCCACTCTCACCTAACCCATCCTCCTCCCTTGCCCATCTGAAGAAATTATTACTGCCATCTGCCTGTTTGTCCAGGCTAGCACCCTGGAGCCATTTCTCCATCCCACCCCCACCCAAGCCAGTTCAAGGTCTTGGCTGATTTTCCCATCTGTCTGTGCTCTGCTCCCTGCCCCAGCTCCCTGCCCCAGCTCCCCCTTAATCAGCTTCTGATCCTATCTCTCGTTCCATTCTGCTCCCCTCCAATCCAGTTTCCCAAATCAGCCAGAGTAATCTTTTTTTTTTTTTTAAGATTTTGTTTATTTGAGAGGGAGAGAGAGAGAGAGAGAGAGAGAGACAGCGTGAGCAGGGGGGAGGGGCAGAGGGAGAGGGAGAAGCAGGCTTCCTACTGAGAGGAGAGCCCGATGTGGGGCTCTATCCCAGGACTGTGGGATCATGACCTGAGTCCAAGGCAGAAGCTTAAGGGACTGAACCACCCAGGCGCCCCCAGAGTAAACGTTTTTTTTTTTTTTTAAAGATTTAGAGAGCGAGGGAAGGGGCAGAGGGAGAGAATATCCAAGCAGACTCCTGCTGAGTATGGAGCCCGAGGAACCATGAGATCATGACCTGAGCTGAATCCAAGAGTTGGATGCTTAACAGACTGAGCCACCCAGGGCCCCCAGAGTAATCTTTTTAAGAACATACATTGGAACCTGTCATCCCCTTGATTTGCCAGCCCCACAGTGTGGATTGGATTGTCCTTGCAAATGGCTGAAACTGGTGGCAGGGCCATGAATGTGGGGTGGATGGCAGAGGGTGGGGGTGGGGGTCACACTACACGAGCTTGACCTTTTGGAGACTAGTTTCAAAGAAGTGGGGGTGCATCTGGAGAGGCACACCCACCTTGTCCACTACTGCTTGTTTGGTTCTGTCCCAGTTTACCACCTTTCACTGAGAGAACCTGGGTGCCACGTGAAACCTGTGGAGTGCAAGCGAAATGGGATGGATGTCCCTTCACGCTTTGCTTTTGGATGCGTTCTTGTGGTGTTTCGATGTTAGGTAGTAAAATCAGACTGTTTAATTAGTTTTGGGGAAGAAAGGCACGTTCTTTTTTAAGCCAAGTGGCATCTGGGGCCTCCTGTTCCTTAGAGAACTAATAAACCTTGGTGAGAACCCACAAGCCCATGGCCTGGGGAATTCCAAATGCTCCCAGGTTTTCTGCTAATTCCCTCGGGTGCGAGTGGGAGAGGGCTCCCCTGCTCTCTCGGTTTTACCTTGGTGTCAGCGCTGACATCCTGGTGAAGGAATCTGTGCCACCATGTGTGTTGCTTGTTCAGTGGACTTACCTAGGTTAGGGAGAAGTCAGCCCGTGCGGCTCCTGACCTACCCTCTCTTTGCCTCTGAGCCCTGTCCCTCCCTCCCTCCTCACTTTCGGCTGAGCTGCAGGCTTTTCCCTCTATGACTGTGGCTACTCCCCAGTTCCTTCCTCAAACTTATAGACCCAAACAGTTCAAAGTGCAGAGCCCAACAAGGCGCTTTGTGTGTTGGGAACCTGTGCTCAGGACTTAGAAATACAAACACGCGAAGAAGAGTTTTCTATTACCTGATAATTTTCTTCCCTTTTCTTACTGACATAGCAGCTGTCCTTATTGTGAAGTGGCATTTGGAGGAGCTGGAGAGAAGGGAAAAAAGGGGAGAAGGCAGTTGTCCTTGAGCAACCCCGGGTTCCCGGCTGGGTTGGGGGGTGGGGGTATCATAGCTCTGGGTTCTGGTACCTCAGAGCAGGAGACAGAACCTTTTTATCAGCCACCTATGGATGACCGGACCCTGAGAATCTGGCCTCCTTCTGCTCGAACACACATGAAAGTTCTTATGCCAGGTAATCAATGTGATGATTTACAAGGAGGTGCAGACCAGATGCTGGTTTTTTCTAGTCAGCTCATTTCCCTGACAGTTGAGAAACCTTGAAAAACTGTGACCTCTGTTTTGAGAACTTTGCTAACCCAAGTCTGTAAACAAACACGTGTCAAATGCCCTTGGATTACAGTCAGCGCTTTGGCAAATAGTTTAAGGAATAATAACTTTGGTATTTTACTTACTTATTTATTCATTCATTCATTCATTCATTCAAGACTCATTTATGTTTATTATTTATAAATCATGAGAGATTTTTTTCACTTATTAATGCTATTTCACCCACTTTAAAAAGGACTTTCTATCTGGCTTATCTTCACCTTCTTGGATCCCGGTCAGGCGTTACACGTCCCTGGGGGAATGACTGGCTGCGGGCAATGGCCGAGAGTTTCAGAGCATCGAGATCTAAAATTTTCTGCTTCTGTAAATATTACTATTCCATCTGACAAAACAGATACTTGAAGAGAACATTTTTTTTTAAAGGAGCAAGTGCTCTGTGATCCCGAGGAAGAGACCTCAGCATTTTTACCTCCAAGGTCTTGGAAAAGTCTAGGACGGCTGGTAGTGAACGGTGACAGTGGCCGACACAGCCAGCCCTAGGCACAGACCTCCGTGTTTGCTCTTTGCAGCAGATCCACAAAGTAGGCAGGTGTCCCTCTTTTTACAGGTGAGGAAACCGAGGCACAAAAAGGTTAAATACTGTCCGTTGGCAAAGGGCAGAGTGGAAATTCACAGCCAGGCTGCTTGGCGCTGAACAGCTTCTCTGCTTTCCGGTTCGCTGGGCCTTCCAACTCCTCTTAGGGGGAGTCAAAGGTAGAATCTCCCTTTTCGGTTGGCCCTCACCTTACTTGCCAGTCCTTCGTATCCGGACTGATGTAACTTTGGGCAGATTTGAACTTGACCAGTACATCACAATTCCCGATGTCGCTTTTCTCAAAAGCGACCCAATTTCTCACAAGTGAACAAACCCAAGTGGCACTTCTTTGTGACAGAGGCGGCCGGCTCCGTGGGACGCTTGTTATTTCCAGTGTGTTGCAACGCTTTTCCTTTCTGAAAGGGAATTTGTCACTCGGTTTGGAAGAGGAACATGTAATGCTCACTTTTGTCTCTAATTTGCCCACCTGTACCCTGTTCTTCTCGCAGTCCCAACTGTTCTCCAAGTGCCTGAAGGTGGTTTTGTGTGGATGTCCTACATCATCTCAGCATGTTCCCACCCGACCTCATCTTTCTCGCTCAGCTCTGAAAACAGGCGCCCCCTTTCTGACTTCTTCTTTCTGCTGGTGACGTCTTTTTCCAGTCGCCTGCCTGCTGAGTCATCCTTGACTCCCTTTTCCCTATCATGCTCTTGTCCAAGTTTTTCTCATTATGTACATATTTTTAAATAGACTTCTTTTATTTTACATTTTTAAATTTTATTATGTTAATCACCATACATTACATCATTAGTTTTTGATGTAGTGTTCCATGATTCATTGTTTGCGTATAACACCCAGTGCTCCATTCAGTACGTGCCCTCTTTAATACCCATCACCAGACTAACCCATCCCCCCCGCCCCAGAACTCTCAGTTTGTTTCTCAGAGTCCATAGTCTCTCATGGTTCGTCTCCCCCTCCGATTTCCCCCCTTCATCTTTCCCTTCCTGCTATCTTCTTTTTTTTTTTTTAACATATAATGTATTATTTGTTTCAGAGGTACAGGTCTGTGATTCAACAGTCTTGCATAATTCACAGCGCTCACCATAGCACATACCCTCCCCAATGTCTATCACCCAGCCACCCCATCCCTCCCACCCCCCACCACTCCCGCAACCCTCAGTTTGTTTCCTGAGATTAAAGAATTCCTCATATCAGTGAGATCATATGATACTTGTCTTTCTCTGATTGACTTATTTCGCTCAGCATAACACCCTCCAGTTCCATCCACGTCGTTGCAAATGGCCAGATTTCATTCCTTTGGATGGCTGCATAATATTCCATTGTATATATATACCACATCTTCTTTATCCATTCATCTGTTGATGGACATCTTGGCTCTCTCCATAGTTTGGCTATTGTGGACAATGCTGCTATAAACATTGGGGTGCATGTACCCCTTCGGATCACTACATTTGTATCTTTGGGGTAAATACCCAGTAGTGCAATTGCTGGTCATAGGGCAGATCTATTTTCAGCTTTTTGAGGAACCTCTATACTGTTTTCCTTTTTTTTTTTTTTTTTTAAGAGCAGTTTTAGGTTCACAGCAGACGTGGGGGAGAGCACAGAGAGATGCTATATACCGCCAGCCTTCCCTCCCCCATCATCCCCCAAAGTCTACACTTTACATCAAGGTTCACTCACCGCGCTGTACACCCTATGGGTTTTGACAAAGGTCTGACATGTGTCCACCATTCTAGTGGCCTACAGAATAGTTTCACTGCCCCCAACACCCTCTGTGTCCTGCTTCTTGTTACTTTCAAGTACTTTTCCATCCCCCCCCCCGCTGCTCACCTTGGGTCCATGATCTCTCCTGCAGGCTAGAGCGTCCTAGCAACCCCCTGGTGAAGCCCCCAGCCTATAATTTCTCTCCCTGTCAGTCCGTCCTCCACCCCATCCCCAGATGAGTCATTGCCATCATGTCATGGAAACTCACTCATCCCTGCCTTCCAGCAGGATTGAAGTTCAAATTCCTCCTCTTATCCTGCAGGGGACTTTCGCATCCCAGATGTCCATAGGAAGCCTTCTAGGCTTACTTCCTTGCAGTATTCTACCAACGTAGCTCCTCCACTCCTGGGAGGCTGGATCTCTAGATCTCCAAAAGTGGTACTGCTTCTTAATCCCCTGGTCCTGTTTTCTGTGCTTGTCCTAATGCAAGTGTCAAGGCCTCATCAAGCCCCACCTTGTCCATGAAGCCTCTCCCTCTCCATTCTTGCCGGTAGCCTTGTTATCAGTGCTATCTTTTTTTTTTTCACATACAGTGAGCTTTGCATTACAAGTGAACTGTTTCATATCCTTGTCTGGGCATTTTTAGGTCATAGAACTCAGAGAGTGTACCTTAACCATTAAAAAAAACCATGCTCCTCACCAAAACCAGACCTAGAATGTCACACAGTAGGTGCTCAGTGATTACTTATTGAACTGAATTGTCATTGTCTCCTATTCTTAGAGGGTCCTTTATAGCCCCTGACACTAAAGAGGTCTCTCAGGGGAGTGTCCTACCCTTCTCTCAGTATTACTCCTTTCTGAGGATGAGAAAGGCATGTCTAGATGTTCGGCTGCTGGCTCTCCCAGGCTCAGATACAGATGGAACTCTGCCCCCACCTCACCTCCCTAAAGCATTTGAGACATTAATAACTCAATTTATTGGTTGCTATCTTTTACGCATTTATTTCTAAGGATGTAGCACGGATGCCATGCTGGGCATAGGGGGTCCCTGTGGTAAGGGGGGGGCTAGTAACCTGGCTTCCGATCCTGGCTCCTTCACTTCCTTAGCCACGTGACCTTGGGCATGGTCTCCTTATTTGTAAAATTGAAGTACAAGTATCTTGAGGATTAGATGAGATAATTCATGTTAGAGGCCCCTCACAGTGTCTGGCACATAGTTAGCAATCTGCTATTTTTACTTTGATTACTATTTCTTTTTTTTTATTTTTATTTTTATTTTTATTTTAAAGATTTTTATTTATTTGAGAGAGAGAGAATGAGAGAGAGCGAGCACATGAGAGGGGGGAGGGTCAGAGGGAGAAGCAGACTCCCTGCCGAGCAGGGAGCCCGATGTGGGACTCGATCCAGGGACTCCAGGATCATGACCTGAGCCGAAGGCAGTCGCTTAACCAACTGAGCCACCCAGGCGCCCACTTTGATTACTATTTCTGATTATTAGTGGCATAACTAACGTTACTCCCCATTCTCATCTTTTACCATCCAGTGGAGGTAGGTCAGGAGGAAAGATCGAAAACAATAGAGGAAGACGTGTGGTCTTGAAGACATTCCCCTCTGGGCTGTTGCTGGCTAGAAGCTTTCTTTTCTCCCAAGGTGAATGATGAACCACGGGTAAGAGGAAGAGGGCTGGCAGGAGAGGTAGGCCCCTTGTTCTCATGCCCCGCCTCCCAGCCCATGTGGTTGTGCTACTTTGAAACTTGATGGTGATGCAGAGGTGGAGAAAATTAGTTGGGACTAATTCAATCAAATTTAATTGACCCAATATTTATTGGGCACTTACTATATGGCAGGCACTCTGCTAAGTGCTTGGGTTATAAAGCGTGAATGATTTGGACAAGGTCCCTGCCCTCGTGGGACCTTTGAGAGGACAGATAATAAACAACAGAATAGATTAATAGATAAAATAGTACAGACTGTGATAAATCCTAAGGAGAAAATAAAAAGGTAGAGCATTACTGGGGGAGTTTGCTTTAGTGGGTGGTCAGGGGAGGCCCCTCCGAGAAGGTGGCATTTATTTATTTATTATTACTTTTTTTAAAGATTTTATTTATTTATTTGAGAGAGAGAGAGAGCATGAGCAGGGGGAGGAGCAGAGGGAGAGGGAGAAGCAGACTCCCTGCTGCAAGGAGCCTGATGCGGGGCTCGATTCCGGGCCTCCAGAATCATGACCTGAGCTGAAGGCAGACGCTTAACCGACTGAGCCACCCAGGTGTCCTAGGACGTGGCATTTAAACCAAGACCTGCAGGATGGGAAGGAGCCACCATGGTCGGTTGGATGGGAAGGTGGGAGGGGCCATCAGAGAAAACAAGAGGCCTGAGGTGGGAGTTTCAGAACTGACCTATATGGCAATTAGTCACCATGAGTGTGCAGAGGAGTTGAGACAAGGTGTTGGTTGGAGAACCAGAGGAGTGTGCTTTGTAGGGGTTGTGCAGATATAGACCATGTCCTCTGAAACAGTGGTTTTCAAAAAGTTTCTAGCATCAATACCCTTGAGGGGGCATGCAGTGACCTTCTGGGGTGGGACTGTTGAGGGGTTGGTGATGGAGAATGCTGCGGTATGTGAGATTTGAAAAGAACCCTCCATGATTTGGATACACCTCACTTTCTCCCCTTCCCCCAAATAAGAAGCCCTGCTCATCCTGATCCACTCTGAAGCCGTGGGATCTTGGGAACTTTATTTATTAAGATTTTATTTATTTGAGAGAGAGTGCACGAGCAGGGACGAGGAACAGAGGGAGAGGGAGAAGCAGACTCCTTGTTGAGCAGGGAGCCCCACATGGGGCTCAATCCCAGGACCCTGAGATCATCATGACTTGAGCTGAAGGCAGATGCTTAACCGACTGAGCCACCCAGGCGCCCCTCTTGGGAACTTTTACATCTCTTAATTTTCAATTAAATTTGTGAGGTTATATAGGCACACTGTAGAACATGGAATTCTGTCGGTGAGAACATTGGCATGGGCATTTGAAGATGAGTCACTGTTTAATTGGATCACTGTGTGACCCACTTAAATAAATACTGTTTTTTGAATAGAAAAGTTATTATTGCTTTCTTTTGAAATTATTTAGAAATGACTTTGGAGATGTCCTTTAAGATTTTAATGCATGTGGATGTTGTCCTTTTGTTAAGAGAAGAGGTACAGGGGAGAGGAGAGCAGTTTCTGGCATTTAGGAGCCCTCGGTTTGAGTCTGGACCACACAGTGTGGCTTTCGGTGGTCATTTATCCTCTCTGGGTATTGGTATCCTCTTCTGTAAAATGAGACAGATAAGTTGCCTGCCTCACCAACTGTCATGGGACAGTGCTTTCTAAACTGCAGAACGTTAGAAAATAAAAGTTACTTTAAAAAACTTAAATTCCGTGTGTGTGCATTATTGGCCAGGATGTAATTCATGACCATAGAAGATAACTTTTCACTGCTTATAGATGATTGGTTTCTGGAATAATCCAAAGGAGAATATTTTTATAACTTTGCAGTAGGAATGGGCTTTCTAAGTATGGTACAAAATTAGAAGCCATAAGGAAATGTTTGATAGAATTCATTACCTAAAAACAGTTGGCATAGCAGAACCCCCATGAACAAAGTAAAAGACAGATTACAAATCAGAAAAATGTATTTGCATTTCATGTCATGTATTAAGGATTATTTTTCCTAATACGTAAAAAACTCCTACAAATCAATAAGGAAAAGAACAAACATACCATAGGAAAATGGTCAAAGGATATGAACAAACAATCCATAGAAAATAATTTAGTGGCTCCTAAACACATAAAAAATGCTTGACCTCACATGTAATTTTTAAAATTCTGATTAAATTGCACTGAAATATTACCACATTTCACCTATCTGGGATTGACAAAGATAGAAACATTTTGAAAACCATCCATGTTAGGGAGTTTATGGGAAAACAAAACTCACACATACATGCTTGGTGAATGTGTATTAGTTTCCTATAGGGGCCACATTGCCAGTATCTGTCAGAGTTAATAATTCACATGGTCTGGCTTGACTCAGAAATTCCACTTAAAGAAATTTGTCCTTCAGATAAATTCACAGTATTCACTGTTTAAGTAGCAAGAGTGTCTATCAGTGGGAGCTGGTGAACATGAATTACGGTACATTTGCACAGGGGAGCAGGACACAGCCACAAAAAGAGAACAGGGATGCTCTGTGGACAGCTGTGGAGCAGTCTACATTGTTAAGTAAAGAGTGAGGTGTAGACAGGGCCCTAAGTGAGTCTACCATTTACAGGAAAGGAAGGGGGAAATAATAAATATGTGTATGTGTTTGCATATGCATAAAATAGCTCTGGGAGGGTACTAAAAAATGACTAAGAGGTAGGAGAAAGAGGGAGAGTTTTTATTATTATAGAAGAATATATTTTGTATTTTTGTATTTTGTATTTTTTTACATTTTAAAATAAATGTTCTATTTTAAGAATTAATAAATATTAAATATGAAACAAAAAGAAAATAAAACAGTAGTTGAGATAGGGATTGAACCTACCTATAGGTTCATTAGCATTGTGTTTGATCCCCAGATTATTAAACATCTTTATGTGTCTGCCAGTATCACAGTTTGGGGCTATGAAAAGGGGAGACATCCTTTCAAAGCGCTATTGGCTGGGGCGCCTGGGTGGCTCAGTCGCTAAGCGTCTGCCTTCGGCTCGGGTCATGATCCCGGGGTCCTGGGATCGAGCCCCGCATCGGGCTCCCTGCTCGGCGGGAAGCCTGCTTCTCCCTCTCCCACTCCCCCTGCTTGTGTTCCCTCTCTCGCTGTGTCTCTCTCTGTCAAATAAATAAATAAAATCTTAAAAAAAAAAAAAAAGCGCTATTGGCCATTTTGGGCACACAAGACTAATGTACACTACGATCAGAGGCCAGTGGAAGGATCATATAATCCAGCATTCAGGAGCTGGTGCAGCTGAAGTCTGATGGGCATTCAGTTCAGTCCCATATTGGTCAGGGGAGCACTGTGTTCAAGACATTCATACAAAGATTGTGGTGGAGTAATGGCCCCAAAGATGTCCATGTTCGAATCCCCAGAACCTGTGAATGTTTCCTTGCATTCAAGGATGGATGTGGTTAAGTTAAGGGTCTCGAGATGAGATGATCCTGGGTTTTCTAGGTGGGCCCAGTCTAATCACATGGGTCCTTAAAAGCAGAGAACCTTTCTGGCTGTGGTCAGAGGGAGATGTGCCCACAGAAGAAGGGTCAGAGAGATGATATGTGGCTGGTTTGGAAGATGGAGAAAAAGGGGCCAGGAGCCAGGGAATGCTAGCAGCCTCTAGAAGCTGGGAAAGGCAAGGGAACAGTCTCTCCTTTAGAGCCCCCAGCCTGGTAGATGCCTTGATTTTAGCCAAGAGAGATTGGTGTTGGATTTCTGACCTACAGAGCTGCACAATAATAAATCTGTGTTGTTTTAAGCCACAAAATTGATGACAATTTGTTACAGCAGCTATAAGAAATGAATACAAAGATGATGTAGAAATAACCCCGAAGCCTTGCTCTCCTAGGTTTTCTAATTTAGGAGGGAAGCGATGACAAGAATCGAATCAATAATCATGCCACGCCAATGTGGAAAGTGGCATGAAGATTTGCAAGGAGCTGTCCATGAAGGGGCTGGGGAAGGCTGGGGGAGGAGGGGCTGGCTGGGTTGTGCTGTGAAAGGCAGTGCAGCTTGCTGGTTGGGAAGAAGGACGCTGGTGCTGACTGTGGCTTGAATCTTGTCTCTGCCTCTTCCTAGCTTATGGGGCCTGGAGAAAGTCAATCTCTCTGTGCCTCAGTTTTCTAATCTGTAAAGTGGGGATACTAATAATGCCTCTTCAAAGGGCTGTTGTGCAGAGTCAGTATGTTCATGTGTGTCAAGTGCTTGGAGTGGTTCCTGGCCATTCCAAGGGCATGGGAGTGTTTGCTGTTGATATTTTGCCCTAATGGATGGGTAAGGCAGAGGCAGGCAGGGGGCAGTGGTGGAGCATCTGGGGACAGCAAGCCCACTGCTCTCAGTTGAGTGATGGGAGCCCCGGTGGGGAGAAGGAGCAGAAAGCCTGTTTAGGAGCATGGAGCCAGATGATGGTGGCCTGGGGACCTGGCCTGCAGAGCATCCACTTAGTGCCCTGGAGGATTCAGCAGGTAGGATGACAATGAGTAGAGCAAGGGTGCTGATCAGATTTCTTTAAGTGGAGAGGCGGGTAGTCTTCTTCCCACTTACCTTGTCTTCTCTGTCCCTTCACAATGAGTGGCCTGATCTCTAACCAAGATGATCATCTTCACTCCCCTCAGGGCTCCCTCTGCCACCCTGCAGGATTTGGATTCAGGAGCCACCATCTAAGATCTTATCAATACTAGATAATCAGGGTTCAGGGTCTCGAGAGAACACTCTGGTATCGATAGTTGGCTCTTCTGTGTGGATACTCATAGTCACCTACTTCTTCAAAGCCAGCTTTCAGCCTCTTCTGTGTCCCCGTAGATCGAGGAGCAGAAACCTGACCTATGTGGCTTTGGCAGCTCCCCACAGGCTAATGGCTGGGCCTATCCCTGTTGGCTTTCAGAAGTCAGCTCCCTTCTGGCCATTTGGGGTCTGTGTCCTCTCAACATGTAGAGCTGGTTCTTGAGCAGATGAACCACCAGAACCTTCAGAGTTCTTGGAGAGAATGATCCTGAGGTGGGGCATTGTAAGCAGAAATGGGAATCTGAATTTTCCAGACCAGCTGCCTAGTCCCTGTGTGTTCTCCCTCTGCTTTTTGGAAATCCCTCTTTCCTCACAGCTCAGATTCCTCCTGCAGACTCTGGGATGCCCAGGGCCTCTCAGGGAGCTGTCTCTGAAATAGGGGATCCTCAGTGCGTCCTTCCTTCCCATTCCCCGAGAACTCCATGCTCTTGACTCATCTCATCCTTCTGCCCCTCCTTCTCACTTTGGCTTTCACCCCCTAAAAATTTAGATGCTAGAGTGTCAGTCTTTCAAGGCGTCTTCTCTCCTACATTATCTGATAAGTGAACTTGTGCAAAGGGACAGGTAGGTGCTAATGAGTGTATTTATTATGATCATGTGAAGAAACGCCCAGACCCGTCTGTCCTTGGACAAGTCATCACCTCCATTAGGTGTCTCTTCTTACCTGAGAAACAGAGACCATAGTACTTTCCCTGCCTCACGGGATTGTTGTGACTAGGATATCACTCATTCGTGTATTCGTTCACTCATCCGTTTCGTAGTCCTCGAGTACCTACACGGTGGCTGGTGTAAACTAGTGGTAAACCCGGCACAGTGCCCGCCCTGCTCTCGTGGAGACAGATCCCAAACAAGAGACAGTAGCATGTGTGTTGACAGCCTATGGGTATGAGGTAATGTCTGTGACAGGGCCAGGTCGTCATTGTACATGGTGGCCCTCAGTTTAGCCGGACAGAGGCCTTCTGGTGAAACAGCAGTCTGGGCTCCAGGTCTCCTGGGTTTCTGGGTGGTGTTTGGGGAAACATCTGCAGGTGCTTTGCTTTTCCTTTCCCTCTGTCCCACAGTGGAGGTTCTCTTTTCCTCTTCCGGGGCTCTCAGCTGGCGTCTGGGTGGTGTTTGGACGGGCGCCTGGCCTTCCCTGTCACTGCCTTCTCAGAATGAGACCAGGAGGAATGGTCCTCCTGACGGGAGCGCAGCGTGCAAGGTGTGTTCCCTGGACACAGGGCTGCCTCCTTCCCAGTCCTGTGGGAAGCAAATGACGGAAGCTTTGGTCCCTCTTGACTTTATTATAGTTGCCAGGAGGAGTAACTGGAGATTAAGGACCATTGTGATAAAGCAGTTTGAGTTATATTCTGAGGACACTCAAGATGCTAATGGTTGCACGTAGGGCTGGCTGTGGGTCACTTCATTCAAAGTGGAGGCTAGTTCTTAAGAATGTAGTTCTTAAAACTTTCACATGAGGGCTCATGCAGGGCCCTTGAGATCATGACCGTAGCTTCACATCCCTTCCTCTTCCTGAGGGAACAGGCTTGGAGTGACTCCACCCGCAGGTGGTAGCCGACTTGGGAAACAGAACCTCTTTTTCTTTTATACACGGTGCTGCCTCTTGCGAAAGGGCCAAGGGTTTATATGAAGAAGATGCGTGAAGCACACATAGGAATCAAGATTTAGAAGTTAACTGGGAAAAGGAGGAAGGCGCTGGTTGTGTGTGGGTGTGCGTGTGTGTGTGTGTGTGCACGTTCACAGAAGAGGCATGAAGGGACATCTTTGCAACATTTTGGGAATCCTGCAGTTGCTCTTTCTCAGTCCTTCCTGTGGGCTAAGTAGAATACCACTTAGCAGAAATACGATCATTTAAAAAATTTTTTTCTTATTGTAGTAAGAACACTTAATATGAGATCTACCCTCTTAACCAGATTTTTTTTCTTTTTTCTTTTTTTTTTTTTTAAGTAGGCTCCACAGCCAGCATGGAGCCCAATGCGGGGCTTGAACTCATAACCCGGAGCTCAAGACCTGGGCTGGGATCAAGAGTCGGACTCTTAACGGACTGAGCCACCCAGGCGCCCCTTAACAAGTTTTTAAGTATGCAATGTGGTATTGTTACCAATGAGTACCATATTGAACAGCAGCTATCTAGATTGGTTCTTCTAGCAGATACTTGATCGATCATGTTAGAACCTGTAAGCTGATGTCTTTCCTCCCCAAGGCTGTTGTTTCACTCACCTGCAGTACTTTTCTTGGCTAAGAGGTTGCATAGCTGGGTTCTCCAGGAATGTTCTGCCCGGCCGGGGAGACCTGCTGTATCTCTGCCGCTCTGAAAAGAATATTCAGAGGAATTCTATACCTATAAAGATTGCATGTTAAAAAAGGGTTAGATTGTGTAGGGCTTTCGTGAATTTGGGGCTCTGCCAAATCAGTGTGGCTAAGTTTGTTTTCGCCCCTATCCTGAGCATTTGTGTAACAAGACCCCCTCTCCAGATTATCTCTGCCTCCTCTCTCCTCTCAGAGCCCAGTGTTCACCTGTGGTATAAAAATAAAAAACAAAAACCAAAAATAAATAAATAAATAAATAAATAAAATAAAAAAACACTGCAAAGTTGTAGCTGTCATCAGACTGCTAATCAGACCCTGAGTCCTTTAAAAACTTGATTTTTTTGACAGGTAGCAAATGTAGTTTTCTTTTTAAAAAAGTTACTCCTTTTTTGTCTTGTTGGACTAAAATCGCTTGCTGTGGATATGTTTTCAAAATATAGTCCTTTCTCAAATACTGTCTTTTTTGTTTTGTTTTGTTTTTTTTAAGTAGGCCCCATGCCCAACATGGGGCTTGAACTAATGACCTTGGGATCAAGAGTTGGATGAAGCTCTACTGACTGAGCCAGCCAGGCACCCCAAAATATAGTCCATTCTCGTGAAGGACTCAATGCTTTTACTGTTTTACATTTTAATATTATGAGTGACTATAACGTGGGATGGTGCTAGGGCTTGCTTAAAAGATTTTGCTTAGGGTCGCCTGGCTGCCTCAGTCGTTCAAGCATGTCTCCTGATGTCGGGGTTGTGAGTTCAAGCCCCACATTGGCGGTAGAAATTACTTAAAAATCTTAAAAAAAAATTCAGGGGCTCTTGGCTGGCTCAGTTGGTGGAGCATGCAACTCTTGATCTCGGGGTTGTGAGTTTGGGCCCCACGTTGGGCCAAGAAGACAAAAAGATTTTACTCTGAAACCCTTGGGATTTTCCTTGTGACAGTGACTTGTGAAGAAGTGCTGAGATTTAATAACTATTTTTTGTTGTGAATATAGTTTCCTTTATTTCCAGTTGCTTTCAGTTTCGTAGCTGAGTGTTAAGAAAATAGCCTGTGAACGCCATGTGATTCTGCTTCAAGTGTTTTGAGAAAACAGATATTCAAGGAAGGGACTTAGAAAGCAGATTAATAATAGCAGGAAAAAGAATCAGAACAGCAAGGGGGGGTGCGCTTCGCCGGCTCAGACGGTGGAGCATGCGACTCCTGATCTCGAGGTTGTGAGTTCAAGCCACACACTGGGTGTAGAGATTACTTAAAAATAAAATCTTTAGAAAAAATTGTTTGATAAAAAAAAAAAAGGATCAAAGCAGAAATAAGCCATATGTAGTGGAAAGAATCAACCAAAGGGAATCAGAAACATGATTTATTATTAATGGTGTATTGATTGGGTGGATGAAGTGTCCAGCTCTTGTACTGCCCTCTTTCAGATGGGACGATGATACTGGCAGGTTTTGTGCTTGAGATCCTCTTCCAGTTCTGCCAAGATTGTTATCTTGTCCCTGAGAATGGGCAGGTAGCATTGTGGTGCCCACACATGGATGTCCACTGGTGCAGTGCCCAAGTGGCTGGCTGATTTCTGAGTACTGTTTATTTTTTATTTATATTTATATTTATTTTTATTATATTTATGTTTATTCATGCAGTTGGTGCAAATGTGTATGGAGAACCCATTATGTGCCTGGTACTGTGGTAAGAGGTCAGATCCTGAGTAAACGAGCACAGTGAGGACCTGTGCTGTCTCTGAGCTTACAGTTTGGTGGGGAGACAGACATTAATTCAGTATTGACACAAGTACGGGTAAAAATATCAATGTGACCAGAACTACAGAGGAAGATGATGGTGCAAAGGAAGTGTAACTAGGGGGGTTTTGACTTCGCTGGAGGGAGTTAGGGAAGCTCCTCTGGGTTAGTGAGACGGGGACCAAGATCGGAAAAGTGAGTAGAGGTTAACTAGACAGGTGGGTTTGAATTCCAGCATTGCCCTTGGACGAATTGGTGACCCTGTGATGACCTTGAGCAAGCTACTTCACCTCTCAAAGCCTAGTGTCTTCATCTATAAAATGGGTGGTTGTGGGAATCCAGGGAGGCAGGACACATAATATACTCTGCACAATGCCAGCACATAGCTGACGCTCCGAAATAGTAGCTATTTTTTTTTTTTAATGTTTTATTTATTTACTCATGAGTCAGAGAGAGAGGAAGAGGCAGAGGGAGAAGCAGGCTCCCCGCCTAGCAGGGAGCCCGATGCGGGACTCAATCCCAGGACCCTGGGATCATGACCTGAGCCGAAGGCAGACGCTTAACCATCTGAGCCAGTAGCTATTTTTATTACTGTCCCTGTTTTCTGTTCATTTGGAAACTTTGAAAAGATACTTGTTAAATTTTTTCTTTTTTTTTTCTGGTTAGCAAGAGCCACTAAATACCTGAGGATACTTAACTTGGAAAATGGAAGCCTAAAGGGAGATTTATTGATGGTCTTCAACTAGGCCAAGTGTCCTTGGCATCTAGGACGTGGGGAAGGCTCATACAAAGCCACACTGCTGTGAAGTCAAATTCAGAATGGGGCTGCCTTGGAAGCAATTGTAATGTGCTGAGATTTTAAAACCCAGTATTGTTAGATCACATCTCCTACATTTCTATTTCTCATGGCAGTCAATCTTGAGTAGCCAGGCTAATGCTTATTTTCTGTACCAATACCATATTGTGTTTGCCCAGTGATTTTTGCTACAGTGTAGTTTTGCATGGATATTTTTTATAGCTAAAGGTGTAGTGGTTCCTGGGCATCCTTTGAGAATGGCAAGTTTTGCTTTTCTCTCTCTGCTCTGGGACATATACATACACACGTATATGTATACAGTCCAGCTTTTTACTGCAATAATAATTTTTTGCATCTTTCATTGTTCTTAGATTTTGAAGAAAAAGGTACCAAAGATTCAGCCAGTGGTCACACTTAATTTTTATTGCACACTTGGTAAGTGCTTTAAGTACATTACATTATCTGATTTAATCCTCATCCTATGAAACAGGCACTATTAAGAATCCTGTATTCCCCCTGCAAGAAAATGGAGGACCAGAGAAATTAGGTCACTTGTCCAAGTTCACACAGCCATGAGTGGCATAGTTGGGATTTGAACCCAGATGCGAATGGCTCCAAATCTGAGCTCTAAACACTTCCATGCTGCCTTTTGAGCTAGTTATTGAAGATTATCAAACACTGTGTCAGCAGGGTAGATATATGTCAGAAGATTAATTAGACTTACCCAGTCAGGAGAAAGGCTTATGAAAAATGTCTGTGGCCTCTGAAGGGCATGGGGAAGCTTGTTGAATTTACATTTATTCACTAAGTCAGTGGAAGTGGATATTGCAGGGATGTCCTTCTGGATTAGTTTCCTGGTCGTTATAAGCCTTGGTTTTACAGTACGGATCTTAAGGCACGCTAGTGTATATTAACCAAAAATTAAAGATGCAGATGAGTATTAGGAGTTTGTACTTAAAATAACATTTTTGCTTCTTCCTCCTTCTGACTCTCTCTGTATCACAATTCCTGTGTTAATAGCTTTTGTGTCTTCGGGTCAACCATGGTTTGCTGCCTTAAAGCTCTTTGGGAACTGCTTCCCATCCATTCGGAAGCGAGGGAAGGATGAATTCGACATAAATAATGTATTCAGAAGTGGGTGTAGACAATATGGGTGGAGTTGGAAAGACATATCCAGGGGACCTTTGGCCAACGATGCTGCTGGCTGTCAGCGCCTGATACCGCCCCCGACTGTGATGGGGCCTGTCTGGGCCGGGCTGAACGGGCTTCCAAACCTCCGCTGCATTTGCTCCAAGGTTCCTGTTTTATTTGTCTGCTAATGCGAATCCTGCCTCAAAAATTAAGTGTGGTTTTTGACGGATCAGAACTGGATACAAATACAGCCTGATGTGTCGGCCAGGGGAGGGGGAAATGTCAAACACTGCTGGAGGGAGGAAGGGAAGTGGTCTCTTCCCCAGGCTTCGTTTCCTTTCCTAGTTATGGGCTTTTCCTGATTCAGCAGAGGAGGAATAAAGATGTCTGGGGGCTCCAGTTTATTTTACATATTTGTATATGCTCTGTGCATTTACGCATTTATTTTTATCTGTATTTTGAAATCACAAAAGTAAGGCACTTTAAAAAATAAGAGTTGTTGGTAATCCAGGAGTGTCTAAAGCAGAAAAAAAGGAAGTGCCCCCCCCCCATACACCTCAATTGCGTTCACTTTGGCACACATGTTCTGGAATCTTTTTCAGTGCATATAAATGTATACACACGTATGTTGTTAAAAAACAAAATTCAACTGGTCAGCATCCCATCTAGCAAGTAGAGAGATGCTCTCAGGAACTGTACAAAGTAGAAGGTTTTTATAGGAAAGAGGATGGGGCAGGGAAGTTATTAGCAAAAAAAAAGAAAGAATTGCTTCAGGCAAGGTTGTTTTCCCTTGGGAAGAGTAGGGGGTATGATCACGAAGATTCCCTCACCTTCCTTTTCAGGAGTGGGGAAGTGAGGGCCCATGTGACAGATTATCTTATTGGTGCTGACCAGAAAATTCCTGACTGACCCGTAAAGACTACATTTCTGGGAGAGATTTAAACTGCATTTAGGTTAGGTATGAAGCCCTGGTTTGGTGGCATGGTCTAGCATACATGACTCCGTTTTGGGCCTTTCGCTTTCTTTTGGACAATGTACATACTCCAAAAATGGAATCACACCACATATTGTTCTGCAAGTCGTTCCCACTTTGTGCATCATGGATAGTACTTCTTCTGAGCTCCCCCCCCTTTTTTGAACAACTGCAAGGTATTCCACGAATGTGCCTTACTTTAATTGTTCCCTTACTAGTGGGCATTCAGGTTGTCTCAGCTTCTCCAGTTATAAACATGGCCGCAGGTGAGCAGCCTCATGGATGTGGCTTTGCCCCTGGGTGCTCCTCTTTCTCAGGGATCCCTTCTTAGAAGTGGGGACGCTGGGTTGAAGGAGGTGTGAGCTCTAGACTTCGGAGTCAGTAAGCCTGTATTCAGGTCAGGCTCAAGGTGTGAGCACTGCTCTGACTCACATAGAGTCGCGTCTTATGTGACCATGAGGCAGGCAGAGCAGTATCCAGCCCAGAGTCATGGGACAGAGCTAGTTAATGGACAAGATGATTTTCCCAGCTAGCTTACCCTTTTCAAATGTATGAAGGTAACAATTTAGCCATGTTGAAATCCTGACTTTTGCTTCAATCCAGATGTATTCCCGGAGAACTTGAATCTGTCAAGTCTGCTCCTAGAACAAAGCCAGTCTGGGTTTTCTTTCCCACTCCCCAACCACCTTCATCTGTTTGCCCTTCTAGTATTTTGTTAATCTTTGGACTGAAATAACTGACAAGATCACAAGATTAGTGTTGTCTGAAAAACACTCCCTCTGGCTTTAATTTGGTCAGTTTTGTGAGGTCTTGCCCCTGAGTCCTTTCCTAGCCAGACTCCCCGGGCCAAGGCTCCTTTCCAGGTGGACCTCAGACCCATGCGGTCACGGATCCAGCAGTGACAGCTGGTCCAGGTTATGCTGGGGCAGGGAATGAATCATGTACCAGGAGCGAGTGAGGCCAGCTGACCACTGGGCACCCTAGTGACTTCACTGTCCTCTACTTCTCTGTGTTCAGCAACAACTTACAGTTAAGGGGCTGAACAAGTCACTTTATTTGTTTACTTGTAATTTACCAGATTTACATGGGGCTCTGACGAGGCTTAGGGCAGGGGTTATTTCTGTCTGACGCATTACTCACGTCACTCTGCTCTATCTCCCATCTTCTCCCTGCTTGGCACCCCCATGGCAGAGGGCACTGGGTGATCTGATCCTGCCCCTTTCCCATGGAGCCAAACAAGCCCTTTAGAATATTTACTTTTGGAGGTCAGAGAACATTTCTTTGGGTTCTTTCACTTAGTCCTTAGGTCTCTCCCCTTGACTGTGAGGAATGAGCATGTTGGTCTCCTACAAGTTGGGAGGCCTTGAGCCTGAAGTGATTATTGTTTAACCTCCTAGATTCTCATGAAGGAAGGAACCAGAGTAGCACTTTCAGATTCCTCCAAGATGATCTTTTCCAATGATTGATGAGAATAGGAGTCTGAATCAGAATGACTTAAGGGCTTGTTTGGATGGCTTGTGAGTCCTGTTCTCCTTTTCCTTCCCAAAGCCATGTTAGAGCAAAAGGTTAGTTTTGGGGTCTGCCTTTTAATTTGTTTCTACGGAAGTTTTCCTAAGAAAAATTTAGATCTGACTGACTTGTGTATAACTCCACAGTAGTGAGGCATAAAGATGGCAATTTATTGGCTCACATTTGAAGTATTATGAAACAAAATTAGAGATTTTGGGGTGCCTGGGTGGCTCAGTCAATTCAGCGTCTGACTCTGGTTTTCGGCTCAGATCATGATCTCAGGGTCGTGAGATTGAGCCCCATGTCTCACTCGCGCTGGGCATGGAGCCTGCTTAAGAATTCTCTCTCTCCCTCTGTTCCTCCCCACACTCACCTGCTCTCTCTCTCTGAAAAAAAAAAAGAGAGAGAGATTAAAAAAATACGTGTAATCTTTTCAAACTAATACTATATCAAAAATACATGCCAGTGGGTTAGGGTGCCGATACTTATTTCCATGGAGTGTGGGTGAGGTTGTACCAGCTAGTTCACAGTGAGACCTTGATAGCGTCAGCGATTCCTTTGCCTTTTAGCTTTTCCACCTTCCAATTCAGGAGAACTAAATACGTTGGTTAGGAAAACAATGAACGTTCTCCTCTAACTGTTCACTACCTTGTGAAAGGTGGAGGCACTTTACATATCAAACAAGACAGGCCAGCGGCCCTGGACCAGGTAACGGGAAGCTGCGCGTCTGACCCCATCTTTCCTCTGGGGCCTTACTTTCGACCACCCCCTCAGTCCCAGTCACAGTGAACCACTTCCTGTTCCCACCTTCGGGCCTCACGGCCTGTTATCATACTTCTCTCCACTTGGAACCACCCTCTGCCATCTTACCTCCATCACGAAGGCACAGAAGGTTAATGGGACGACCAACACAGACACTGGAGCCAGACTGGGTTCAGATCCCAATTCTGTCACTTAGTAGCTTTATGACCTTTGACAAATTACTTGTTAGTTTCTTGGTGTCTCTGTTTTCTTAACTGTAAAATGGGGATCACATTCAGCTTACCTCATAGGATTTTTTTCTTTAAAGGCTTTGAGAGAGAGAGTGAGCGAGAGAGAGAGAGAGAGAGAGCAGGAGCCAGGGGAGGGGCAGAGGGAGAGGGAGAAGCAGACTCCCCACTGAGCAGGGAGCCCGATGTGGGACTCAATCCCAGGACTCTGGGATCATGACCTGAGCCGAAGGCAGATGCTTAACTGACTGAGCTGCCCAGGCACCCCTCATAGGATTTTTCTGAGGATATATGCAAAGTTCTTAGAATGGTGACTCTGTCAGAAGTACTCTGTGTGTTGGCTATTATTATTATCATCTTTTGAGGTCCAGCCTATCCTGTAAGCCTATGACTGTTAACCATGATGGGATTTGGGGCCTGCAGACCTAGGTTTGAATCTGAACCCTGCCATGTGTGAGTTGGGTGACTTTAGATGGTTATTTAACTCCTTTGAATGTCATTTTCCCCATCAGAAGCACAGTATATCATATAGTTTCTGGGTGAATCATGTGTGAACTGTGTGTGAAGTGCCTGGTTTAGTAGTTGACAACTGGAAGACTCAATGAGTGTTAGTTTCCATCTCTCCCCCCTCCCCCCCACCCCCCGGCACCACAGCCCCCAACATTCTGTTTATCACCTGATGCCCTGTACTTGCTTGGTTGCATCTCCTTCATTAAACTATATATTCCTTAGTTTTCTTTGTATATAGCATGCATTTCTTCTTGTATTTATTTAGTGATTTTCTCACTCACTCGTTTGTTCAATCATTTTATTCATTCATGCATGTTCTCTCTGTTTTGTTTATTCAAAAATCATTTACTGAGCGTCTGCTAAGTGTCTTGGGCCCTGGGAATCTACGTTATTCCAGCTAGAGTTCAGGAGAGAAATGACGAGATCCTGAACTAGTCCAGTGACATTGGAGGCCAAGAGAAGGGAGTGGACTTAGTATGCCTTCAGAGAGAGGCTTGGCCAGGCTTGCTGACCAATTGGATTTGGAAAGTGAGGGAAAGGAAGGAATCAAAGACAGTTTCTGGGATTCCCGTTTGAGGCACTGTGTGGATGTTGACACGATTAATTATTAAAATGGGCAACATAGGAGGTGGGAGAATTGGCAAGGCCCCAGCAGCACGCAGGGAAAAGGTGTCAGGACCAGCCTGGATTGGACACAGTAAATTAGAGGTGCCAACGGATGTCTGGTTGGAAATGTCCACTGGGAGGTGGCCAGGCTGTCTTCAAAGGCAGTTCTGATTCTGGATTCCTTTGCATGTGATATGGGAGTGGTAGCCTAAACAGAATGAGTGCAGAGTGGAAGAGAGGAGGGCTGCCAGTAGCCCATTGGGGAACTGTCCTGATTCAAGTGGAAGGTTACAGTGAGTCTGTGGCTTCTGCCGAGAAGCCATGTGCGGTGCCTCACCAGAGAAACTACTCGTGTCCGCCACCAGGCATACTATTCACTGTGTACTCCAGGGCCAGCCCTGGGGGTATCAGTGCCGAGGAAGGGAGAAGAAGACCCATTCCCCCAGTTGTGAGCCTCACCGTGGAGTGCGCTTTCCCAAGACTGCCTTGTCACTGACTCTCTCTTACTTTTCAGGTTTCAGTTCAAATGTCACTTCCTCAGAGAAGCCTTTCCTGATCACCCGAATGTGAAGTAGTCCCCACCAAGTACCTGTAGTCACTCTTGATTACATCATCTTGTTGTTTTCTTCATTATGCTTGCTCATTACCTTGTCCATTTATTTGCTCACATGTTTGTTTCCTGTCTCTTCCCACCATGATGTCAGTGAAACTGGGGACCTGGTGTCTTGTTCATTGCCCCATCTCTGAGGTCTGCGGCAAGGCCTGGTCCTTAATAGGTTGGATGAATTAAGCAGGATTGCCCATTTACACTGGGATGAGAGGAGGTTGAGCTTGTTTGTTGGGGAAGGAAGCAGTTGGAGTTAGTAAGGGTGAGGGGCAATTGAACCAATGTCTTGGAGGAGGTAGGAGAAATAAGATCATGAAGACAGGAGAGTGTGATCCTTTTCTTTGAGACTGAGGGAAGTGGGTGAATATATGGGTAGATTTCAAGGGGGCAGAGAACCAAGAGGAAGAATGTAAACCTGGTGGTCTTACTGTTTTGATGAAGTAAGAGGTAAGTTATCAGATGACAGAGGGGTAGCAGACCGGGAAGAAGTAGGTGGCTGGAGGTGAGAGGTGAAGGTCTGAAGATGATGGCATGAGTGGAAGATTCCTGAACCCTGGAGGACTCCGCCAAAATTGGAACTCATAACCTGGTGATGGAACCAGTCACAGAAGCGATGGGACTTTTCTTCAGTGGTAGGTGAGACAAGAAGAAATGGAGGTGACAGGTTAAGTTGATCTGTGTTTGGAGGTTGACAGTTAGAAGTGTGTCAGTGGAACAGGAAATGAGGTGTGCTGGAGGTAGAGTTTTTGAAAGGTTCAAGGATGTGAAGTCCAGAGGGAGAATAGGAAGGGTAGGATCAAAGTTCTGGTGGTTTTTCATTGAGTGGAAGAGCAAATTGGGTGAGAATGAGGAAATGAGAAAAGGAAGGGTGGGCTGTAGTAATCAGAGGAGACTTCTAGTTTTCCATTTTAAAGAGCAGTTCCTGGGTTGGGATCTGGTCACAGGGTGAGCACTTGTTGGTAAGAGATTAGGTCACAGGAACGAACAGCCTAAGGCAAGGCCAGGGGATGTTAGGTCATTACCCATGAATGAGGTCCTTCTTGGACGGATCCAGAAAAAGTGGGAAAGAACAGAGGAGGTTCCTAAAAATGTGGAAAGGAGAAGCAGGAAACTGGAGAGAAGGAAGTCATTCCAAGAAGTGAGGAGGAGGGAGTTGGTCATGAATTCCTAGGTTCTAGGTACTTGTTGGTAGGTTATTGTCTGGAGACTGTAGCGACCAGGGGAATTTGGTTTTCTCCTGGTCCTTAGAAATGGAAGTGCTGAGGGCACCTGGGTGGCTCAGATGGTTAAGCATCTGCCTTTGGCTCAGGTCATGATCCCGGGGTCCTGGGATCGAGTCCCACATCGGGCTCCCTGCTCAGCGGGGAGCCTGCTTCTCCCTCTGCCTCTCTCTCTCTCTGTCTCTTATGAATAAATAAATAAAATCTTAAAAAAAAAAAAAAAGAAATGGAAGTGCTGAGGACATGAGCAGCTTGGACTTTTAAGGGTCACAAGGGAAGGGAAGAGTGGAGAAGCCAGGGTGTAGCCAAGATATAGCTGTTGAGATGGTGTGAGTGTGGGGCACTTGCTGCCTCTAGGAGGAGGGTTCCCAAGGCATAGTGGGAGGAAGGGTTGCAAGAGGGGATGGCAGAGCGAGGCTGGGGTCAGAGCCAAGTAGGGATGAGAGAACCCCAGGAGTGGATGATGCCTGGAGGGCGTTCAGCTTGGCAGACATTGTAGTTTTCAGGATGAGGGACATTGGGGCCATGAATAAAATGGGTCAAGCTCAGAGTTTCAGGTAACACTTAAAAAAAAACAGCTTTATTGAAATATCTACATACTGTACAACTTACCCAATTAAGTGTACTATTCACTGGTTTTAGCATATTTGCAGATATACACAACCATCACTACAATTTTATTTATTTTAATTTTTAAATTTTTTTTAAATATTTTATTTTATCAGAGAGAGAGATATTGAGAGCACAAGCAGGGGGAGTGGCAGGGAGAGGGAGAACCAGGCTCCATGCTGAGCAAAGGAGCCCGATGCGGGACATGATCCTAGGACCCTGGGACCATGACCTGAGCCGAAGGCAGACAGCTTAAACCACTGAGCCACCCAGGCGTCCCAGCCACGGTCAATGTTAGAAAGTTTTTATTACCTGATTTATTACCTGATAGCCCTTTAGCTATCACTTCCCTGAATCCCTAAACTCCACCCCTCTACTTTCTACCCACCCCACCCAGTAACCATAAGCAACCAGTCATTTATTTTCTATTTTTATAAAACAGTTCCTGATTCTGGACTTTCATGTGAATGGACTTGTGTAATATGTGGACTAATTTGTGGATCATTTCTAACATGTTTTCAAGGTTCATCCAAGTTGTAGCATGTATCAATACTTCATTCCTTTTTATTGTCAAATAACATTCCATGGTATGGATGTACCACGGTTTATCCATTCATCCATTGATGGACATTTGGGTTATTTCCACCTTTTGGCTATTATGAATAATGCCTATATTTATATATTAATTTCTCTGTGGACATTTTCCTTTCCTTTCCTTTCCTTTCGCACTTAGGAGAATTGCTGATGAGTCTGTGTTTAATGGTTTGAGAAACTGCCAGATTGTTTGATGAGGTGGCCGCACCACTTTACAAATCCACCAGCAGTGTATGAGGGTTCCAATTTCTCTATATCCTTGCCCAAATTTGTTATTATCGGACTTTGTGATTCTAGGCAGCCTAATGGGAGTGAAGTGGTGTCTCACTGTGGTTTTGATTTGCTTTCCTCTCATGACTCATGATATTGAACATCTTTTCATGTGCTTATTGGCCATTTCTCTATTTTCCCTGGAGGAATGTCTATTGAGGATCCTTTGCCTGTTTTTTTTTTTTTTAAAGATTTTATTTATTTATTTGAGAGAGAGAATGAGATAGAGAGAGCATGAGAGGGGGGGAGGGTCAGAGGGAGAAGCAGACTCCCTGCTGAGCAGGGAGCCCGATGTGAGACTCGATCCCAGGACTCCAGGATCATGACCTGAGCCGAAGGCAGTCACTTAACCAACTGAGCCACCCAGGCGCCCCTTTGCCTGTTTTTGAAATGAGTTGTCAGTTATCTGTTATCTTTATTAGTTATCAATGATCTTTTTATTATTATATTTATATATGTAATACAATATATATATTTATTTTATTATTTTTCCAGCTTTATTGAGGCATAGTTGACAAATAAAATTGTAAGATATTTAAAATGTACAATGTGAAGATTTGATAATATATATCCTACATATCCATTGTAAAAGGATTCCCCCATCAAGTTACTTAATGTATCCATCACCTTACTTTTTTTCCCTTTTTCTTTTTTTTTGGTGAGAATATTTTACTCTTTTAAAAATTTCAATTATGCAATACAGTATTATCAACTATAGTCACCATGTTATACATTATGTCCTTAAGTTTTTTTTATTATTGAGTTGGATGAGCTCTTTATATATTCCAGCTACAAGTCCCTTATTAGATACATGATCTGCAAATATTTTCCCCCATTCCATGCATTGTCTTTTCACTTTCTTGATGGTGTCCTTTGAAGCACAGAAAGTTTTAATTTTCATGAAGTCTAAAGACTTTTTTTCTTTTCTTGCTCATGCTTTTGGTATATCTAAGAATCCTTTGCTAAATCCCGGGCCATGAAGACTTACCTCTGTGTTTTCTTCTTACATTTAGGTCTTTGATCAATTATTTTTTTTAAGATTTTTTATTTATTCATTTGAGACACAGAGATACAGAGAGAGAGAGAGAGAGAGAGAGAGCATGAACAGGGGCAGAGGGAGAGGGAGAAGCAGGCTCCCTGCTGAGCCAGGAGCCCAAAGTGGGGCTAGATCCCAGGACCCTGGGATCATGACCTGAGCCGAAGGCAGCTGCTTAACCATCTGAGCCATCCAGGTGCTCCTCTTTGACCCATTTCAAGTTAATTTCTATAGATGGCATAAAGTAGGTAGACCCCTAACTTTATTCTTCTGCTTGTGTTTATCCACTTGTCCCAGAACCATTTGTTGAAAAGACTTTTTTTCCCCATTGAATTGTTTTGGCACCCTGTTGAAAATCAATTGACCATAAAGGTATGGATTTATTTCTGGATTGTTAATTCTATGCTGTTAATCTGTTTGTTTTTCCTTGTGCCACTTGCACACTGTCTTAAGTACTGTTGCTTTGTAGTAAGTTTTGAAATCAGGAAGTGGAAGTCTTCCTACTATGCTCTTTTTCAGGGTTGTTTTGACTAATCTCCGTCCCCTGCAATTAGAGAGGAGTTTTAGAATCTGTTTGTCAGTTTGTACAGAGAAGTCAGCTGAGATTCTGATAAAGATTGCATTGAATCTATAGATCAGTTTGAGCAGAATTGCTTTCCTAACAATGTTGTCTTCCAGTCCATGAACATGGGATGTTTTTCCATTTATTTAGATCTTCTCTAATTTCTTTCAGTGATCTTTGGTAATTTTCAGAGCATAAGCTTTGTACTTCTTTTGTTAATTTAATCCTAGGTATTTTATCCTTTTGATGCTATTGTTCAGGTAGTATTTTGATGGGAAGTTGTGGTAGAACTTCTGCAAAGCCCCCTTACCAGGTGAAGGGCTAGAGTAAATTGAAAAAAAAGTCTTCCCAGTCGTTGGCAGGAAAGAAGAGCAGGGCATTTTCTGCTGTTCTTCAGGGGGCTGTGTTCTCAGGTCTTTCATGATTCTGTGGCAGGGCACTGAGGGATACATCAACCTCCAAAGAACTCCACACCCCCAAGTACCAATGGTTTCCCCTCTTTTCCATCCTAATCCAAAAACTGTGTGGTGATGGGGGTGGGGGAGGGTAGCGAATAGTTGTAGATAGCTTTTGGTTACTAGGAATGCAATCTGATTGGATGAATTCACACTAATATTTAAATTACTAATACCCCTTCCCCCAACCTCAAGATTTATCTGCTTTTCTAGAAGAGGAAAAGGAGTAGCCCAGACACATTACTAGGTAGGAGAACCTTAATGGCATAAAAAAGGAAGGAGACCATTCAGATAATGTGAAAAATGTTCTTGGGTTTGATCTGGGAGGGTAGGGTGGTTTTGGGGAGAGAGGATGTCACAAGTTAGAAAGTCTAGTATTACCTGTGTGTCTGCTCTGGTGTCAGCTTTTCTCTCCTACATCTGCTTTTTATGGCTTCTTTTCTTCAATTCTGTTTCTTCTGGTCGTGTTCTCTGCAGTCCCCCCCAACCCTGCTATCCCTCAGGGGCTGTCCTTAGTGTGTATATGATGGGAAGTAGAGGTCAGGCCCACAACATGCATGCCTATGTGTCCAGAGTGGCTAAGTCTAAGGTAGTACTTTTCCTAAATACTACCTAAATAGTTGTGAGATTAAAGTTCGATGTATTTTTTTTGTTCCTGCATTTTAAACCCCCCAATTTGGCTTGGCATCATCTTCTCGACCATTAATGGAACCCATATGTTGTTGAGATTAGCAAGTTAGTGGTTTCATTGTTTTTTGTACTATGAACCAGTATTTTTTGACTGCTAATAAACCTTAAAAAGACATGTCTTATCCTCTTTATTTTTTTTCTTTTGTGATAAATGGCGGAAAACTTAAATGAAAATTTTATTTGTGCTTCCAACTTTAACTGAACTTCAGATTTCTTCTTGTTTTTCCATTTTGGTTTGTCTTTTTTTTTTTTTAAGTAGGCTCCACACCCAGCCTGGGGCCCAGTGTGGGGCTTGAACTCATGACCCCGAGATCAAGACCTGAACTGAGATCAAGAGTTGGATGCTTAACTGACTGAGCCACCCAGGCGCCCCTTAGTTTGTCCTTTTTAAGTTCTAAGATCAGACTGAGGAAGACCTTGGGTGGGCTTTACAGGGGGTCCTGCACAAGCTGTACCAAAACATGGAAACTGGACTGCGGTGGAGCAGACGTGCTCTCTCGAGGATACAGCTTGTTTTCCTTTTTCTTTTTGGATGCGCTCTTTTGACTGCCCACATTGGGATCTGCCTCAAGCTCCCTTGAGGAGAGGGGTGCCTGGGAAGTCAGGAGACGCTGCAGCCTTAAGCCACTGGGCACCCTGGATACTGGCTCCAGGCAGCTCTGTGGGCGTCAGCCCCTGAAGCCAGCTCCGTAATTCAGCTTTTCTGGTGGCCGGTTTCTTTAATATCTCATGAGAACTTTTTTAAGATTTTTATTTATTTCAGAAAGAGAGACAGAGATAGTGAAAGAGAGCACGAGTGGGGAGAGGGAGAAGCAGGCTCCCCATTGAGCAGGGAGCCCGATGCGGGGCTCGATCCCAGGACCCCGGGACCATGACCTGAGCCGAAGGCAGAGGCTTAACCTACTGAGCCACCCGGGCGCCCCTCTTATGAGAACTTTTATCTTCATCGTGGCTTCTGTTTCAGTGCAGGCTCTGGTCCCTCAGAACTCCAGCTGTGACGTCATTACCCCTCCCTTTCTGTTTCATCATTTCCCAACTTCAGGTCCCAGGGAACTGGCAAGTCTCCCAGTGCATCCTGGGCCAAATATGGGAGGGAGTGCCAGCCCTTCCTTTGGTGCCAGGCTGTGCCTCCGGCGCCTGACTAACGTGTGGACTGACTTCACTGGAGTCTGACGCTTATCACGGATGCTGTCACCTGGGTCTAAGAACGGTCCCCCCCACCCCACCCCCCGTGATACAGAGTAGGGCTACCTGTAGAGATGCCCCTCCAGCAGGACCTTGGCTGACAGTTTCCCCCTAGAGGAGATTTGGGGAGGCCATGGCCCCACTCCCAGATCTGCCCAATACAGCGGGAAGGACATAGGTGGTCCTGAGAACAGATGTGAGAAAAACTGGTACGGAGTTAAACTTTTACTCTAAAACAACCTCACTGATGGCATGTCTTTATGAGATGAAAGTCAGAAGTCAGTAATTTTTCATTTATATAGAAAAATTGCTGAACATCGGTGGAGGAAGTAAGACACAGTAAAATTAATGTAGTTGTCTGTTTTCTTGGAAGGGGGAATATAAAAGTGAGCACATAGGGTTTTACTTTTTAAAAAATAGCATAGCTTTTTCAGACTTTAAAAGTAACAAATGCATTGTAAACTTTTAGAAAAATACAGAAAAAAGCGATTAGAAATGACCACTGCTAACTTGTCATGTGTAGGCTCCAGTTCTCAAATATATAAGTAAAGAAATAGAAACATAATGGGACACCTGGGTGGCTCAGTCGGTTAAGCGTCTGCCTTCAGCTTGGGTGGTGATCGCAGCGTCCTGGGATCGAGTCCTGCATCGGGTTCCTTGTTCACAGGGAGCCTGCTTCTTCCTCTGCCTCTGCCGCTTCCCCTGCTCATTCTCTCTCTCTGACAACAAATAAATAAAATCTTAAAAAAATAAAAAACATATTTAGAAAAATCACTTGACAATACTTTTTGAACAGTCCCTATCATTTAATATTCTTCTATAACATAATTTGTAGTGGTATAAGCTGGTCTGTTTTACAGCTGTACCATCATTAATTTTTTCTAATCTCCTGATGGACATTTAGGTTTTCATTTATTTGATCTATTTTTTAAAAACACTGCATTGGGAACATTCTTTCATACAGATTTTTTTTTTTGTATATGTCTAATTGATTTTTTTAGGTTGAGTTCCCAGATGTGGAATAATTGAGTCAAAGAACATGAGCCATTTAAAAATTCTTTTGAAACATATGGCCAAATCGTCTTTCAGGAATATTGAAATAGCTCTCATCCCTACCAGCAGCAATCAGTCCCATTTCTCATGATCTTTGCCAGTGTGGATATTATCATTAAAAAAAATTCTGA
Source organism: Halichoerus grypus (assembly GCF_964656455.1). NCBI lineage: Eukaryota > Metazoa > Chordata > Mammalia > Carnivora > Phocidae > Halichoerus > Halichoerus grypus. Next base: position 58,041,430 of record NC_135723.1, read on the forward strand.
TTTAATAGACACAAATATGGTATCTTATTTTTTATTTGCATTTCTGTTTATAGCAAGGTTAAATATTTTAAATAGATCATTGACCTTTTTTCCAAAACTTTTTAATTGTGGTAAGAATATGTAAAATTTACCATTTCCCCATTTTACGTGTACAGTTCGCTAGTATGTATATTCACATTGATGTGTAACATCTCCAGATCGGTTTCCTTTGGCCAAACTGAAACTCTGCACCCATTTACAAGAGCTCTCCATTTCCCCCTGGCAACCACCATCCTACCTTCTGTTTCTGTGAATTTGACTAGTTTAGAAACTTCAGGTAAGTAAGTAGAATCATAAAGTATCTGGTTTTTGTGTATGTGACTGATCATTTCGTTTAGATTAATGTCCTCAGGGTTCATCCATGTTGTAGCATGTATCACAATTTCCTTCCTTTTAAAAGCTGAATAGTATTCCATTGTGTATACATACCACATCTTGCTCATTCGTTTGTCAGCAGACACTTGGGTTGCTTACCCTTCTTGGCTTTAGGAACAATGCTTCTATGAACACAGGTGTGCAAATATCTCTTCGAGATCCTGCTTTCAATTCTTTTGGATATATACCCAGAAGTAGAATTGCTAGACTATATATATAGTAGTTCTGTTCTTAATTTTTAAAAATTTATTTAAGTAATCTCTATCCCCAATGTGGGGTTTGAACTCACGACCCCGAGATCAAGAATCTCATGCTCTTCCAACTGAGCCAGTCAGGCACCCCTATTTTTAATTTTTTAAGGAACCTCCATACTGTTTTCTACAGGAGCGACACGATTTTACATTCCCATTGGCACAAAGGTTCCAATTTCTCCATATCCTCACCAGTACTTGTTTTCTGTTTTTTTGATAGTAGCCTTCCTACTGGATGTGAGGTCATAACTCATTGCGGTTTTGATTTGCATTTCCCTAATGATTAGTGATACTATCTTTTCATGTGCTTTTTGGCTATTTGTATATCATCTTTGGAGAAAGGTCTGTTTGGGTCCTTTGTCCCTTTGTTTGTTTTTTGTTGTTGAGTTTGACCCTTATTGTTTTTGTTTTGTGAATTATTATAACTTTGCTTATTTTTCTACAGAAATATTCTTTGGTATGGATTTATAAGAGCTTTCCATAAATTAAATATTAATCCTTTGTCATGTATTATAAATATTATTATCATATAATATTTGTCTTTATATCCCTTTGAAACATACAACAGGTTTAAATTTTCATATGGTCATGTCTATCACTTTTCTCAATTTTTTTTTCTATTTTTATGTGTATATGAGGGTGGAGAGGTGTTTACTAACTGTAATACTAGGAGCAGTTCCTCTGGGGGTCCTAGAGGACTCTTTGGGGCCTTCAGCACCCTAGGGCATTTCCCAGGGCAGCACAATGGCCACAACATAAATCCCCTGGCATGGTGAGCCTTTCCCCTGCTAGGCAGTGAGCTGGTGACACACAGGTGTAGACAGAACATCACTCTCTCGTCTGTGCACACTGCAGGGGACTGAGTGTAGGTGGGAGAAGATTCTCCTCTTGAAGGGTGGGCAATAAGCTTTTTCGAACCCCAAATCAACCCGTTCCTGGATACTCCTGAAAGCAGCCATCCTTCTCTCTCCTCCCACCTTCTTGGATGCCTCTGAAACTGACCCAGGCTATTCAGCCAACTCCTCCTGTGGGCCCTCTCCTCAAGTGCTCACAGGGATTCCTACCTTACACCCTTTCAGTGCCAGGGCTTTTGTCTAACCTTCTTGTAAAAGCCCTCTCTGGAGGCAGAATCCTAACAGGAAAGGAAATGGAGATGGAGCGCCTGAGTGGCTCAGTCGGTTAGGTGTCTGCCTTCGGCTCAGGTCATGATCCCAGGGTCCTGGGATCGAGTCCTGCATCGGGCTCCCTGCTCAGTGGGGAGCCTGCTTCTCCTTCTCTCTCTGCCCCTCCTCCTGCTTGTGTTCTCGGTCTTGCTCACTCTCTCTCTCAAATAAATAAATAAAATATTAAAAAAAAGGAAATGGGGACTGATGCCTTTCCTTAAACACAGTTGACCCAGAGCGGAATCTCTTCAACTTAAAACGGTAGTGTATTGTTGTGAAGGCTCTAAGACGAGGGTGAAAAGGCATCAGAAGAAGCCAGGTGTCCAGCAGAGATGGTGAGACATGGCGACACCTAATGGAAAGGTGGCATCTTTTTTACTTATCTGCTTCCTCCACATACAGCTTGCGGGCCTGTCTCCAGGCTCAAGCCCCAGCTCCTGGAATCTGGCCACATCTCCAGAAAGGAGAAGAGGTTAGGTGTATTTTGTTTGAGGGTTGACCACTTCTTCTAACATAGCAAAAAAACCCAAACAAATATACAAACAAAAAAACCCAAGAAAGCTATAGCAGTTGTTTTCTAATAAAAATACACTCCTGTCCCCTTAGTGTTACAAAGGCTCTGCCCACTGTGAGGTTAGTTAAAAATCTTCCTGCACGTTCTTCTAGGAGCACATGAGATTTCTCTTGGCTTTTGTGTGGGAAATATGGAAAAACATATCTGTTTGGTTTATGAAATTGTATATTGTTACAGTGAATCAATAACTCTGTAGATCGGGGGTATAGCTCAGGGGTAGAGCATTTGACTGCAATAACTCTGTAGATCTTCGATAAAACCAGTTTTGTTCTGTTGAGGATGTCCTTGTGGCTTTGATATAAATTCCAGTCTAGTTCATGATTAACAAGTTCGTTGTGTTAATCAGCCTTTGACACGGGGTGGTAAGGAAACCCAAAACTATGCTACTGAAAGCCCCCCCACCCCCATTTTCATTTTAGAGAATTCTCCGAGATCTCTGAGAAAACTCGAGAATGATGTAAACTATACTTGTATTCCTTATTTCACCATTGGGAAAAGTACGTAACCCCTTCTCTTTCTACCCCCGTGTATAGTCCGCAGACTCAGCCAGTAGTTTGCTTGTCAGAGAGGAGACTGCCTATAGGTATGCAGACCAAGCTTAACATTGTGAAAATTTTTTCCTGTTGATCTAAGAGAGAGCTTTATTAAGGTATAGAATTGAAAACACAACATTTGATTGCTCCATAGGTAGGGTCTGCAAACTACTGCCGCCTGTTTTTGCAGATAAAAGTTTTGCTGGAACATAGCCATCTGCATTCGATTACTTAGCATCTGTGGGCTTTCTCACTATAAATTGCAGACTTGAATAGTTGTAACAGAGACCGTTTGGCCTGCAAAACCTCAAATATATACTATCTGACCCTTCACAGAAAAAATTTGCCAAGCCCCGCTCTATAGAATTCTTTCTTTCACAGACATTTTGTATTTTAAATCCATCAGAGCTGTTCTCAGTGGTGGATCTCTCTGGGCATCTCCATTCCCTCCATCTCACTGCCAACCAGCATCCCCCTCCGGCCCCTCATGGCCACTCTGCTCCCCCCTACCCCCAGCCTCTGACTCACCAGGGCTCCAACTCTTGCCAGACTCTGCCTGGCCTTCCAGTTTGAGTACCTGTCATCATCCAGCTGCTTTGGATTTGCCATGTCTCAAACTCCCAATCCCCAGTGCAGACTGATGTTCACCTTGGTCTGCTCAGCAGTGGACAGGAGGGAAGGAGCAGCAGAGGTTCATCTTTCAGAGACTGTGGGTAGCCAGAGAGATTTGCTCTCAGAGGATTTGGGTGCGAGGCCATGAGAGACATATCTGCTCCAGTATGGAACTTCCAAATCACTGAGTGTTGGTATCTTATTTTTCAGGTTGATTGTGTCCTGTGCTGAAGATGTTTCCAGAACAACAGAAAGAGGTATGTCATCACAAATCCGAAAATAAATAATCCATGCATTTTTTTTAAAAGATTTTATTTATTTATTTATTTGAGACAGAATGAGAGAGGGAGAGAGAGCACATGAGAGGGGGGAGGGTCAGAGGGAGAAGCAGGCTCCCTGCTGAGCAGGGAGCCCGATGCGGGACTCGATCCAGGGACTCCAGGATCATGACCTGAGCCGAAGGCAGTCGCTTAACCAACTGAGCCACCCAGGCGCCCCTAATCCATGCATTTTGACTCACTGCAGGTTAGTTCTTCATTCACTAACCATCAACCTGTGGTAGAGAGTCAAGATACTTCAGGGCATCCTAGAGGAGGGCTAATGAAAGTAAAACACCTGCCCTCCTGCCCCCACCGCCCCTGCGCCCCCCATTCCCCAGCATTGATTTGTCCTCGGCCCTCATTCCTTGGTTCCAGTGACTGAGCTGGCTCTTAGCTCACTCCCACCCGCTGCTTATAAATGTATCTTGTTCCATGACTCAGATTTCTCCAGGCTCTGACTCCCACCCTTTGCTTTGAACAGTCTCCCTCTGGCTTTCTTGGTTTTCTCCTCTGTTGCCTCATACGTGAATCCCCCTACCTCTGGTAACAACCCAGGGGAACTGTCTGCCCTTAGTTTCAGTTTTACCTTGCTTATTGCCTCTTAGATCTGTTGGCTTGGTTTCACACAGTTCAGAGAACACTGTCCTTTCCTGAACCCAGCCTGATTGATCTCCCAGGCCTCCAATCTCAGCTTCTGGAGCTTCATCTAACTGGGAAGAGGGTAGGACAATCCCCACACCAACCCTTTGCTGAGTGACCCTCTCTTGAAAGTTTTGTTTGTTTGTTTGTTTTGAGAGGGAGAGAGGGAGGCGGGGGGAGGGGCAGAGGGAGAGAGAGAATCTTAAGCAGGTTAAGCAGGCTCCGTGCCTAGTGAGGAGCCTGACACGGAGCTCTATCTCACGACCCTGAGATCATGACCTGAGCGGAAATCAAGAGTCTGAAGCTTAACCAACTGAGCCACCCAGATGCTCCTTATAAGTACCCATTCGTCCTACTCTGCCTACTACTGTTCCACGCACATTGTCACTAGGTGAGCCTAATGAAACTGAATAGTGGCAGAGGAACTTTTTAGGGAGTACACACACACACACACACACACACACACACACACACACACACGTGGCCACATGGTCCTTCGTTTGCCTTGCCCAAGTTTAAAGCACTATATAACCCAAAAAAATCCTTTTCAGAGAATCCTTCCAGAAGCTTCTTTGTTAGATATCACATCCTTTCTTTCAGCCCTGTCTTTGGGTTCAGATTCTTCTCATTAATCTAACCCACTTCCGCCGTTTAATTCCATGTTGGGCTCCGCATTTTCTTTTTTATTTTCCTTTTTATTATTTTTTGGGCTCCCCCATTTTCAAAGACAGTGTTTTGGTTTATTTGTTTTTTAACTTTTTGGGTATAACTTATATACAGTAAAATGCATCAAATGCCCTCATCTTATGTGTATAGCTCAGCAGATTATCTCTTATGTGTACACCTGTGTAACCACACTCAGATTGAGGTGCAGATGTTTCCAGCACCCCAGAAGGTACTGTGTGTCCCTTTCTAGTCAGTCCCCCTATTTTCCCTATAGAGCTAACCCCATACGATACCAAGACTTTTCTCCTGTCTCTGTATTAAATAATACTGGGATCAAGCTGTTTCTTTCAGGAAATGCCTTCTCTGTGATGTTGGCCAAACTGCAGGTCCCCACATGACTTCTCTCACTGCTGACACTAATTACAATTTCAGGAGTTCCTCAAACCATCCTCAGTTTTAATAATTTACAAGAAAGACTTACAGAACTCATGGAGACAGCTGTTATACTCACAGTTATGGTTTATTACAGGGAAAGGACACAAATTCGAACGAGCCAGAGGAAGGGATGCAGAGGATAGAGTTGGGGAGGGGTCCAAGTCCAAATGTGGAGCTCCAGCTCATCTTCTCCTTATGGAGTTGCTGGAGTTAAGCTGCCGCCATTGATGCGTAATGATATGCATAGGGGAGCTCAGTAGGGCCTTTGGTATCCAATTTTTACTGGGGCTCAGTCGCAAACTGCCTGTGTGGCTGACTTTCAGTCTCCAGTCCTCCTGGGGTCAGGCTAATATCATTAGTCTCCAGTTCCTCCAAAGGCTGCAGTTGGTACGGTGTGGTCCTCAAACCCCATCATTTTTGCATTGTTGGCCAAAGTGCAGGCTAGCAAAGTTACTCTTGTCAGGCAGGATATGCCAGGGGCCTAGAGATCACCTCCCAGGAGCCGAGGGCAGAGGCCAGACCTCCCTCTGGGTGAGGTGAATTCTTCACTACACACCTACATCGGCCTGACGGGAGTGGGGGTGTGATCGCCGGCACATTCCAAAGGCACATTTTTTTTTTTTTTAAAGATTTTATTTATTTATTTCACAGAGAGAGACACAGCAAGAGGGAACACAAGCAGGGTGAGTGGGCAAGGGAGAAGCAGGCTTCCCATGGAGCAGGGAGCCTGACGCAGGGCCCGATCCTAGGACCCTGAGATCATGACCTGAGCCGAAGGCAGACCCTTAACCCACTGAGCCACCCAGGCGCCCCATCCAAAGGCACATTTTAAAAGTTGTTCTCTTAGGGGGAAAAAACTGCCAATGAAAGCAACAAAGGCTTTTTTTTTCCAATTAGAAGAAGGTTTATTTTAAATTTAAAAAATTTTTAATTTTCTAAATTTTTTGCTTAGTTGGTTTAATCACTTGATTTTTATTACAAACTCACTTCAGTTAAAAACTACACAAATTTTGGGGCACCTGGGTGGCTCAGTCAGTTAAGCGGCTGCCTTCAGCTCAGGTCATGGTCCCAGGGTCCTGGGATCGAGCCCCGCATCAGGCTCCCTGCTCGGCAGGAACCCTGCTTCTCCCTCTCCCACCCCCCTGCTTGTGTTCCCTCTCTTGCTGTGTCTCTCTCTGTCAGATAAATAAATAAAATATTTAAAAAAAAAAAAAAAAAAAAACTACACAAATTTTAACCAACTACATAAAGTATTTTATTGACCTTGCAAAAGTCCTTTAAAGATTTTATTTATTTATTTATTTGATGGGGGGAGCTTGGTGGGGGGAGGGGCAGAGGGAAAGGAGAGAATCTTAAGCAGCCTCTGTGCTCAGTGTGGAACCCAATCCGGGGCTCGATCTCACGACCCTGAGATCATGACCTGAGCCGAAATCAAGATTTGGACGCTTCACTGACTGGAGCCACCCAAGTGCCCCCAAAAGTCCTTTATTATAAATAATTATATAATAATATTATAACATCAAGGAATTTTAAACTAGAAAGTCCTTCAACTGAAAAGGAAAAAAATAGGAGAAAGAGATTAAATGTTTGGAAGTTTAGCCTCTGTCAGCAAGAACAAGCATAGTCAGGCTAGGTTCTGGATGTATTATAATATAGTGGTTTTCATCACTTATCAGCCCATTGTCTACCCGTGGCCAGAATGATCTCCTGGCGTCTAACACATTGCTCTGAGAACAGTCAAAACTCCTAAATGTGGTTTCTAAGGCCCTGTTTGATTGGACCCTGCTTCTTTCCCTAGGCTCGTCTTCTGCTTCTCCCTTTCCCTCAATGCACTTCTCACTTCTTATTCTGGAGCTTGTTCTGCAGATTTGAATGCTTTGTGCACCCTGGGCCCCTGGGCTTTCACAGATGTTTCTCCCACTGCTTGGAATGATCTCTCTTCCCCCAGACTTCACTCCTTGTTGACTGGCTAACTCCTCCTTATCCTCAGGCCTCCGCTTAGAAGCCAAGAAGAGGCTTTTCTAAAGAATCAATTTCACAAAGTATTTTTATCTCACCACCTACCCTGTAGTCAGTGCAGTTAGAAGTGGAGGAGGTTTTGGTTGAGCCTTTAAATATCCTAGTGCCTGGTTGATGTTTAGTGGAAATAGCTCAGGTCCCACCTGACTGCATATGTAAGGGCAGAATGTGCTATCACTGATTGTTCTAGCATCTAGACCGAGGACGCAATGTGTGTAAAGCACTTTCCACTCGGTGCCCATAGCAGACTTTACTAATTAATCTTGACATTGGCACGTGAATCGAGACCTATTTACCATCCTTGCTTAAAATTCAGATAGCTTAGGAGTGACATGTTGGTTCTACCTAACTGGTAGCTCCAGCCTAGAAGTTTGGTAATTTTTTTTTTTTAATAGATGTGGGGGGTGGGTAACCAAATGGAGTCTCTCTTGTTAAAATAGCTTTATTATTGCAATAAATCTAGAGAGAGGAGAACAGGGAGTGAGAGTCTCCCTTGTTAGTTAAACACGTTCCATTTGCACATTGGTTTGGATTCCCAGGAGAGCAGTATCCAAGCTGATGGATCTTCCCCATAAAAAGGCCTTGGCGTTGGGCCATTGTAAAATTAAAATGAATTCAGATTCATTCATGCATGCAACTTTAATTTACAATTAAAATATTATGGTTACATATTTTAATAAGAATAATTAGAGGGACCCAACTGAATCAACTCTTCTGTTTAATGAGACAGAACCCAGAATCCTAATGAAAAGGCAGGTGGCTGTGTCAGGAAACACGTTTCAGGCTGTCTTTCGTGGAGTCAGGCATTTTCATCCTCTTTATATTCCAATGTCCAGAGCAAGCAGTTTGGTTTTTTCTGCATTGCTAAAGACCCTCGCTTCCTGCCACGTTGGGCTCCTCTTCTGTGATGTGTGAATAAATAGTTCGCTCCTGCTGGACCGTGTTTCATGGGGTCCCACACTCTGGTCCCTCCAAGGCACTGGATTTGTTCCTCTGCCCCCGGGCTCCTGTGGTGTAAACGGGGTGGCCCTGCCTATGTGATATGACTCCGAGGGTGGGCTGAAACCCCTTTTGTGTGTGTGGCTGTTGGGGGTGGGATGTATATCTCCCTTGCTGTCCCGGATCACGATGGCTGAACTCTGCCTTGAGAAATTTATACCTTTAGGATAAGGGTTTTTCTTCCATTTTACATACTTCACACTTGACACCTTAGTGGCAGTAAATCCCTCAGCTCTGTGGCAGCGGATACCCTGACTGGAGCTGACGCAGGGGGGCCCAGGGGAATTCCAGGCACCATGAGGACCCTGTCGCCCAGGGAGGAGACAGGGCCCTGCAGGGACGGACATGAGGGAAACTTAACAGTTGCATGTTCGGGATACGCTTGTGCTGACCCATGGTAACTTTTTGGGCTCGCTCTAGGAAAGCATGGTTTTGTTATTGGGAAACTGATTGGAAACTGACTGGGCTGGAACCAATGAATATCATTAAAGAATATCCCATAAGCAAGCCTTCCCCCTGGGTCCTGTGATGCTCGGGACTTGGAAGGAAGTGACAAGACAGAGCACTCTCCTACTCCCTACAATGAATTGTTTTGTTATTCCTTCCTCCTTCCTTCCTTGCCTGTGTGATGTGATATTATAATAGGGGAAACTAGATGTAGGATATATGGAGATTGTTCTGTATATCTCCAACTGTTCTAAAATGAACACTTTTAAAACAAACTACACCGAATTATATCTGCTCACATATAGAGGTTTCTAAAAGATTGTGCAGTAAATAAAGCAAGGTATAAAACTGTATTTATATTATGCTTCCATTTGTGTTAAAAAGTATATATATAATATATAACAATATAATGTATAATATGTTATATATAATATATAACATTATATAGTATATAATAATGTATTATAATATATAGTATGTAATATATACAGCACAGGTAATAATATATAATAATGTATATATAATATAAAATATATATAATATATGTATAATATAAAAAATATATAAAAGTCCTGGCTTAGGTGGGCAAAAAACTGGGAGTCCAGTAGGTAGGGGGCTTCATTTTCATGGTATACTCATCTGTTTTTGAAATTTTTATATATATCTCTCTTTCTTAATTACATACATGTTTTATTTTTATAATAATGAAAAAATCATATTTTTTAAGGTTGATAAGGTTAGTGTTATGTTCATGGCATCAGTAAATGTTGAACAAATGGCTAACATTTCAGCTCTATGTTTCTGACTTGCTTTCACTTTCGAGTCCCACATTTGTTCCCTTTCATAAAGCAGTCTGCTTGGGATGACCCCCCTGCCCTACTTCCCTCCCTTCTTTCCTTTTACTTTCTCCGGTTTTAACTTTTCATTTATGAAATTTTAAACATACACAAAGCAGAGAGAATAATATAATGAACCCTTATGTACCTAAGGGTTCAACAATTAACACATTATTAATTCATGACCAAACTATCCCCCCACCACAATCCATTTCCTCCTGGTCTCAGACAGTGAATTATTTTGAAACATATTCTAGACATTGTGTATTTTTATCTGTAAATATTTCAGTATGCATGTGTAGCAAATGACCCTTCTTAGGAATAAACCATATTATCACACCTTAAATAATTAGCGTTAATTCTTTCATAACATCAAATATTCAGTGTTCAAGTTTTTCTGATTCTTTTGGGGGGGGAAGTATATATATTTTGTTGTTCTAATCATGATCCAAATATAGACCACACGTTGCATTGGGTTAATATATTGCTTAAAGTCTGTTCTGCTTTTTTCCCCTTTTGCAATTTGTTGAAGAAACTGCATTGGGGCGCCTGGGTGGCTCAGTCGTTGGGCGTCTGCCTTCGGCTCAGGTTGTGATCCCAGAGTCCTGGGATCAAGCCCCGCATCGGGCTCCCTGCTCAGCAGGGAGCCTGCTTCTCCCTTTCCTACTCCCCCTGCTTGTGTTCCCTCTCTCGCTGTGTCTTTCTCTGTCAAATAAATAAAAATCTTAAAAAAAAAAAAAAAAAAAAGAAACTGCATCTTTTGTTTATAGAGGTTTTCACAAACTGGATTTTGCTGATTGTATCCTTTTGGTGTAGTTTAACACAGGTTAGCAATTACGTCTTATTGCAAAAGATGAGTTTTTCCCACTGTACTTTTCCTAATGTGTTATGAGATACAAAGGTAACTCCTTAATTTTGGATGCCACTTGTGTAAAGAAGCTTGCAACATCATCAACTGTTGTAAGTCATATAAAAGGCAGGTCTAAGTGAATCTCATCCATAGTTACTCCTGAAGTAGTAAAAGCTTTCTTAAAAATCATCATTCAAAACTGCCAGAGCATGGCATTTAAATACCCTCCAAGCTATAAAGTGGCAAGTAACATCTTTTGTAGTATGTCTTTTAGGTGATTTGTCATAACTATTATTAGGAAGCAGGAAGCTTACTTGATACATTCTTTCTGCCTTTCAAGCTTGTTATTTGTAAAGAATGTAGTGTGTAAAATGGGCTAAATTTTAGTTTTAAGATTGTTATGTGGGAGCCCTGAACAGAACCCTGGTGAGTAAGCCATTGGTTAAATTCTCCAATTTAGAACCGTTCCTAGCACAGACTCAGTGCTCTTTAATCGAATGAATGAATGAACGAGTCCTTAGTTTAAATACATAAGCATGTAAAACATACTTTGGAATAGGGGAAAATAAACGTCCTGAGAAAATGAACACAAAATGAAACAAGTCTTCATTTTTGTGGTAGAAAATTCTCATCAAGCCTCTGAACAATTAATAGTCATTAACACCTAGAGGTTCTGATTCATTAGCCCTTATCCCCCCACTCATCTTTCTGTAACCTGAGTAAATATTCTTACGATGAGCACATAGTTATGTTTACTGTACTATAAAGCTGGGCCACAGTGAAGATTAAAGAAAAACACACACCTATCGACATGGCTAACACACACTATGGCGATACCACCACGAGCAGCTGTGGTGGGGCCCAGGGGTATCGCACGATGGCGGCGAGCTGCATTTCCCTGATGGCTAACGACGCGCCACTTTTCACGTGCTTGCTTGCCATCTGTGTGTCCTCCTTGGTGAAACGGTTCTTTGGGTGTTTTACCTGTTTTCTAATTGAATTCGTTTTTTCTTTAAATGTTGTTTTGAGGGGCGCCTGGGTGGCTCAGTCGGTTCAGCATCTGCCTTCAGCTCAGGTCATGATCCCAGGGTCCTGGGATCGAGCCCCACATCGGGCTCCCTGCTCGGTGGGGAGCCTGCTTCTCCCTCTGCCCCTCCCCCTGCTTGTGTTTTCTCTTTCTCTCTCTTTCTTCCTCTCTCAAATAAATAAAATCTTTAAAAAAATGTTGAGTTTTGAAAGCTCTGTATAGGTTCTAGGTACAAGTCCTTTGAGGATGTGTGATTTGTAAATATTTTCTTCCAGTCTGTCATTTGTCTTTTCAACTTCTTTGAGGAGTCTTTTGCAGGGGAAACTTAGTTTTGGTGAGGTCCCATATATCACCATTTCCTTACGTGGATTATCCTTTTGGCATCAGTCTTTGAACTCTTTGTCTAGGCCTAGGTCCCAAACATCTTCTCTTATATTTTTTTCCTGATAGTTTTATGTTTACATTTAAATCTGTGATCCATTTTGAGTTAATTTTTGTAGAAGGTGCAAGGGTCAGGTTGAAGGTAGATGTCAAATTGCTGCAGAACCACTTGTTGAAAGGCTGTCTGTCCTTTATTGAATTGTTTTTACACGTTTGTCAATAATCAGTTGGGCATATCTGTATGGGTCTATTTTTTTTTTTTTTAAAGATTTTATTTATTTATTTGACAGAGAGAGACCACACAAGCAGGGGGAGGGGCAGGCAGAGGGAGAGGCAGAAGCAGGTTCCCCATGGAGCAGGGAGCCCGATGTGGGGCCTGATCCCAGGACCCCAGGATCATGACCTGAGCTGAAGGCAGATGCTTAACTGACTGAGCCACCCAGGTGCCCCAATGTATGGGTCTATTTCTGGGTTTTCTGTTCTGTTCCATTGGTCTGTGTACCTCTTCCAGTACCATATGGTCTTGATTACTGTAGCTATCTAGTGAGCCTTGTCATCAGGCAGAGGGATTCTTTTCACTTAGTTCTTTTTCCAAAATTGTTTTGGCTATTCTAGGGTCCCTTTCCATGTAAATTTTAGAATAAGCTCATCTGTGTCTTCAGACCATCTAACTGGGATTTATACAGGAATTACATTAAACCTATAGATCAATTTGGGGAGAATTGATCTCTTTACTGTGTTGAGTCTTTCAATTCATGAACACAGTATAGACATACACTTACATAGATATAGACAAAGAACTATATGCTTCTTTGATTTCTTTCAACTGCATCTTGTAATTTTCAGCATACAGCATCTGCACGTCTTTTGTTTTTGAAACATCTTTGTAGTCAATTGGTTGGTTAATTCTTAAACGTTTCATGAGGACTTACTATGTGCTAACACTGTGCTTGGGGCTAGAAATATAAAGATGGAATAGAAAGCCTTTGAGAAGTGCATGTTTTTTGAACTGATAGTTTAGCTAATAGCAAAGATTATAATTTTTCCCCTCCAAAATAATACAATACAGTGAAAATGGAAATTATCGGAGATTTATCATTGCTAAAAGAACTGCGAGATATAGTATGTTTGAGAGCACAGGTTTTGGAGCAAGGTTTGAGTTTGAAACCTAGCTCAGCCTATTGGCCATTTGACTTTGGGCCAGTTGCTTAAGCTTTAGAAGCCTTACTTTCCTTATTTGTATAATGGGTGATAATATTATTGACCCTTTAGGATTGTTGTAAAGATTAAAGAGAAACGTGTAAAACACTTGTCACCGTGCCCTATACAATACAGTTATTTTTATTGTTAATTTCATCTCATGTCCAGGCTAAGGAAAAGAAAGAAGACAAGGTAGATGGATAAATGGACAAAGGTTGAACCTGGGGTGGTGGTGGGGGAGGGGGGAAACAGGGTGCATTGAAATCAAAGAGCAATTATTATAAGAGAACACAGGAATTAGATTTTTCAGAGTCTAGCAGTCTCTCTTTCTTCAGAAGCCTTTTCCCACATGGAGAACAGTAGGGATCGGTTAGTTTAAATTTTTAATTCTACTCTGCCTGGCTTCTTCCTTCATACTAGATATAGTCATTAGGCCCAAGAAGTCATTAAAGTGTTTAATAAGGTTATTAAATTGACTAACTGCTGCTGCTGAAGCAATTTTCATAGGAAATCCATATGATTCTAGGTTGTCCTCTGTGGCTGACAGGCTGTCAACATTCCTTTGAAGGATGGTGGGCGGCATCGTGAGGGATGCGTCTAATTAAGAGATTATAGGTGAACCTTGGCTTCCTGGGTGTGCTATTCAGAGCTGGAAGCGCGGTGAAACTTCACTAATTCCTACTAATTGCGGGGTGGGGGAGGGGAGGCCCATCTGAATTACAGAATATTTTAAAAATAAATGTACTTTTATTACTTTCAAGTACATATTTTAACTCCAACTAGGCAAACAAATTGTTGTCTGGTACAGGTCTTAGGGGACCCAAGTTATTGAAGCTATCAGAATGATTTTCAATTATTTCTATGTAAATAGGTGCTTCTGGAGTTCTTTAGGGTGCTCGAAAACAGTTTGTTCTCATAGATCTTAAACATTGCTCATGTAGCCATATGCTGTTAATTGGCACACCCTTAGAGGAAGGGGGTTTGTTAAATTAAGATAAACTTTAGACCAGCTGCTAAGTAACTTACCGTTAATTCACGGAGTCTAAGAACCCAAGTGGATGAGGATTTTATTTCAATTGAAGTTTGATCTCGTTTTTTTTTTTTTCCTGAAGGCAGTTCATTCATTCCTGCAGGCATTCATTTATTCATTAAGTGATATTAATGGAATGCATTGACTGTGCCAGGCTCTCACGTCCTACGCTCCCCTGAAGGAGCTCAGCATCCGGTAGAGGAGGCCTGTGGGCATTAGACAGCCCAGTAAGTTGTGGTGAGTAGGGACAGGGCCCAGGTGTGTGCCCAGAGGCATGCGGGGCTCGGAGGAGGTCAGGTTAATCAGACTGGGTGAATCAGAGGATTGCCAGAGACTGAGCTGCATTTTGAAAAATGAATTGGAGTTAGCAGAAAATGAGGGCAAGAGGAAATGATGACGAAGAAGAAAGCACATAGCGGGATAGGGACAGCAGTCCAGGCAGAGGGAACAATATGTTCAAAGGCACGGAGGTGCAAACTGGCATGTCGTGTAGGGGGACTTTTGTTTAGCCTTTGGAGATGAGTAGAGTAAAAATCATGAAAGACTGTTGTGCTAGCTAAGGAGTCTGAACTTGATCTTGAAGGTTAGGGGGCAGGTTTTGAAGGACTTTTAGCAGGAAAATGACATCACCAGATGTGTGCTTTGGGGCCATTCTTGTCTTAGTGTGGGGGATGAATTGGATACAGGCCCAGAGATCCACCAGCAGCCCATGCATTAATGTTGGACAAGTGGGCCTTGAACCAAAGCAGTAGCAGGGGGAATAGGGTTGTGGGGAGTTCAAAGGAGAGTGAATCTTGAGAACTTGGTCAGTGTGGATTTGGGAGGTGAGTCAAAGAGAGAAGTCAGGGGTAACTGGATTTCTGGCGGGTTTGCTGGAAATGAGATGGGAAGCAGGATGGTGTGGCAAGGGTATGGACTCTGTGCTCGTGGGACCTCTAGGCAAGAGGCTGGATATGTACGTGGAGAGATCCCTGGACTGGGACAGAGATGGAATCCTCAGCTCATGCTGGGTGCTTGAAGCCACATGTTTGGGTTAGATCCTCCTGGAAGTGCAACAGGGTATGAAGAATAGCAGCCAGGATGGCCCTCGGGCCACAGCAGTGTTTAAGAGAGTGAGAAAGGAAAAGCTCACCATCCACAAAAGAATAGTGACATTTAGCACTCCTACCAAGTTAAAGATTTTCAAGATTGAAAAAAATATTTGGAGTCTTAGCACCATAGTTGACTTTCAGTGTGCATTTAAAAAGCATTGCTGTTCTTAGAAGACTGTTTTTTTCCCCAGCATAGTTTTAGAATATGTATTCAACAGACCTTTCCCTATGTAAAGATTAGACTTAATGAGTAATAATAATAGTAGAGTCTGAGAATACCAGGCCACTGAGATGAAGAAAAGACTTCTTTACTGTAATTTGTCATTACGCTGTCCATTCCTTCTACAAATATTATGAGGGGCTTGCTCTGAGCAAGTGCTATGAAATCTTTAGGTCAGTCTATATTTCGCTGAAAAATGACAGAGTGCTTGCCGCTGGGTTCTTAAATTAATAGTTTGTACTTTAAAAAATACGTACAGTTGGTTTAGCTTAATTGCTTATTGCCAATGTCTGTGGGAAGGTCTCAATGCTTTGAGTTTATAAGCATTTTCCTTTCTGTGTAATAATACTTTACATTCACGTAGCACTTAAACATATATATTTTTAGGGAGAGCACGGGCGGGGGGTGGGGGTGGCGGGGAGGGGCAGAGGGAGAGAGAGAGAATCTTAAGCAGGTTAAGCAGGCTCCTTGCCCAGGGAGGAGCCTGACACGGGGCTCGATCTCACCACCCTGAGATCGTGACCTGAGTAGAAATCAAGAGTCTGACGATTATCTGACTGAGCCACCCAGGTGCCCCTACATTCACGTAGCACTTAATGAACAACTTCTCAGCATTTTCACCAATGTTTTATAATTTGATATTCCTAACAAACAGCTGAGATAGGTTGGAACAGGTATTATCCCCATTTTCCAGATGTGGAAACAGAGGCTCAATGAATAAGTTCGCAATTTAGAAAGTGGTAAACCAGCATTTATCCCTCGTCTTGTGACCATAAGTCAGAGCTCTTTCCATGAAGCAGGACATGTTACTCAAAGCGTACATGTTCACAGTTGAGCAGTGGCAAGTAAACGGGGAAAAAGCCTTGATTTTTTTCAGAACTATTTGTCATTGCTACCATCATCAGTGAACAGTATGTCGAGTGGCCAGGGGGTTTGTGACACTGTAGTCATTGTGGGTTTTATAGTTTTAGTTCAGAATCTTTCTTTTTTTTTATCACAAGGTTGCGGCATGTTGACAAGTGGGTTTCCTTTTCACTCTTGTCTCATCTGTGTAAAGACCCACTATTTCAGCAACGGGTACATGTCTTGTGCTGTTTATATAGAACATTCAGCCGTCGGAAATATTTAATGTCCCTTTTGGTATATTCAAGAACTCCTGTCTCTCCAGCGGAAAAATGGAGCAGCCAGCACCCTGTGAGGGCGCATGGCTTCCATATGACCCGATGACTAGGTGCTCTGGCTCACGGGGCGGGGAAGGGCGGCGCAGGATAACCTTGGCCGCTGTTACCAGCCTTCTGCCTTGCTCAGCGTGGGCCCCACTGACTTCTCCATTAGGCATAGTGGTGACCAGGGCCCACGCGGCTTTTAGAGGCCCGTGAAAATGTTTTAATTTCTTTTAAAATCGGAAAAATAAAATGCGCTTTGAGATCAGAGGAAAAGTTTTATTACATAACATTAATATATTCATCTTCACGTCAGTGTAGTCATAAAGTATGATTTTTAATATTTTTGTGTGTGGCAGAAAGAGCCCATGAAGGCAAAAGTACCCAGGGCCCAGGAAAGTCAGAAGGCAGCCCTGAGTGTATGGGTGGGTGGGGGATTTGGAAGGATAAACGAGGTCTACTCTGAACTCTGGTCTTCTCTTCCTAACCTATTTGCCCTTCTGTTCATTGATTCGTTGATGACTGGTTCATTCCTTCTAAGAACTCTGGGTGTGTGCAAAGTACTCTGGGGAAATGAGTTACACACACACACACACACACACACACACACACACACACACACGCTGACAGGAGGCCGAGGTGGAATGTGCACAGACTAAGGCATCGTGCCTGGATTTTCTTCCAGTTTCCATCTCTGGGCGGCTTCTCTTAGACTTTAATGTGCTTTTGAGAAATAATGGCCAAACATGTTTAGAGCATCACTATATTGTTATCTTGTTTTTATTATCCGTCTTCTGTATGACTTTAAAAATACATAATGAAAAAATTTTAAAGTAAGACTTTGGGAAAGATTAACTCATAATCCCTGGAGACTGAGGCAGGCAGTGGGGCAGAAGTCTCAAATTCAAGAACAAAGTGCATGTTGCCTTAGAAGGTGACACTTGATAGGTGGCAGAAGGGAATGTGAACTATTTTTTTTTTTTTTACTTTAAAAAAAATCCTCTGAAAAATTCTGATTTTATGATCTGTGTCACAGAATGGGAGGTGCTATGTCCAGAAAACACCATAATCTCTCTTCTGTTTCTGCTCTAGAGTGTTCATAGCCTGCCTCTCAGATGTGCCAAAACAAGGCAGTAACAAATGCCTAAAATTTCAGCTTTGATGCCCCATTTTTTAGACAAAAAGTTTAAATGTTAAAATTAAATTCAATTAGGGGCACCTGGCTGGCTCAGTCGGTAGAGCATGCAACTCTTGATCTTGGGGTTGTGAGTTTGAGCCCCATGTTGGGTATAGTGATTATTTGAAAATAAAATCTTTAAAAAAAAATTCAGAGTGCCTGGCTGGCCCAGTGGGTAGAGCATGCAACTCTCGATCTTGGGGTATTGGGTTTGAGGCCCATGCTGAGTGTAGAGATTACTCAAAAATAAAATCTTTGGGGGTGCCTGGGTGGCTCAGTTGGTTAAGTGTCTGACTCTTGATTTTGGCTCAGGTCATGATCTCAGGGTGGGGTGGGGGAAGACTGAGCCCTGCGGGGGCGGAGGGTGGGGCTCTCTGTGCTCAGCAGGGAGTCTGCTTCTCCCTCCCCCTCTGTTCCTCCCTCCACCAACCCCCCCCATGCTCGCTTTCTCTCGTGCACACTGTCTCTCAAATAAATAAAATCTTTAAATAAAATAAAATAATTAAATTCATTTAGCAAATTTATGATCACCAAGTGAATAAATTATACTTTAAAATTTATTATGCCAAACATGATCATTGTTGTACATGCTTTCATATTTTTAAACTAAGCTTGTTTAGTAAAGAGCAGTTTTTGGAAAGTATTGTGTTTTAAACTTTATCCTGTATTTCCAATTCTTATTATCTTTAAAAAGGAACAAGATTATCTGCCATGAATTTTTTTTTAATATTGCTAACTTTTACCTATAACAGGAGGTTATTATGAAGATGAAATGATTTACTATATGGAAAAATATATTTTAAAAATGGAAAAGTATTGGATAAAAGGTGTTCATCTTTCTATTAATAAGTTATTGCTGCTTATTCTCATGAAGCTTGGCTGCCTACACAAAGTCGTTTTCATCTCCCATTGCTTGCTTTTCATATGACCTTCGCTACTCTCTTATATTTTGTTCTAGGGAGTGATTTAGTTTTCCTGTAGAGAGATGAAGAAAGTAAGAAATGGCTGCTTTTAAGATTTGAGAAAATCTGAACATATTTTTCATGATTAAAAATGAAAACTCAGTTTTCGAGTACACTTTCTTATCCTCCTGTAACCTGTAAGACTACCGAGAAGGGCACCCAGCTTGGTTTTGCATTATTTTAAAAATTCCATTTGTGGCACAGTGCTTTTGAACTTCCTGTGGTGCCTGATTCATTAGATTTACTTCTTGTTTTTTAAAGAATTCACGACCGCAGCTCATTTCAGTTTTGCTTTGGTACCATTGCTTCCCTCTGCTCTTTCCAGCCCTGCTTGTGATTCTGAAACACATCTCTTTGTTTATGATGCCCTTACAGGAGTTTGTAAGCGTCTGGGTTCGAGATCCTCGGATTCAAAAAGAGGACTTTTGGCATTCTTATATTGACTATGAGATATGTATTCATGTAAGTATGCAGTCAATAGTCTACGTAGATCATAGTGATTTTTAGGTGGCGTACATCTGATGGGACTCTCTGTTATACCTAAAATTTAAATTTGTAAAAATTTTCCTAACTCAGAGAACTGAATTTGAATGATTACAAGTAATGCCTGTATCTCAAACGAAGTGGTCAGATGGCTCTGAAAGCTGGAAAATTACTCATTTGAGTTCCTTATTTTACCTTTGCTAATATTAATATTTTAATGTTTATTGCCTTAATGTATGAATATGTGAGTACATCTGAAATTCACAGTTAAAGCGTATTTATAGCTCATTAATGGTATTTCTTTATGATCTGTTATAGCATATTTCTGGGTAATATATTGCCTGATAAATCTTAGGTTTTGAGAGGATGTAGAGCTCTCTGGAAAACTGATGTGCGGTGGTTTTATATGTAGAATAAGAAAGTAGGAAATGAACGTGTGCAATTATTTTGCCTTAGTCCAGATTCTGAGTAATTAATGTAAGTAAATAACTAGAAATGATGTACTTTATTTGGAAATAATACTTTATTATAATCTCTTGAGTTATGCTGTGTGGTGTGTGGCCTTCTGTGATCATCTTGAACAAGGGTCAGCAAACTTTTTTTGTAAAGAGCCGGGTAGTAAATGCCTTCAGGTATCTGGGCCATACATTCTCTCTTGAAACTACTCAATTCCTCTGTTGTAGGGTGAAAAGCAGCCATACATGTACATGAATACATGTAATTGTGTTCCAATAAAACTTTAAAACTTTATTTGCAAAGACAGGTGGCAGGCTGGATGTGGCCCACAGGTCATGGTTTATTGGCCCCTGATCAAGAAGACAGTCACTTTTCCCATCTGATTTAGTCCAGAATTCTCTTGGGAGCATAGAAATAGACTCAGATTTTATCTGAGTATATAGGTCAAATGAAGTAAAATTTAGCCACCTTTAATTTTCCATTGTAAATAGTTAAATTGGTATATTGGAGCCCAAGCATCAGCCATAAAACTTGTTTTCCCTCCTTTCTTCCCTTTTTTTCTTTCCAAGTTCCCCAACTTAGAAAATAAACTAAAAACTCAGAACTGCTTTTTTTTTTCTTAAGAACTGCTTTTTTGTTGATTGTGTTGAAGGCCATTGCCAGAGTATGCCTTGTATTTTCATTTTGCTTTGGTTTTACTCATAAAGTCACACCAGTTATGCATTCTGTGTGGAAAACTATAACATGAGTATTAAGACTAAGCATTTGAAAATGAAATGAAATTTAGTTACCTTTTTAACTTCCTCCAAAAAATGTGTGGGCTGTTATCACACTTTATGGTAGACGTGAAATTTAATTATCCTCAGGGAGTTAATGAAAGCATAGATTTTTCTCTGCTACATAAATAGCATGAGGTGAATGCAGAAATGTCTGTCTCAAGCCAGAAATGATAGGTTCCACAAAAATTACTTGGCGGTGTTGTGGCATTTCTCTGAAATGCTAATAAATTGACAATGTATAAATCTTCTGGGCTTGGTAGATAGCAGAAATAAGCAAATAGATTTAGAGGAGCTTAACAAGTTAGTGATCTCAGCATAGTCTGGTCCTAACTGTCCACACCTGTTTATGATTAGGAGTGGATGGGGGGGGAATGCTACGGGAGAGCTTTCGTCAGCCTCACTCAGATGCTAGACCCATAGAGCTTTGCAGGGAGAGAAGCTGGTGGTTAACCCATTTAAACTAACCTCGAGGGGAAATGACACCAGATGCCTCTGAAATCTTAGCATTTATTTGGAATTTTAAATTAGTGGACAGTATATACTCTCCTGACCTTGTCCTGTAAAGGAAGGACTTACAGATGGACCAGATGGATCTCCAGTTGACATCCATGTTATTGACATCGACAGTAATTGGGAACAGAGAAATGAAAGGGAGTTGAAATGGACTGAGTCCGTACCTGAGGTGTCAGGAGTCCCTGCAGTGGCCTGGTCCCCTCTGGGGAGGGAGCACTAAGAAGATGTCTGCCCAGGCTTGTTAGGGCATCGTTCTGGTGTAAATGGCCTGCTGTCTTAGTCCCCGAGGGTCACGTTAGGGTGAGGCCCTGGTGTGCTTTGAAATCCACACACAGAATGTTATTGCGCCGCAAACTCCATCTGGTGCTTTTTGCTGCCATATTGTCAAAGGTGATGGGGTTTAGACCAACAGCTACTTTGGAGGCAGGTGTCTTAACCTCTCTGCCTCCTGAGGTTTTCTGAACTTTTTCAAGCTCAGGAGTAGCAGGAACTGTGCCACACGTTTCAGGGGAACAGTTTAAGAACTCGGGCACAAATCACTTACATTTGCCAAGGAAAACTACTACTGGGTGCTTATTAAGTGGCAGAATAATAACAATTTTGAAAGAATATAAATCTTGGGGGCAAACAGTTTTCTCATTTGGCAATGCAAAGGTTATGAAATCGAATTTTGAAATAGAGAGAATAGAGATCTCCTTACAAAGCCAATAGACAAATTTTTGCCAGTCTTGTTTACACAAAGGAGAAAGGAGAAACACTGTATTTACCAGTCTTGGGTTTACCTGAAGGAGAATCATTGCTATTTTGCTTAGGATGGGGACTCCGTCGTAGGTGGCTTTTTCGAAGTCTGCCTTAAGGTAGCTGGAAGGAAACCAACATCTCCTATCTAATAATAATATTAATAGAAAACATTTGCCAGGTGCTTATGAAATAGGTATGTACACCTTCATCCCCATTTTACCGTTCAGCAAACTGGAGTTTGAGTGACCCGCTCCATGGCAGATCCGGGACTGGCATGTGGTTCCCCACGCAGATGCTTGGCCCTCTGCACCACGCGCCTCACTCTACCTTGCACATCCAGTAGAGAAGGAGGATGCTGTTCTCTTGTTTAAAAGTGATTTCAGGACACCCCAGTGACCCTCTCTGCACCTGGAGGTCGCAGGTTAAAGAGCTCCCCAGCGTCTAGACAGACAGTCCAGCCCCAACTTCCCCCTGGGCGGTGTGGGCCCCCCATGGGGGTGGGTATGGATGCTGTGGTGCACACAACCTCTCCTCCACATGGTCGGTCCCCAGCCCCCACTCCACGCCCCCCCCCGGGACATCCTGATCACAGCCTCAAACAACCAAGATTACACAGTGGAGAATCGCATCCGGATGGGCATGTCTGCCTTGATCCTGATGGTTCTTGGGGTGTTGCTGCTTCTGGCTCGGCAGAGTCAGAGAAAACCCCCCCTCAAGATGCAGACAGGAGATAAATGTAAGAGAGAGAAGACCCACCATTCAGTGAGTTAGAACATTGGAAGTAAAACTGGTGCTACCAATAGGTTCTGGAAGAAAATCTGGGCGTAAGATGGGGAAACAGTCTGATGAGAATGTTCAGCGTATAAACATGGTTTGGGTGCAGGAAAATGTCTGGGTTAATGCTGTAGCAGCTCTTTTGCAGTTGAACTGTGGTAATTTCCCTCCCCCCTCCCCCCCAAAAAAGTGATTTCAGGATGCCTGGTGATTTGTGTGATCTGTACTGACAGCCATATCAAGGATATGACGGCTCCTTGTGGTGTCATATCAAGGGCTGTAAGAAGGGGTCTCTAATTCCCAAAGGCTTCTGCAGCTACACGGATGGATGGATGGTGTTCAAATGGAAGGGATAACCCTGAGTTTTTATTGGTCATTTAGACTTCAGGATTTGTAATTTTTATGATTCATCTTTGAAAGCAGCACTAACAGGTGAGCAAGAGGCTACCTCAGGACTCAGGGAATGGCAGGGTCATGCCTTGCCCCAGGACAACACTGCTCATTGATGTCATCCCAGCTGCCTTCAGGGATGTTCTATTGACGGGTTTTGTGCAAGATGGGAGTCTAGCATAAATGCAGATGTATTTTTGGTTTTAAAAAATCCTATTAAAATGCATATGGGTACATATAGTGAGTTAGAGATGTAAGAAAAAACAATTTTTTTTTCCTTAAGTGAGGCTTAATTCTTTTTCTTTAAACAGACCAATAGCATGTGTTTTACCATGAAAACATCCTGTGTGCGAAGAAGATACAGAGAATTTGTGTGGCTGAGGCAGAGACTCCAAAGTAATGCATTGCTGGTGTAAGTGATTTAAATAAGTGATATGGAGGAGACTTTATTATTACATTCAACATTTTAAAATTTGTTGTGCATTAAGATATATAATATATGAAGGATTTTGTAGGCTTTCTTCTTGATTGCAATATATAGCTTTAGTTGGTTTTGTTGCTACTGCATCTGAATTCAAAATTTACCACTTGAATTTCCCCAACTCGACGAGTATTGACCATGAAAGGCCTCAAAAATGTTTAAAAATGGGTTTTTCTTTAAGTTAATGAGTTTTCTCATACCCTTATTATATAACTATAATATATGTACCATATAATACACATACAATTATGTGATAGTTACACGATAACTCTCACACATAATTTGCTTTCACTTTGAGGGATTTCTGTCACTAAACCACCTTGATTTGATGGTTAAAAAATTTTTTTTCTTTTCTTTCTCATAAGACAAGTGCCAGAACTTCCATCTAAAAACCTGTTTTTCAACATGAATAATCGCCAGCATGTAGATCAGCGTCGTCAGGGTTTGGAAGATTTCCTGAGAAAGTAAGTGCACAGAAACTCTTTTGGCCAGACAGGAGTTGTGAGCAAAGTGCTTTGCAAGAGTCGAGTGTGCTATAATTATGTGGGGGAGAAGATCACCATTCTGAAGTGCTGATGATGATAATCTTGGAGGTGCTGTGCTCAGGAGTTCATTTCCTATATAAGAGCGCCATCTTGTGGCTCACGTCATATGGTGCACATCCGGGACCACATCTTCTAGAAGGAAAACAATGAGCTAATTGAGTCAGATAATAAATCTGCGCACAGTCCCTGAAGCTGTAAAGCAGAGCCAAATTACCTGGGAGTTTAGCTGACAAAAGTCAAATTTGCCAGGAGGCAAATGTGCTTTATTAAAAACGTACTTCTTAAAAACTGTCTTTATTTACAACATTTAGGACTGACAGACCAAAATCAGCTCCACGATGGGCTGCTAGTGAATACTTTTCTGGGCTCTTCTAAAGAAAGAGTTTAACTGTACTCTTTGGAGGGCATGTTTGTTTATAAGGGAGTAGTTATTGGTGTTTGAATAGTCTGGGTTATTAACTCGGTGATGGCAGGTACTGCAATTAAAGTGACTTGAATTTGCACTACTGTAATTTCTTTTTTTTCCACTCTGGAATGCTAGAATACCCATCCCATGAAACAGCACATTGTTTGCGCTCAGACGCTGAGGCCAGACTTCCTGGGTTCAAATCTTGGCTCTGCTACTTATTGGCTGGGGGCTTGGGCAAGTCTTGTACGTCCTCTGTGCTTGCGTATTACCGTCCATAAAATGGGGTTAATAATGGTATGTACTTCGTAAAGTTGTTGAGAGGATTAAGTGAGTCAATGAAGGTAAAGCACTCATTTCAGTCTGGCATGTAATGTGTGGTCTTGGCCATTATTATTTTAATCCACTTAGACATAAAATAGCTTTGAGCTAATTTTTCTAACTTCCTATTCTATAGATTAGGAAATAGGCTGAGTCATAGGACTACTAGTTAGTGGCAGGGCCCGGTTTCCTAAGCTCCCTTTCTTTTTCTACTGACTTTAGGATCTGAAGTAATCTTCCTTGGAGTTCACTACGTGGGACCTTAGAGCTAGCCTGAAATAATATGCTGCCTTCTCCCCATATGGCTCACTCATAAAGGGTTTGGATATTAAGTATGCACATGAATATTAATATTTATTTCCATTAGGTTGATATAGTGTCTTTCCTTGGAAGGGGTCATGGAGACATCCAGAAACATCCGAGATTATAAATTGAGGGAGGGCCAGAAAGGAAAAAAGCCAGAGGAATAAAAATGACAAGAGACCAGAAGCACCCATTATGTGAGCCAAGGCCTCAGGGACCGTTTCAGTGGTATTCTTTTGGATCTCACAGGCGTGACAGAACAAAGGCCTGGTCAAGTTTTTTCTGCCCATTCCCTTTGGAGACAGCTCTGATTTTAATTGTTGTCTCTCCGAGACCCAGGTGGCTGATGGCGTCTCCCTTAAGATGTGGCCCATGAGTCCAAGTTTGCTGAGCGGCCTGTCGGTGCAGATGCGGCTCGGGGAAGCCACGGACTGGCCGTTGGCAGTGAGGCCTGGATGGGGACAGCCAAATCCTGCAGTCCCTGTCAGCCCCGGGAAGCTGCTTTTCTTCTGTAGAGAAGTCTCTTTATTGGAGGTCGAAGGACAGCATGTGTCTCTGTATTTATATCCGGAGTTCAGCATGGGGCGTGTGTTTTTGACCAGGAATCACTTCACTGTTTTGAAAACGACCTTTCCTTCCACAGTTGATCTACCAAGTTAGTGACTGAGTGAGGTCGCTGGGCTGCAGGGCAGGCAGGCTGGTGCTCGGTTATTTCTGCATACTGTGCCATTTGGCTGCTTGCTGATTGCATTTGATGCGGACATCCTAGCGGAAGGGATCGGGGATCAGAAGCTTGAGGGGCTAGGTTCCGGGTCTCCCAGGAATCACAGCTCCTAAATTTTTCCTGGCTATCTGACCTTGGAAAAGTCCCTTAATTCTTGTGTGTCTCAGTTTGCTATAAAGAGTGCGGTCATGTAACACAGGTGCTGCTTGACCTTGTTGGTTGTGTCGTTAAGATGACGCATTGGAAAGGACTCTGAAAACCTATTTGTTAAGTGTCTACTCGGGGCCAGGCTGGGTCCTGGGGAAACAGGACCGCACACAATGGACACAAATCCTTATCCTCTTGAAGCTTCCATTCTAGTGGGAAAGTACTGTATCCATATCAGGGGATAGCTAAGTTTGTTAAAATTGGACCTGGATGATCACCTAGAAGTCCACTCATGGAGCAGACACCGAGTTCCCTTGTATTTTCATTTGTCCCACTATAGTATGTGAACATTAGTCTCCAAGCTGATGGGTTTCACAGTAAAGATGACAGCTGGTGCTTCCACATGGTTTGAACCTGAAGGAAGCAAGGAGTCTATCCACCACACGGTTGGATTCAAGCCTGACCTAAATGGCCCCTTCGGATCCTCCTCACCCTCCATTCTGTGCCCCTCACGTTCTGGTGCATGGCGCTCCTGTTCTTTGCCCAGTTTGTGTAGAAGTAGCAACCTCGAAGGTCTTTGCCCCTGGGATCCCCTCAGCCCAAGCCCACTTGGGGAAGCTGGACGCAGCGTTGCAGCTCGGCCTGGCTCGGTGCTGGGTCCTAATCCCAGCGTGACATCCCCCGAGGCCCCACTGGCTGCCCGTTAAGGAAGGTCACTATCAATAGCCTGCACTTTGTTTTTTTGTAGAGCACTTTTAGGAACTTGAGACAGAAGACACCCCAGCATTAAAATGTGAAATATGCTTGTGCTGTAGATTTTTAGCATGTATTTTTAAAATCTGGTATTTTATGGAGGTTTTGAAGTTTTGAACCGAGAACACTATATATGTTCAAACCCTTTAAAACCAAAATGCTGCTGTTTCTGCACATATGTGTGTTTATAAGTATAAACTTAGAAGTTTAGAATTTTTTTTTTCACCTTGAGGTGAAATTATACATCTTTAATAACAGCACATATCCAGGCCAGTCTTTATAAAGGAACTGAGAAGTTGTTTCTCTAAGTGCCAAATAATAGGTTATACCATGTATTGAACACTTGCTCTGTGTTTAGCTTTTTACATGTTTTATCTCCGTTCCTACAGTATTATTAGGAATTAGGTATCATCTTGATTTTATACACAAGGAAATTATAGGAAAGGTGGAGGCATCATATTAATTCCCGGAACTGGCAAGTTTATAATTACTAGAACTCTTAAAGCTAGCTAAATTTGGTCAGTATGATTGTGACATTTTTCAAATGTATTCATTTTCTCTCTATCTTGGCTATAATCGCCCTTTTGGATTTTCCCACCCCCGGCTAATTATAGATTGTAAGTCACTTCTACTAATAGTTATGGAAAAAGAAAGTTACGGACTAAAATAATAAACTGTTGGTAAGTCACCAACTATAAACATGGCAGTCCTACTAATTTATGTTTGATTCATACCACGAATGGGAGCCAGCTTTTCCTTCTTTACTGAATTCATCCCGTTAATATAACTAAATGTACCTTACAGTGTAGACTTTTATATTACAGTTTTGTATTTCTTAAAAATTTAAGGAATATTATAGTTTTTTACCAAAGGATACCATGGAAACACTAGTTCTACACACACACACACACACACACACACACACACACACACATTTTTTATAAGTCTTTGTGTTCAGTAGAGGGCACCATCGCACAGATCATGAATGTCTTCAGTGAAGATTTGTAGGTCTTATTTTTTCTTTTTTTTCTCATGGTAAGAGGTAAACAGGCTGAATTAATTTTTTTCCTACATCCCACTGCTAACCTTCCACACTCTGTAACATGTGTATATATCATTATATTGGGTTCAGTAGACAGGGCATCCTTAGTTAGGATTAAGTGGTTTTGCATAGCTCTATATTGTTCCCAACCGAACCAGTATATAATACACCTAATAAAATCATGTTGAGGAAAACCAGATTTTCAACTGTGTCCAATTCAAGGGAAAAACAGGATTTGCTTTGGTTAGTTTAAAGTTGTTTTTGGGGAAAGGAATAACTTTTGGCTCATGTTGTAAATATCTTTTCAGACATTTCTTTAAAATTCTAGAGGCTGTTTTTTGCTCCTTTTATAAAGCCTTGAAAATTATATACATTTATTTTTATGGAGCCTTATAAAGATGACATTTTATTGACCATTTTACAAAGTACTCTTTATATCAAGCTTGAAGTTGATTTTCTGCTATTTGATTTGTTTGTGGAAAATGTGGCACAAATATGACTAAGGTAAAAATAGGATTTAATATTATGATGATGGCAGTCACAACATTCTCTGAAATACAGTAAACCAGATACTCCTTAAAACGAACTAGCTATGCTCAGCGAACCAGGTGGGAAAATACTTCCAAAATTTGGTATTTTTAATTGTGAGATGAAATACCTGAGAGTAAAAATCATGAATATGTTAAAAAGTTATTTTGCTTATTTAAAAACCCATCCCCATGGAGCACGGTAGCATAATTAGCCCGCCAGTCAGAGGGCCTTCCAGTAACCAAAACCATGCCTAGCAGGGGCACTGTTTTGTGAACTCCAGGCCCGTGTTGTCGGATCTCGCCCGCCCTCCCCCCCCCCCCCCCCCACTTCAGAATTGTGAGCTGGGTGTGTGCGGGCTGGGCTCCCTCTCGCTTTTCATGGGCATGTCCTCCAGATGGCAGTAGTAAGCAGAAAAGAAAACACTGGGAAATAATGAGTCTAATGTACAGTAAAATTGGAAATTGAATTATAGCTCAAGAAAAAGGACAGTAGCCTTGAGGTCCCGATCAACCTGGACTCTGATCACTTTTGTTTGCTGTACCCATGTGTTAGGTTACTAGCAAGTTAATAGCCGCGCGTGAGCAGTTCAAGGCTCAGTAGAATTGCTTTAGACATGAAATAAAGCTAAAATGAATTTGTGTCCAATATCATTGGCATTAGTGCTCATTACTTTTGTGGTGTAATGCCTCGAACCATCTAAAATCAATTTTAAAGATTACCTATTATTTTATAAAGAAAATAAAACACATTTCCAACAGAAATAAAACAGTGAGCGTAATCCTATGAGCAGTTACTTGTTCGTGGCCGGCAGGAAAACCACCGACAGGACACAGGAAACTCTGTGCAAACTTCACGGCAAATGCGAGTTAATATTAATGGGTTGTTGCCCTATAAATCTTCTCTTAATTTGAAGTATTTAAAACAAGAGTGGTAAACATTTGTAAATGTAGAAAATAAATCTCAAAGAGTAGTAAAAGGGATTTACTACTTTACTACTTGTACTTGGTAAATTAATCTTTATCATGTGATATGGTCATCTTCTGGGAGAAGCCAGGGCAGAGGATGGGGAGGGAGGGGAAGTACTTAGCTGCTTTGCTGGAGATTTTGCCCTTTTAAAAGGCACAAAGGTTTAACTTTTCCTTTTAGTAGGCCAGTAAAAATATTTTCCCAAGCTACATTTGGGAAGCCTGCTGAAGCTAGATTTTGGTTGTGATGCTATACATGTGTAGACTTTTGCCTTGAAGAAATAACTCTGTTTTATTTTGGAGAAAAGGAAATCTTCTAATGACCTTGGATTTTAAGTAAATTGACATGAATGGCCAAAAAAGATTTACTTTTCTAGTTATTTGTGTAGAAATGCAGAATATAAGGGAAGGTTCATTTGGTCTGAAATACATAATCGTGTTACATAGAGCTCTCTGTGCAAAATCCCACGTTGGGCAAAATTATCCTCGGGTTTTCGTGTTTTAGTTTTGTCCCCTCTGTTGGGTCTGAGTGCCTCGTAATATATCATTATTGAACTATTCATAGAGACGAAATTATCATACATCAAGATCTTTCCTAAAAAGGTAAAACTAGTTTTTATTTAAAAATAAGGGTGTACTTTGGCTTAATTTCCTGTTCTGAAACATGCATTTCAGGAAAAAAAAAAAAAAAAATTCGGTGATAATATGAATTTGAGCAGGTACAGAATTGTTGGAGTTGTTTTTTAGTTTTCCATGTAGTTCTGATGCCCTGGTTGAAATCTGTACTGTCTTTGTAAACTTTGACCTTGAATGTAGGAAGGCTAGTATGTACTTAGCACAAAATTATCGTATTTTAAGTGTATATATGATAAAATCATTGGAGTAATTTTATTTGGTGGCTTATTTTAACAACTAGAAACACAGTGCCATGGAAGATTATGGAGAGATTTCTAGTCCATCTTAAGTTTTCCAAAAAAGCCAGCTCTCAACCCAACCCTTGTAAACATGTACATAAGCACACTTGTAAAGTTTTAAAATGTAAAACATGCTGAGAGACGTATTGGCTTTTTAATACAATTTTTAATAGTCATTGAAAGTTTTGATGTTTCATGACAGCTTTGCCAAAAAGATCACAGAACCGACCTGCTGGTTGGCAGTAAAAAAATTTTTTTGAGTAGCACACATTTCTATGACCATAAGCAAAATCTTTCCATAATTAATCCACATGGTCATAACAGATGGTTAAATTGAAGAAATGTCCTTGAAGTTATTCTTTTAACAGATGTTCTTAACTATTAGCTCCATGTTTTTACTCACCTAAATTTCCAAATAATTGAATAAAAAGTTAACATATGCTTTCATCCTTTTAATAGGCAAAGTCTTTAATTGATGCAAAGTTTGCCCAGTGGAGAGATGACTTCGGTGGCACCCTTCTAACGTGTTGCTCTCTCCTCACCCTCTAATTGTCCATCCCCGACCACTGATCATTTCTCCCTTTTCCTCTCACACAGGGTCCTCCAGAACGCACTCCTGCTCTCAGATAGCTGTCTCCACCTCTTCCTGCAGAGCCATCTGAATTCGGAAGACATCGAGGCTTGCGTTTCTGGGCAGACTAAGTACTCCGTAGAAGACGCCATTCACAAGTTTGCCTTGATGAACCGGCGTTTCCCTGAAGAAGATGAAGAAGGAAAAAAAGAAAACGATATAGATTATGATTCAGAAAGGTATTTCCTTGCATTTTGATGTAATGTGTATGTGTTTGTAGAATACAGAGTGCACATATGCATGTGTGTAGACATATAGACACACTTCACTTTTTTGTTGATGTAATACTAAGATAATGAAAAAATTAATTGACTGAGATTTTATTGAGCTGTGACAGCTCATCATAGCAGTCTTCACACACACCTCCACACTGAATTAATGAATGCAGTAGAAATTCAATTATCTGCATTCTGATTATGTGACTTTCATTTAGTCAGACTTGAATTATTCGCGTTTAAATTATCTAGCTAAAAAAATATCCAACTGCACTCCAAATGGCTAATTAAAAGTCCAAATTTCCTGTCTCTCTTTTGTGACTGGAGATAATTAAAGTTCTCCTCTGTTACTCAGGCTTTGAGTGTGTTGTGAAAACCAATTTCCTCTTTTTATTATTTTCCCCCCTCTCTTCTTTCCCAGTTCATCCTCTGGGTTTGGACACAGTAGTGATGACAGCAGTTCACATGGATGTAAAATGAGCACCGCTCCGCAGGAATCCTGAAAAATAATTCTCACGTTACCATCTTAGGAAGAGCAAATGATGTCCACTCATGGAGAAGAAAGCTTGCTAATAATATATCCTTACCTAAAGCTCACTGTCATGACATTAGGTATTTAAATTCTTAAAGATGTTGCGTTGTTTATTAGTTATTTTTATGTTGTCTTATTCTGGCTCAGCTTCTGTAAAAAGCTTAAAGGCCTGTGAATGCAAGTCCCCTTTTGAGGCAAACATTATGGGCAAAAACAAGATCCTGCCCTGGAATGAAATGATAGATACGTTTAGAAACACCTACTTGGTTTTACTCAATTTTAAAAAATAGGTATATAGGTAGCCTGCATTTAAAAATCCAGATAGCGCTTTCCTTCTTGTATCCGTGGTACAGTGTTCGCATAAACACAGCCTGTGTGATCTTAACCACTGTGGAGCCTGACGGCGTAGACCAGGCCGCCTCTGCAGACATGTGGCTGGTATTTTGTGGGCTCCTCCCCTGCACTGGGAAAGACACTTTTTGCTTTTGGGTGTTTGACTGAAATATTTTAAGAAGCTTCACCTTTCCAGTATTTTATGTCCTACTTAGATGGAAAAATGTATCTTATGAATAGAGACATGTTAAAATAATGTTGATGTCTTAGACAATAACAGAAATAGTGCTAGTCATGTTGCTTATATTTGCAGTATATAGATTCAGAAATACATTTTCATTGTCCAGATTCATTCACACATGGTTTCTGGAAACAAATAGTTTGTTTTCATTATTGTTGTGTGATTAGAATTTACGGGTTAACTATTTTCGGACTAAATGTGCAATTTCTTATCACTAGGTAACTTTCAGTGTCAATGGTGGTTCTTTGTCATTTATTTTCAAGTTAGAAGTGGGATCTTATAAAAATTAGTAAGTTTATCAATAAATATTCCTGTAATTTAGAAAAGAATATCAACTTGCTAATTTAAGAAATATTCGTTTTTAAAAAGTACTTTCTTTCAAGGCATCTGCCTGAGGATTGGCATCATTTAATAAAATGTCTTCTTTTTTAGTGGCCCAAAGATAAAAGGTCTTAGATAAACTACACTGAACTTCAAATTTCAGATGAGGCAGCATTTTCTTGAGATAATTATCCAAGTTTCTTCTTCATTGAATGGTATGAAATATCTCTGAAACCACCGGGAAGATATTTTTACATAACCGGAATAACTTGTTGCTTTAATTAAATGTTACCTCACCTCATTTTATTTTAACTGGGAATTTAAAAGTTACTGTATTATTAAAAAGTCTTTGAAATGCTCATAACTAAGAACAGAAAAAAGTTAAATTTAGAGTAAGAATGATCTTAATTTTTCCTTCTTGTTTTTGTTTGGTCCAAAACATTATTGAGCTTTTGTAAATATTTTGATTTAATGTATCTTGGATCTTGTTACTTTATCATCTGAGACTCATTATTTTAATACAGGGGAAAAAAGATTTAGCAATTTCTTTTTATCTTGCTAACATGTGAAGTTTGCCATCCAGTCATTTAAGAGCGATCCTTAGCTTGCTGGCAATGTGTATTTGAATTCACATTATTTCTGTTTTACAAGTTTTTGAAAAGCATGTAAGGTGCCACCGATTGTCATATTATTTTTAGATGATGTAACATAGCCATCAAAATTGACATTAAGTATGCCTACTACTGTGGTATGTAAACTTCATAAGATCATCGTTTTCACATTAAACGTGAAAAAATCAAGTTCAGTTTGTTGGCTCACTTATTTTATAGAAGAGGATAGATTTCTTCTGACTTACACCTAAATTCAGTGTGTTTTTGAACAAGCAGTAAATTTTAATGAGAAACTTTGGTAAGACTTGGTTTACTAGTCACTACAGTTGTGCACATTTGAGGCTTTCAGCCTTGGTTTGGTAGTTGTGGTATCTCAGCACTGGCTTCTTAAAACTCATTTTCTGCAGCTGAGATATTTAGGTGAACTTCAGCCCCCAATGGCTTTCTGGCTTTGTTCTAGTCCCTTATTTTTCTCTGGCATATTTTTATAAAGCTTTCTCGAGGAAAAGAACATAATTACTAAGTAACTAAATTGAATAGATGTTTATTTAAAACTATCTTTAATGGAACTTAAATTTAAAGAATTCTAATCTTGGATGCTTTATGATTTACATACAGCAAAACTGTATCTCCCTGGCTAATTCTGAAAGGGTAAATGATTCACCTGTAAAGCCATTTTATGTGTTTTGTTTGAGAACTGATTTTATACATAACCCAGAGGTGTCAAAAATGAAAGTCAACAACCTGTTACTTAGGGCTTCTTTAAAGTCTCACTTGGAAGAGAGTGATTTGGATTCCAGTTAAAATTTCAAGTTTTTAAAAATTATTAAGGAAAAACAGAAATGTTTATTTTTAAGTAGTTATGTCCCTTAAGATATTAAGTATCTTGCAGGAGCTTTTCAAGCCTAATGCACATTTTATTGAATAATTAAATACAAACAAGTGATATGCCATAACCTTACTATAGTAAGGTAAAAGAATAAAATTTCTTTTATGGCTATTAAGAACATAAACAAATTCACTTAGCCTACTCACAATTACCGTTATATCCAACAGAAAATTGAATGCTGTTTTGAACTCTTGTTTTTTTGGTGCGTTAAGGGTTCATCATTACTGAGCTACTGTGGTACAAATACAGTTTTCAGTATTTCAGCTATCAAGAAGACCCTTTTCCACGAAAGGCCCCTACAGTTTTAAGACAAAAATAACAAAACAAAAGCTTATTCTGTTTCTAAATAGTTTTCCTCTTAATATTTAAATTGTTTAGTCAGTGTCCTCTGAGTTCAATGTAGCATCTTTTCAGTGGAGAAAACCATTTATTTCAACATAATTTTCTCTTTTTGTTTGGAATATAGACATTTTCTTACTTTATTATATATAAACACATTTTCAAAAAGAAATGCCGTCTGAAATTAATTACCGCAGTGTGACATTCAAAGCATAGATACAGTTTTCTTTGCAAATAAAAGTCCTAAGACATTAATACACTATAATAGAGGGAGTTCAAAAATTGTAGAAGAATGGAAGTAAGCAACAATTTCTTTAAAATCTGAAATATTTACAAAGGATTTTGCCTCCGTTCTTTGCCATATGCATCTCACAAACGAGTCACCATTGTCCCTTGAAGTCAGACACAATTGCTCTTCACTCTTGTTGCAAACTTTTCTAGATCATTATTATGAACACTGCATTGGACACTAATTTATTTTAGCTGCGCAAACCCTGGTAGTTAATGATCCTCTTCTCTTTCTCCAAAATTCCAAAGACTTCTTTTCAAAAGATAAGAGAAGAGGGGGGAAAAAAATGAAGCCACAGTTTTCTGCTGAATGTAAACTCTGGTCTAAAGACACTATGCAAATGGCTTCTGCTAAAGAGGAAAGTACCCTTTCTGCCCCCCCCCCCCCAGAAGTGTAGATTCATCCCAAGCCCCACACCGCTTGTCTTGGCTGCTGTAGAGACGCAGCACGGGCATAACTTGTGGTTGTGTTTTTGTTAGTTTCTTACCTCTGGGTCTTCTTTATAGCTTTGCCCCCACCCCACTGGCGGCGGCGCTCCCGCCGCTGCACCCTCGGCCGCCTGTTGGCTGCGGCGCCTCGGCGGCTCGCGCACACTCCCTCGCGCCGCGTCCCGCACACGCGCGCTCCCGCCGCCTCCCGCCCGGGCGCTCCGCCGGCGGCGGCTGCGGCGGCGACTGGGTGGCAGGTAGCGAGCCAGCCGGCCTCGGTCCGGTAACCCATGGCAACCGCCCTGGTAACCCATAGCAACTGCGCTGCGGAAAGAAAGGGAGGGAAAAAAAAAGAAAACCCGGGTGGGGGGGCGGCGGTGGGTGGTGAGTGGAAACAACAACCGCAAAAAGACAGCGATTTACAGCACAAACCTGCAGCGCCCTCTCCCCTGCCCCACCTGCTGCCAACGTGGGCACCGCGAGGCCCCCTTCCCAATGTGCAAATGACAACTCTGGCTGCTTGGAAAATAAGAAAACGAGAATGCAGAGGGACCTCGGGGGGGCGGTTGGTGTGGGAGGGAGCTTTGAACAGCGATGCCCCCCTACCCCCCGCCCCAGGCCTCCGGGCTCAGTGGTCTCCTGGGGCCCCGCTGGGTTTGTGAGCGCGCGTGGAGCCGCGACCCCGCCGCTCCGGTGGGTTTCGGGACGGCTGGGTCGGGGTCGGCCGCGCGGGAGCCGGGGGAGGCGGCGGCGGCGTTGTTGTTGCGGTCTAGACCGGGGTCTTTGTTCTGCAGATGCTCGCGGCGCTGCGGCCCCCGGCCCCGCCGGCCGGTGCGAGAGAGGGGGCGACGGCGTGCCGCCCGGGCCTGGAGGCGGCGAGGCCTGGCGGGGCCCCGCGAGCGCCCCGGGGTCGCGGCGAGGCTGGGGCACAACCCGCGCGCTCCCTATGTGTTATCTGCGCACGCACCGCACCCATTAGTTAACCTCTTTCCTCTCCAGTCTCGCCAGGACCTCACAGCCTGACGGGCGGACGCGCTGTCGCCTTAACTCCCCTCCCCCCGTTTGGAGAGGGAGGGGACAGTCGCGCTTGGTGGCGGGACTGGGCCTCGGGGGTAGAAGCGCGTGCCTCCAGGTCCAGAAACGGCCCTGGGTCAGAGTTTAATGTCTGTGTGTGCGGGGGGAGGGGGGGGTGAGGAACAGGCGGGGAGACACAAGTCCTCCACCGCTTTAGGCTGCGGGCCCAGAAGCGGGGCGGTGTTCTTCGCCCGGAAAAAAGAGGCGCGCGGCCGGTGGCATAACCAAGTGCAAGGCCGCCGGAGGACAGAGGGGGGCGCTGCCGGGACAGCGCCGCGGCGGCAGCTGCCCGCCCGAGAACGCGCCGCCTGGGGTCTGGCTGGTTGTCCGAGTGGTGGAGTGGTGTTAGGGGTTCCAGGTGGAAGGAACCTGCGCCCCACATAGATTTCAGTCCGTGTTGAGGAGTATCGTCTGCTCGTTCGTGTATTCGCAGAATCCCCCTGATGCAGGAAGCATCCGGGGACTGGTTCCATTCAATACCGAGCCCCTAGGCCCATGCAAGTCCATTCCACAAGGAACGGTACTGGGGTGAAGACCGGCCGCCCTAGGAAGCTGAAGTCCACAGTTCTAGGTCTAGTTCAAATGAGCTGTGATTCCAAGCTCATTTTGATGTTTTAAAGAGGAAAACTTTTGTCTTGGATGAT